>NC_137964.1:27843540-28270194 GCF_963924665.1 Micromys minutus
CTGTAAGGTGATGAGGTGGGATGTGTGCATCTGCATGAGGGTGTAATGTGCTCCCAGATGTATGAGTGTGTGACAGTTTGCACACATAAGTACTGGGAGTGAGTGTGTATGGAGCTGGCTTGTGTGACAGAAAGGGAAGGAAGGGAGTAGGACCTTGGAGGGAGGAGGAACCGGGAGATGGAAGCCAGGGAGGGGTATGCATGCCAGGAGAAAGGGGGAAGGAAGGCACAGAGGGTCAGGAGTCAGAATGTGATTGGGGAAGGGGAGAGCTCGGGAGAGGAATGGGAAAGAGACAGAGATGGACACAGAGAAAGGTAGAGAGACCGAGACATAGAGAGAGACAGAAATACAAGACAGAGACAGAGAGACACCATGAGGGAAAGGAACGTAAGGACTGGCAGGTGGCAGAGCCAAGCATTTAGAATCTGGGACATGCTACCCATAGTCTCAAAAGGCGATGGCAAAGGCTCTGGGCAAGGAGGGAGAAGGAGGGAAAAAGGAGAGGTGGGGCCTTAGAGACAGGAGAAAGATGGGCAAGGTTTGGAGTGAGCAATGAGGGAGTGAAGAGCTGTGGGAGTACTGTTGTGTGATCTGCGATGGATGTCTTCCTCCCTAAACCCCATCTTCTCCAGACCTAACTGGTGGATCTTCAGAGGGGACCAAAGGGGAGTTGAGTGGGAGCTCAGATCCTGAATCTGGAGGTCCCTTTGTAACCCTGCCCCTTGTACCCCTACCTCCACTAAGATGGCCCTTCTTCCTTTGTGCCTGAGCCTCCTGGTTCTATTTTCAGGTTCAGGTTCAAATCTGCTTGCTCCTCTCCCACACCAGGACACTCTGCTCTGTCTTTGCTGGAGAAGCCAGATTCTATTTAGAATGGGGGCTGACTGTAGTGAGGTGAAGGGTTGGGGATGGGTGGGAGATGGGGGTAGGGTTTTGTAGAGAGGACTTACCACCCAGGAGAGGGGAGCCTGAAAGTGTGTTTCAGACATGCCAGGCTCTTGAGCTTCATTTAGGTTGGCATCTGGGTCTGGGTCCTCCTGCCTGCAGTTTCCATTCATCCTGTATGGCTCCTGGAATCCTCTCCCCCTTTTCTCTTTCTGGGCAACTGTCTTCATGAAGAAATCAGAGACCTGTCTTGGGAGAAAGGGTGGGCAGGAACTTTGGTGGGTGGGGTGAAGATGGGACCCAGGCGGGGAGCTGGTACCAGGTAAAACTGACTGTTGAGGTAGGGTACAGTGTGGTGAGCTTTGAGGGTTTTGATGCCAGCAAGGAAGTGAGATATAAGGAGGCTCTAAGATGCCAGAGGCAGAAGCCAGGTCCCATCCCGGTTCCTGGCTGGCTTCAGTTCTCTGTCTGCATGCCCCATCTCAGTAGCTCTAGGAGCACCCTTTGGCTGCCAGTTTGTCCCTTTCTTCCCCATCTTCCTTCTGGTCCCCTTTTCCACCATGCATGCAGACCGCCAGAGCTCTGGTCCTGCCCTCTGGCTTCTCTCCCTCCTCGACCGACCGACCTTGCTTCCCCGCTTCCCCCAGGGGTTGAGACCCTGTCCCCATCCAGACCCTGAATTCACACAGTGACTGAGGTTCACACATCCCCTTCGGAACCAATTTCTCCCAGGAGCAGGGTGTGGTTCTGAGCCCGAGCCCCACCAGTGGTGCAACACACAGTAGGCCTGCACTCCAGCAGATTTGACTCAGCGCATCCCTCCAAGGAGGAAACTGAAGTTAGCAGCACCCACATCTCCATTTCTCACATCCCCATCCTCACTCCCCACACCCTTTCCTGGCAGTTTTTCTGTCTTGGGCTCTCACCGTCCCATGCACCATCTCTTTCTCTATTCCTGAGCCCTCCTCCAGCCCTCCCATCACTCTCCACAGGGCCTCCTATGGCTCTCTGATACAAACAGTGTGGGGACTGATGATGTGGAGGGAGATATCCTGGGGCCTGCGACTTGAGGTGATGCTTAGTTAATAGCCAGCAGCTTCCCTCCCTTCCCCCACCTCAGCCACATGCCTGAGTATGTGTCGAGGGGAGCATGGTGACAGAATTTTCATAGAGATTTTAGAGCATTGTTATACAGAGGAGGAATCACACACCTGCAGTCAGAGTGTACCTCCCTGGAAGTGTTTGCCTAGCACATGTGAGGTGCAGGTCCCACAGAGTCAGGAAGATCGAGAGTTCAAGGTTAACCTCAGTTACATAGCAAGTTCCAGGATGGCCTGGGTTATACTGAGACTCTGTTGGATACATGGTGGGGCTCTGCTACAGGGCTCAGGCCACTGGGGGAGGCAGGATGCTGGGCTGGTGTCAGGCACTAGGTGGGGCGGGGAAGCACAGTCCAAGAAAACAGAGACATGGCAGCTGGAGCTGACTCTGGGGTTCCTGGGCCTGCGATTTGGCCTGGGGTCACCTGGTTCCCAGGCTCTTGGACACCCAGGCGCTGCTGGATGCTGGATGCCCCAGAAGAGCTGAAGTGGGGGCCCTCGGGTAGGATCTAGCCTGGGGTGGAGGGGAAAGAGGAGAGCTCCGGCTGGTCCCGAGGCGGAAGTCCTCGGCTTGTTGGTGGTTGGCTGTAGGCTTGGGTTTCATGGTGGCCGCAGCTGGGGACATAGAGAGGCCTTCTACGGAAGATTAGATGGCAGTTCTGTGGGCAAAGGACTTCTCTACAGCAGGTCCAGATGGGAAGAATCAGTCCACGGTTTTAAGGTGTTTATTGTCATGGCGGAAGGTGGATGAGTAAAACCGTACCCCGACTTCTCAGGGTGGGCCTGTGATTAGATACCTTTTGCAGGAAGGAGTGTCTGGGAAGAAAGTCTAATTGGCTAAGCCTCCAGGCCTTTAGGTACCTCATTATAATGAAGATCTGTCTTGAGCCTGTGTGACCTGTGATCACATCTTCACCTGTGGAGGAGGGGCCTGGGGCGTGACTGATGGCTCTGAATCTATGAAGGACGTGGCTTGTGATGGCAGCCTGATTTCAGGAGTTTTAGGGAAGCGCCAACCGTCCCTTAGGGTCACAGGGGCTTCAACCTCTCTCAACCGGGGACCAGCATACCTTTCACAGTCCCACCAGACTCTGCCTGTAAAATGTTAAAAATAATATTTGTGTGTGTGTGTGTGTGTGTGTGTGTGTGTGTGTGTGTAAGTACACAAAGAGATCAGAGGGCAACTTTGTGGAGTCAGTTTTCTCCTTCCACCCTGTGGGTTTTGGGACTCGAACTCAGATCATCAGTCTTGGTGGCATGCACCTACATCTACAGAAGCATCTTGTCAGCCCCCGGGGCTGTCTTGATTCTGAGAAAACAACAGAGAAAGAGGCTGCTTGTTTACAAACCATAATGCCACATCACGAGCCTCTTAGTCACAAGCAGTTCTTTCAAAAGCGGTTACTAAAAGTCTGACCCAAATTATGAAAACAAATCAAACAGCCCCCACATAGCAGTCTCGGCAGAGAGCTGCTAAGGAAACGTTAAGTGTCTGCCTGTGAACGGTGGGACCGGAAATGAAAGAAATAAATAAGGCTACACACACACACACACACACATTCTTTTTAATGAGAGCTTAAGTGAATTCATTGTTCTCAAATGGCTGTTTGTCCACAGACGCTGCATGGGCTGATGTGCCCTGACACAGTTGGCTCTTCCGAAGCACTGTGCCTTGATATTTACACTTAATTCCTTTGATGAGGGAATGCATTCATACTGTTCATGATGAACAGTAAGTGTGGCACCAAGGACAGGTAAACCTGCTACCTGTCCCCATGCTCCTGGATACCACCTCACCTTCCTGGGGATAAAATACCTGGGGAGATGGTGCTCATCCTGCTGGTGAGGACTCCATCCTGGATAAAGGTTGGAAGGTTCCCCAGTCTGGGAAGGCAGTCTCTCTGGCTAGGATCCTGTTTTCAAACTCTCTTGCCAATCCTCCTGACCTCTCCCACTGGCCAAGACCCAAAGAATGTCCCACCCCCACTCCATTATTCCTGGGTTGAAAGTGATGTAAATTCAGGTATTACATAATCCCTTCATATAACATATTTCTGTGTTCTGCTCTCAGCTAGAGCTGGTAGGACCTCGGGATTGGTATTCCTCTACCGTTTCTCTCCCACCCCACCCCCCACCTCCCCGATCCCTAGATTCCTCTGAGCAAATCAGGTTGTCTGAGGAGGGCCTGTGCTGTTTCCTAGTTCCTTCTTTGACTGGATTTACTTGTTAGGTCAATGAACAATGGTCTACCTTGTTAAGAAGCATAATAGTATTTTTGAAATGTGATTTGGGGTGAGGGAAGCTACCCCATGTCCCCTCCTCATTTCTGTGGTGGCTTGGACCATCAATGTCATTAACTACACATGGGGTCCCAAAGTTCCTGGTACCTCTCTTGAAATGAAACCCAGAGGTACCTGGAGTAGATGAATTGCCTTATGTTAATCTGACTTTTCATGCTGTAACAAAACACCAGAGACTGACTATCTTATAAAGTAGGGAGGGTAAAAGCACTTAGCTCAGTGTAGAGGAACTCAGTCCTTCCCTTCACCTCACTGCCTGGCAATGATGGAAATATGTCAAGGAGAAGCTCAAACAAGAAAACAGGAGAGGCTGGCTTGCTCTTATGATAACTTCTTGGTACTACCAGTCTCTGTAGGTTTCTCAGGGACCCAACAGGACCCTCTCAGTCAGCTCCACCTTTTAAAGGTTCCACAACTACCTAACAACAGTGCTCTGGGGCCAAACCTGCAACACATTACCCACTATGTGAGGCTCTCCAATCCTGTTGATTTTGATCCAGTCCAGCAACTGTGGTCTCGTCTCGTGTGGGCTCAGTAGCAACTAGAGAAGCCTTCAGAAGCCTTATCTTCACCTCTGTGGGAACTTCATAGATTCCCAGTTCTCCAGTGAAGTGGGGAACTTCTCGTTTCTTTGGAGATTCGGTTGTGCCATGTGATGTTGTTCTTTTGGAGGCTGTCTTATGTTTTGCTGAAGCAGACATGTGAGGGGATGTTTTGTTGAGGCAGACACACTTGAGAGGAAGCATGATGTTCAGAAACAGTATAAGCATAACCCAACAGACAGTGACAACGTCCTCGTGTTGGTTCGCTTGCAACGCTTTGCTCGTCTTCACTGATCTTCACTTGTCGTGACTTTATAGACAGAAAGGCACTAAAGGCCTTCTCTTGCTATACCAGCTGCTTCTGGATGCTTGCTTCTGTACACTCGTGCTGACTTGGTGGAGCCTCGAGGTTTCTTCTGGATTGATCCACTGCTACTGATTTATGTTTGATGTTTGCCTATTGCGCTGGACTGCTGCTGCTGATTTGTGTTTGAAGTTTTGCGCTTGACTGCTGATATCCTGATGAAGATTGGAATCAGCCCCATGGAACTACTTCTCATCCATGTCTCCCTTGTCCTATTAACCATCTTTCTCCCCTACCTCTGGTTGGTGGGCTAGAAGGGATGTTGCAGCATTTAAGAACCCTAAATAAAGTAGGTTTTGGAAGAAAAAAAATCAAAGCATACAGGTGGCACTCCATGTTGGGCGCCATCTGTAAATAAAAATAGTATTAAATTCTGTTTTTTTTTTTCCCAGCCCCAGCTCCTGGAATGACAACTCTAAGGCTAAATACTTATAAATAAATGCCTACCCCATAGTTTTGGCTTATTCACTGACTAGCTCTTAACTTACTTAAACTATTTAAACTATTGTATGTCTACCACTCTGTTAGTTACCTCTACTTCAGTCCTGGCCTGTTTCTTCCTTTTTTTCTCCTTAGTGTCTCTCTTGGCATCTCTCTCAGTGTCTCTCTGGTTTCATCTACTTGCTAGTTTATGTCTGTTTTCCCCAGTCCATCTCCCATCTCATCTCCCCACATCCCTCTTATGTCTCTTGCTGTGTCCCAAAATCCTCTCCCTTCCCGCCAGTGTCCCACCTCTTATTTCCTGCCTCAGCTCATTGACCACTTGCTTTTATTATTATTATTATTAACAGGTGATGCTTATGAAAGATTCTCTCACTATTTTCCTCGTTGGGCGTCTGAAGGCAAGACGGGTCACCAGCAGCTCTACTAGAGTTGCCTACAGAAGTTTGGCCAGGGTTCTCGCTCCTGATACCTCTGTTCTAACTGCCACGTTGTGATCCGTAAATACGTAAATACAGACTGAACATGTGCTCTCAGTGTTCTTTCAGTACGCAAAGGACATAGGCTTCATTCAGTTGGACTAAGTGACCTTGAGTAGATTATTCGACTGTACCCAGCAAAACCAATCATGTTAGTCTTTGTGCAGAGAAAAAAGTGGAGAGAGAGAGAGAGAGAGAGAGAGAGAGAGAGAGAGAGAGAGAGAGAGAGAGATTCTTTCTACACTCTAGAGCTAGCCAGAACACAAGATATCCCAAGACTAGATTAGCTGTGTATCAGGGAGAGCCAATATAGCCATGCTTATAGCCAATATATACCATGACATTTACCATTTCTCCCTGGGCTTAAGTGTCCCATCTGTGGGATAAGCATGTTTGTGTGTCTCGTGTATGTGTGTCTGTGTGTTTATATGCATGACTCTGTGTGTATATATGTGTGCATATGTGTGTGTTTGTGTATGTGGTGTATGTGGATATGTGTATGTGTGTGTTTGTGTATGTGGATATGTGTATGTGTGTGTGGGTAGATGTGTGTGTTGGGGGTGGGGTGTCAGAATCAACAGAGGGCTTAGGAATCACCAGACATTCTGCTCAGCAATTTTGGTCTGAACGTTCTATCTGACCCCAGAGCTTCCCCACCATGGCAGCTACTGTCATCGTTCCCACTTAAACAGCATAGGAGCCTGAAGGAGCTGTGATAAAAGCCTGGAATTCATCCAAGTGACACTGATTCTGCCTTGGGCACCGTGTTCTTGTACATTCTAACCTTCAGACACCATTGACCTTGGAGACCTGGGCTCTGGGTCTAACTCCTTGTTTCTCTCTACTCTGGTGCCTTGAAATGAACCAGAGCCACTGGAGGGATGCTTCCAAGGCAGAGCTTGTTCATGAGGGATCTCGGTGCTGCCTTGGGTGCTAGGCAGAAAGAACAAGTCACACCAACAGTGTGGATTGTCCTGTGCTGGTTTTCTAAGTGTGACTCTCCGGTCAGTCCTTCTATGCTCTCGGTTCAGAAAATCCAAGAACTTGGAAAGGGTCACACAGTGCGAGAAGAGGGATTTGGAGATGGTTCTACCATGTGTTGTTATCGACCGGTTCTACTGCGTCAAAGAGTCAGTGTTGACTAAATATCACCACCCAATCTCTGGTTCCAGGTGCTCGCAGCTTAGTTCCGTAAACAGGATGCAGGTGTGAGTACCTCCAATCAGGAGCAAGAAGAAGGGTATTTGGGGAGGAGCTATGGAGACTGAATGAACACAATTGTCATGAGCATGTGAGGAGAGCTCCTACGATTCCTACAGTCCTTTGATTCCACGTCTTCTGAAGAGAGTCTGTTTTTTGGACTCAGAACCAGGATGTTTTCTGAATTCTTTGTCAGCATGGGCATGGGTAAGCTGGCAATTTTCCTTTAAAGCAGTGATTGGTGCTGCTGCTAAGGCCTAAACTGTATTTGCATTCCTGGGATAAGCCTTTTGTAAAGGGCAGGCCTCTGGCCACTTTATATGTAACTAGGCATGTGAGGTAGGTAACCAGGCCTCTATGAGGTGACCAGTTCTCTGTGAGGTAACCAGTCCTCTGTGAGGTGACCAGGCCACTATGAGGTAACCAGGCCTATGTGCGATGTTCAGGCCTCTGTGAGGTGCTAGGCTTCTGTGAGGTAACCAGGCCTCTGTGCGGTGACCAGTAGTCCCCTGTGAATTGACCAGCCCCCTGTGAGGTAACCAGGCCTATGTGTGATGTTCAGGCCTCTGTGAGGTGCTAGGCTTCTGTGAGGTGACCAGGCCTCTGTGAGGTGAGCAGTTCTTTCTGAGAGGACTCAACCTCTGTAAGGTGACCAGTCTTTGGGCTGTGAGATGATCAGGCAGGCCTATGTGAGGTAACCAGACTTCTGTGAGTTGGCCAGGCCTCTGTGAGGTGACCAGTTCCTTGTGAGGTGACCAGGTCTGTGAGTTGAGCAGTATTCTGTGAAGTGACAAGGTCTCTGTGAGGTAACCAGGCCACTATGAGGTAACCAGGCCTCTTTGAGATGATCAGGCCTCTATGAGGTAGCCAGTTAGTTCTCTGTAAGGTGACCAGTCCTCTGTGAAGTAATTAGTCCTCTGTGGGGTGACCAGTCTTATGTGAGATAGCCACAGCTCTGTAAGGTGAAGAGTTCTCTGTGAGGTAACCAGGCCTCTGTGAGGTGACCAGGCCTCTGTGAGGTAACCAGGCCTCTGTGAGGTGACCAGGCCTCTGTGAGGTAACCAGGCCTCTGTGAGGTGACCAGGCCTCTGTGAGGTAACCAGGCTTCTCTGAGGTAGCCAGGCCTCTGTGAGGTGACCAGTCTTCTCTGAGGTAGCCAGGCCTCTGTGAGGTAACCAGGCTTCTCTGAGGTAGCCAGGCCTCTGTGAGGTAACCAGGCCTCTGGGAGGTGACCAGTACTCCGTGAGGTAACCAGGCTGTTGTGAGGTGACCTGTCCTCTGCAATTTAACAAGTCCTCTGGGAGGTGACCAGGCTTCTGTGACTTTAGTAAGCCAGTGTGAGGCAACCTGGTCTGAGTTTCCTGTCTTAGTCTTAGTGCAGGACAGACCTGGCAGCTGAAGGTGATGGAGGAGGAAGTGGCTCTGGGAAGAGCCGGGAGGGGAGGGAGCACAGTGAGGAAGGTAATTAGGAACCAGGCATATCGCAAATCTCTCAGCCGCTCTGACACCTGAAGAGAGTGATCACACACTTGGAGTCAGCTCAGACAAGTGTGAAAGCCCTCACTCCACATCTAGGAAGAGCGAGCACGACAGCCCCTCACCCAGCACCACATCCCAGAGAGCCCGGAGGTCATCCTGACCCTCTCCCTGTCCCCCTGCTCGGTGACCTGGGCCAGGAAGCTGCGACTCAGAAGTGCAGAGGGACAGTGGGAACCATGCAAAGACAAGGGGAAGGGCCTGGGATTAGTGCCCCAGAAGGAGAGGTGAGGAAGGATCTCAGGCAGGCAATCAAGTCTGGGTGGATTTTAACAAGCCCTTCACAGACCCGGGCCAGCCCTCATCAGAAGTGCCAAAGCCAGCTTCCCGGGGTTGAAAAATTAGTCCCCAAGGAAAATGGGAAATTAGTGTGGGCTGAAAGGTTCCTGTGTCACACGGACAAGGCGAGAGTTATTATTCAACACCCCTGTCATGAGCCAGGCGAAGAAGCAGAGGTTCAGAGAGGCTGTGCTTGTGGCCCAAGGGCACACAGTACCTATCTTGAATACCCAACACCCTTCACACCATTTATGTCCTGAAAGGGAAGATATTGGGTCCGCGTGGGTAGGTTCTTAGAGGTTTTAGTGGGCGGGGGTCCTCTTCCCTTCGAAACAGGAATGCTGTCCCCACTCAGTGGGGACCATTTCTTTTGAGGCCAGTGACTTGGGTTCTCAGGAAATGATAAAACTAGGGTTTCCCTCTCACTCTGATTTGAAGCTGGGCCTGGGAGTGAGGTGGGAAGCCACCTTTCTGGGTCACAGGCTGTAGCCCTCTAGGAGAACAGGTATGCTCTTGCCTCCTTTCTCAGCCCACTTCTTTCTGGGAGCAGACATAAAGGGTTGGGCAAGGAGGTAGGTCTGAAGAGGTCAGCCCAGCATGAGAAAGACCCTAAAATTACCACTGAGCTCTCCCATCACCATGTCCCTGGCTCTTTCTGTTTCTAGAAACGCTGGAGTTGCTCTAGCCTCATTCTGGACGATCTGCACTACTGAACAGGTTTTTCAGCACTGAGTCTTGGTTTATGACACACCCACTAGGAGGGCCTTTTCTGACCAGAGTGGTTACATCACCCCGCTTTCCCAGGAGCCCCGGCTGCTGCCGCCCTTACACAAACTAACAAGTATATGAACTTAATGTGCCTCTCTTGCAGTCCCTGCCTTCAGGAGGGACTAACATCTAACGATTAAGATATTGGCTGTCTTGGTGATACCAAGGCCTGACTTATAGCCAGATAAATGTGGGTTCGAATCCCAGCTCTGCCACTTAGTAGCTGTGTGACCTTGGGCAAGGTGCTTAACTTCTCTGTGTTCTCATTTCCCCAGTTGAAAACCAAAGGTAGTGTTGTACCTTTTTCCCCAGCTGCTGTTCTGTTCCACAGATGGTGCTGGCAAGTCCTGAATTCTCTCCAGCTATCATGGTGAACACCTTACAAAAGAAAGAAGAGAACGGTAATTGGACGGGGCAGCTCGGAAGGGCTCTCGCCACTAAGCCTGAAGGCCCAAGTTTGGTTCCTAAAGCTCATATGGCAGAAGCGAAACAGCTCTGAAAGTTACCCTCTGACCTCTGAATATGTCTCCTTCACAAAAAAACAAATATAAATAAATAAATAAATAAATAAGTAAGTAAGTAAGTAAATGCAGTTTTTTTCCCCCAAAGAAATGGGCTACAAGTGGATTGGGAACTCACTTTTCCTGGCTCCCAGCATTCCTTCTGTGAGAAGCTGGACTAAGTTCAGGAGGTCGTCGGATGCTACTCAGGGCCCCGAGTGAGTCCAGGCACAGATGGAGTTTAAATGTGGAAGCAGGGACTGACAGATGGAGGGCCGAGTCTCCAGCAAGCTTGCACCTGTGTTCCAGGTACTGCCATCCCCAGTGGCTCTGATTCCTATAGACAGAGCTGGGGAGCGATGCGAGGGCCCCACAGAGAAGAGGCCGGTGGATGGAGGTTTTCCCACAAGGCCTAAAGCACAGGAACACATAGCCGCACTCAATGTGAATGGGTCAGGGTGCAGCTTCTCCAGGGTTTCTCCACTGAGAAAGGTCAGCTAGTGGAGGGAGGGAGAGGACAGGGCCAGCCAGTGGAGGGAGGGAGGGAACAAGGCCAGCCAGTGGAGGGAGGGAGAGAGGGAGGGAGGGAGGAGAAGAGAGAGAGACTGGGCCAGCTAGTAAATGGAGGGAGAGGGGACAGGAGTGAAGCTCCCAACCTTGGGCATCTTCCCTTTTGCCTTTGTCCAAGGAAGTCTTGAGGAAGTGGGTTACTAGTTGTTCCAGCTGTGGTGAGCATTGTGCTACTGGTATTATCCTGTGGGTATGAAGAGACCCACTAAAGCTGCAAGAGTCCTGCCATCACAGCATAGCTCCTTCCCTAGATAGAGAAGCATCTGGCCTTTAGGGTCAGAAGCCCTGGGGTGGGAACACATGGCAAATGGGCAGAACTGTAAAAATGAGAATGGGACTTTTGGAAAGTTGCCCATAGTGCCACGTGCTCTGTGATTGGATGAAGTTATTGGTGATAAATGTAAGGGACCACGACGTTTTAGGGTGGGATGGGGGATAAATCCTTCACAGTAACAGCACACAGTCCCCTAGTTTGGAAAAGCAAGAATTATAACTGTCCAGTCTGAGGATGAAACCCAGGACCTCCAACACTCTGGCAGGCTTTCTTCTGAGCTAAACACCAAGCCCTTGTTTGTGCTTTTGAGATAAAGTCCAATGTCCAGGCTGCCCTTGAACTCCCTACCCTCTGATTTCACCTCTCCAGTCCTGGGATTACAGGTGCCACACACACTGGGGATGGAAGCACAGACTCCATGCATGTTAAACAAGCTCTGTATTGCTGAGCCAACCATGAGAGAAAAAGCCAAGTGAGGTGGCTGTGTGTGTGTGTGTGTGTGTGTGTGTGTGTGTTTGACTGTGATCATTTATGGAACTATATGAATGGCTGAGAGATGGCTTCCTGTGTGGGCATGCATGGGCTTGAGTGTGCACGAGGCCTGTGCACACTCACCTAACCACCTCCCCACATTTGTGCATTTGTGGTTATGTGCAGGGCACAGAGCACCCATAGTTTATTAAAGATCTCCCCTCCCCCCTCTGTCCTTTGACCCAGGTGTGCTGGATAGCCACCCCCACAGACCCTGCAAACTGGTTTTGGGCCTGCCCAGCAGGTGGGAGGCAACTTGGAGCAGGCTCTGAGCAGGTGAAAATCCCACCCCAGCACCCCTCCCCACTGAGCCCCAATAAGAAAGGAATTGCCTCCAGGCTCTCCCCTAATCCCCAGTGCACACCCTCCCCCATCACCTCTCTGTATAACAACAAAGGACTATCTCTGCTTGTGGCAGGTCGAATCCTGATTTCTTAGGTTAGAGCTAGGGAGCAGGGGTGATTGCAGAATAAGGGGTGCAGACGGACAATCTCCCCTGGCCTGGATTTCCCTTAGAAAGGAGAGACGGGACCCAACAGAAGGAGCAGTGGACAGAAATGGATTGCTACCCTGCCAAAGAAGACCACCTTTCTCATGATCAATAATCCGTGCCATTCTGGATTTATTCATATGTGTTGAGAGCCAGGAAATGAGAGGGATGGGGAATCCTTTCTCCACCACCCATCTCCCCATTCATCTATCTGTGTGTCCATCCATTTATCCGTCCCATTCATCCATCTGTTCATCTGTCCATCCATCCATCCATCCATCCATCCATCCATTGAATTATCTCCCATCCACTATCTGCTCCCTTGCCTACAAATGCCTTTATATTTTCACTCCACCACATCATTCATTTCCAGTTCTCCACAGCAAACGGAACTGCTCTAGCTTATACCTGTTAGCCAGTCCTTTATTTATCTACCGCTGTCCATCCACCCATCCACTGCCCGCCTCTCCCTACTCATTCGCACACCCACACGATTACCATTCAGCTTCAGAGTCATCTCTGTAACCACCCAGTCAAACATTTATCAAAAACCAACCTTCCCACTCACTCGCTCATCCCCTGCATCCTTCCTGAGGACAGATTCAGGCCTCTGAGCAAGGTCCAGGTGGCTGGAGGCTGGGGGCCTGCACTGTTGTCAGGAATCAGCCCTACCCCACAAGCATGCCTGCAGGAATAAAGGTTGTAGATATGTGGCAGTAATTCAGACACTGTCCTGTGGGGTTAAGGGCCAGCCCCCCGAGTGGAGGGAAAAGGGGAGACAGGGAGGGAAATTTGAGGAAAGAACTGGAGAAGAGAGAGGAAAAGGGACCAGTGAGCAAGCTAAGGAGGGAGGAGGAGGAAGATGAGAAAGAGGAGGAGGAGGAGGAGGAAGAAGAGAGGAGGAGGAAGAAGAGCAGGAAAAGAAGGAAGAGGGGAGGAAGAGGAGGAAGAAGAGGAGGAGAGGAAGAAGAGGAGAAGGGAGGGGAGGAGGAGGAAGGGAAGGAGGAAAAAGAGGCAGCTTAGGCTGTGATGTGGGCTGTACCTGAACCACACCAATTACTCATCTTGAGCCCTGGCGAGCCCTGTCCCTGGAAATTACCTTTTAATTCTTTAATTACATTGTCCTCACCTGCCTCCCAGCCCGCATCCTCACAGTCTTGGGAGCCGTAAATTAGGAGAGCTGGCCTGGCTCACCTCCACGCCCATCCCTGGCTATTTTTATCTGCTTCAGGACCTTTGAGGTGCTTCATCTGGTTTCCTCTCTCGTAGTGTCTCAGCTAATCTATAATCAGACCTGGCACTGTTTCCCAGGCTTGGAGGAAGCTGAGCCTAGATCATCCTATCTGAGTGGCTCTGGGCAAGCATCTTCATCTTTCAGAACTGCAGTTTCCCCAACTGTAACTTGGGCATTGAAAAACATGGGCTGAGGATGGCTTGCCCAGATGTATGATGCTTGGGTTTGACCCCCAGCACTGCATAAACTGGGCATGGTGCTCCACACTGTAATCTCATTTGGAGGCAGGAGGGACAGATCATTCTTAGCTGCACATTGAGTTTGGGGCCTGTCTGGGCTACACAAGCCACAGATTACCCCCGTTTGTCTGCATATAAGGCTTAACTCAGCTGATTTTTGAAGTGCTTGGACCCAGGACCTGACTTCTAGGAGACTGTGTGTGATGACAGGTCAAAGGGACGTCTCAGTCCTGCAGGAACATGGGAAATGGCCTTGATCCAAGGTGCCACTGCAGGGTCTCTGGGAGACCTGGTCTTGAAAAATGGGAACATGGGCTCCCCAGCCCACCAGTCATTGTCAGAGAATGTGGGACTTCACTTGAGCCCATGGTACGGCTCTGAGACCAGAGCCAGTGGCATCGGCAAGGAGCGCCTTAGAAATTCAGGCAGGGGCAGGAAATCACCAAGCAGTCCTGCTTCAGTTACCATGGAGCCTCCACAGGGCATCCTGATCCCTCAAGGAACCTGAGGTCTCTAGAATCAAAATCCTGGCTTGAGGAATTGGTGACTTCACTAGTTCTTTGTGTCTGTGTGTATGCTTGTGTGTCCATCTGTATATGCATGTGTCTGACTCTGTGTGTGTCTCTCTCTGTATGCATGGGCATCATATGCGTGTGTGTGTGTGTGTGTGAGCATGTGTCTGTGTGCCTTCGTGCATGTGTGTGTGTCTTCATGTGCATGTGTGAACGTGTGTCTGTGTGTTCAAGTGAATGCATGTGTGATAGTGTATGTCTATGTGGGAAGGCATCTGTCTCTGGGCGCATGCATGTGTATATGTCTGTGTGTGCTTGTGTGAGAGTATCTGTATATGTGTGCACCTGTGTGAGAATATCTTACATATGTATATATGTGTGCACCTGTGTGTGCCTGTGTGAGAGTGTGTGTCTGTACGTGCATGTGTCTGGTGTGCATGTGTAAGAGTGTGCCTGGTGTCTGTCGTCTGTCTCTGTGTACATGCTTGCATGTGTGCGTGTGTCTGTGTTCAAGTGAATACATGTGAATGTGTGTGAGTGCGTACATGTGTGTGCACGTGCATTCACGTGCCTGTGCTCTGTGTGGAAACCAGAGGACACTGCAGGTGCTTCATCGCTCTACCTTCTATTGAGACAAGGTTTCGTTGAGCCTTGAGCTGCCTCTTTCTGTCAAGGGCTGGTTACTAACCTTGTCATCCTCCTGTCTCCACTCCTGAATGCTGCAGTCATGGGCACAAAACACGCATGCCCAGTTTGTATGTGGGTGCTGGGGATTTAAAGGGAGGTTCTCATGCTTGCATAGCACGAAAACATAGCGTGCACTCTCACCCACCGAGCTGGGGCTCCAGCTCCTGGAACCCACATTTATGGCTGCATTATTCACAGTAGTCGTCAGGGAGTCTATATAGGTGCCAAGAAACAGATACAGAAAGTGTGATATACGTGTGTGTGTGTGTGTGTGTATTCTGTACCTGTTAATAGCACCTATGTAGATTCTATGACTTAAGTAATATATATTAATGCAATATTATATATTAACATATACTGATTAGTATACATCACATTTTCCGTATCTGTTCTATGACTTGACTACTATTTATTAATATATATGTATGTATACTTGTGCATGTACACAGACACCGCACACTCACACACACACACACATACACACAAACCGCACAGTATTACTCAGCCATGAAGAAGAAAGAAATTAAGTCATTACAGGAGAAATGGATGGAACTGAAGACTGTGACGCTGAGCAAAACAAAGTCACAAAGAGCATGTTTTCTCTCATACACAGAATCTAGAATTTGACTCTGGATGATGACTGTGTTGCTATCTTATGTGTGCTATATCAGATTTACTCCATCCACTCACGCTTACATTTTATTCGATTCTGTTCAGATAAACATACAAACCCTTTCAAAGGCTTTGCAGCACCAAGCCCTATAAAGAGACAGTCCCAGAGAGACAAGTGTAGTGATTGGATTAATTGTGTGAGCTGAGAGGCTCACTGTCTTCTCTCCTGCTCTATTGTGGCCACAGTAGCTACAAAATATAAAAAGCTCTCCCAGTTCAATAACAAGACAAATCATTAGAACTCAAATACCCATCCATGAATGAATGGGTGCAGCACACAGAACATATGAGTTCAGCCATCAAAAAGAGTGAGCCCCCAACATGTGCAGCATGGATGTGAATGGAGTCAGGAAGAGGCCTGGGGAGGTGGCTCAGTGGTTAAGAGCACAACCTGCTCTTGCAAAGGACCTGAGTTCAATTCCCAGCACCTACCTGGAGACTCATGGCCACCTGTAACTACAGTTCCAGGGAATCTAATGTCCTATTTCGACTTCATTGGGTATTATACACATGTGGAATGCATGCACATATAGACATGAATAAAAATACATTTTAAGGAAGGAAGAAAGAGCCATTTAAATGGCACGATTCTCTGGATACTTGAAAAGTCACAGGTAAAGTGACTGGGAGCAGAACCTGGTGGTCTGGGGTTGGAAAACACGGAAGGAAGGAAGGAAGGAAGGAAGGGGCATCACATCAACAGCTTCTGTGAGATAGAACCTCTTTGATTGAAGGGCCCTCCATCATGGGTCAGAACAGGATGAGGATCCCTTAGGTTCCCTTATTCATCAACTGCACCTCAAGGAAGCAGGCGACAAGAGGGCCAGCAGCCTCTTCCTCTGGTTTCTTCCTCCTAGGAGGCATCCCAAGGAATTATCCAAGATGCGGGCAAAGATTGAAAAACACTAATGGTCCCCCAAGACTGTATGTTATGGTGAGTAATTGCACACAGGCAAAACGTCCAATTGTCGGGGCAGAAGAAGCTAGTGGTAGTTCGTACCGGGGATGTATGGCTGTGAGATCTCCGAAGATAGTTTAACAGCGTGGGAAACCGCTGTGGTTATACATCTGCAGAAAGACAAAGGTTGGTGGCTGTGGCTGGAGGCCAGGCACCTGTGTGGGATCCAGGGTTGGCCTCTTGCCAGTTGGGGGGAGTCTGTGAATCACTGAGCTGCTGTTTCCTCATGTGTGACAGAGGCAGCCTACACCCACCGAGTAGGTGGGTGTCAGAGTGAAATAAGACAACACTGGTGGACAGTTTAAATGAGGCAGGGTGGGGAGGGGGAGGGAGACTCATATTTCTCTCCTGTTCACTGTATTTTCCAACCATTCTATTCTACGGGTGCGGTACTTTTGTGGACTTTGAATTCTAAAAGGTAGGACTGGTGAGATGCTTCCGTAGGTAAAAGCACATGCCACTGTCATGGTTTGTACATGCTTGGTGCAGGAACTGACCCTATTAGAAGGTATGGCCTGTTGGAGTGAATGTAGCCCTGTTGGAGTAGGTGTGGTCTTATTGGATTAGGTGTGGCCTTATTGGAGTAGATATAGCTCTGTTGGAGTAGGTGTGGTCTTGTTGGAGCAGGTGTGGTCCTGTTGGAGTGGGTGTGGCCTTGTTGGACTGGATGTGAACTTGTTAGAGTAGGTGTGTCACTGTGTTCATGGGCTTTAAGATCCTGATCCTAGCTGCCTGGAGGCCAGTCTTCTAGCAGCCTTCAAGTGAAGATGTAGAACTCTCAGCTCCTCCTGCACCATGCCTGCCTGGATGCTGCCATGCTCCTGCCTCGATGATAATGGACTGAACCTCTGAACTTGTAAGCCAGCCCCAATTAAATGCCATTTTTGTAAGACTTGCCTTGGTCATGGTGTCTGTTCACAGCAGTAAAACCCTAACTAAGACAGCCACCAAGCCTGATGACTCGAGTTCCGTCCTCAGAACCTGCAAGGTGGAAGGACAGATTGGTTCCACCGTTGTCCTCTGATTTTTGCAGTCTTACTGTAACATAGAACCAAGGACCCTGTGCAAACTAGACAAGTACTCAACCTACTAAGCCGCATCCCCAGCCTCTATCTACATTGAGAATTATGCTGGGGATGCAAAGATGGAGGCCATATCAAATTCTTTCTGAGGGTTTATAACGTCCAGAGCACAGACACGAAGGAACCTAGCATGAGGCACAACATGAGGATGCGTGAAGAACAGGATGCTGGCGTTCTGGATCTATCGGAGGCAGAAGCATGGCTTGCCTGGGAGCAGGGGTGGGGTGGGGGTGAGGCACTGCTTACAGTGAGCTGTGTGGCAGGAAGATGCAGATCTTCTGTAGAGCAAGTTGGCTGCCAAGGCTGGCTAGGGTTGTGTTTGATGTCAGCAGTGGGGGACAGGGCAAGGGGTGGGGGATGACCAGCTCTCTCTTGAAGGTCTTGATTCATTGAGAAGCGCTTGCTGTTTCAAAGTCTTTGGTTATCAGTACGTCACCCCCCCCCCACTCAAACCTGTGCAACACTTAGGTGACCTCCACTTCAAACTTCATGAAATGTGGGGAAGCAAGGCACAGCAGTGTGAAAAGATTCTACGAAAGTTCCCCAGCTGACTCAAAACAAGGTTCCATTTTCCTATCATACAGGAAAGTTTAGACTGGGGAAGCCTGGGTGTCTTCTCCCTCCAGGAGGGAGCTATAGATGGTTTCACACAAGAGCTCAAGAGTGACTTCAGCTAAGATGCCATCCTGAAGGAGGTAAATGAGAGGGATCCTCATTTTACGTTCCTGTCCAAAGCAGCAGGCAGTCCTGCCTTGCTTAGTCTTTCTGGTTCTGAATGCCCAGTAGGAATATGAAGATAGTCTCTGTCTGTCTGTCTGTCTGT
This sequence comes from Micromys minutus, assembly GCF_963924665.1. Taxonomy (NCBI): domain Eukaryota; kingdom Metazoa; phylum Chordata; class Mammalia; order Rodentia; family Muridae; genus Micromys; species Micromys minutus. The sequence continues at coordinate 27,862,007 of NC_137964.1, forward strand.
CTCTGTATCTCTGTCTCTGTCTGTCTGTCTCTCTCTCTTTGAGAAGGTATTCAGGAAGTAAGTGAGGAGGAGTCTTGGATTTCAACCTTCAACTTTGACCATCTAGAAGGGGTGAGACACTTGTTCCATATCATAGGTTTCTTGTATTAACAAAGATGGAGGGGGGGAGGGAGGGGGGAGGAGGGAGGGAGAGGGAGAGAAAGAGAGAGAGAGAGAGAGAGAGCCCTAGCTCTAAAATTTAAAATTTCATCTCAGACTCAAGTGGAGATCAGCCCTGCCAAACTAGCTGTCTTATTGATAACAATAACGATGGCGATTACTGTGTTTTATTTTTCAATTGTAATTATTGCACGTTAAATCATTAACGTTCATTATCCCTACACTGTGTAATTAGGACAATGGCAGAGAGCTTGCTCTCCACCGTAATGAAGTTTTTATAATTGTGATTTATTGGCGTCAAATTGCCTTTCTTAAAGCGAACCCGTGCATCCCACTCTCTTTAATTCTGGGGGAAGGAGTGGCGATTATTTTTAATTAATGTTTTGTGTTTTGCTACACAGGGGAGAGAGCTGCCCCGCCAATCTGCTTTGGAGTCTGTGAAGAAGTTCGGTGTCTGAAGCAGCCAGTGTATGCCTCCTCATCCACAACCCAGTTTCTGTCCCCTCCATCCAGGTGGCAGTTGCAAGGGGCCACAAGTAACACCATTAGTCCAGAAGAGAATGACATGGGTAACTTAAGCCATTCTGTCACTAAGTATGACAAGGAGATATCCATCCATGTATGTATGCATGTATATATGTATGTATGTATTTTTCTATCTATCATTTATCTATTATCTACGTATCTATCTATCATATATATGTATGTATGTATCAATCATCTATCTATCTATCTATCATCTATTTATGTATCTATCAATTATATATGTATGTATGTATCATCTATCTATCATCTATGTATCTATCTATGTACCTATCATATACCTATGTATGTATGTATCTATCATATATCTATCCATCTATCATCTATCTATGTATCTATCATATACCTATGTATATATCTATATATGTATGTGTATATATGCATATATATTCTATACACACATATGTGTATGTATATATACATACAGAAACACACACACACACACACACTCACACACACACACACATCTCTGGCCTCAAACTCAGAGATCTGCCTACCTCTGCCTCTGATTGCTGAGATCAAAGGCATGCACTACCACTGACCTGCCTCCCAGTTTGCATTTCTGAAGCTAGGGTTCCACATCTTATTCCTGCAAAGCCTGAGGGGGGAGGTACAGGGCATTTATTTGCTTATTGCTGCTTTCTGCTTTCCATTGGTTATGTCTGTTCTCTTCTATAGCATTAGAACATCCATGTTTAGCTGGGCACTAGTTGGGGCTAGGGTTTGACACAAAGAAATAGCATTAAAAAAAGATGCTTTTTTAAATGTGTGTGTATGTATGTGTATGTGTGTGTGTTGTCTGCATGTGTGTCTGTGTGCCATGTGTGTACCTCATTCCAGAAGCCAGAAAAGGTCATCAAATGCCCTGTAATTGGATTTATAGGTAATTGTGAGCCACTATGTAGGCACTGGGAATCTAACCTCTATCCTCTGGAAGAGCAACCAGTGCTCTCAGCAGCTGAATCCAGGCTCCAGAAATGGTAATTTAATGTTTCATAGGAGCTCACCCAGTGGTGTTGTAACCAAGAAATCCCTCCCCCTGAAGAGAGAAAGAAGGAAAGGCCAGCACTAAAGAGGTGAGTGGGTGAGCCAGAATTTTGGAGAGATGGTACAGGGGAAGTGACCTCGAGAAAGGACTAATGTTTACCATCCACATGCCTCTGCCCAAGATGGCAGGTAGCATCCCCACTGAGTCTTTCTAGATCTCAGATTCCCACTCACTCTTCACCATCCCCTACCTACCCTGCGTAGACCCCTGCAGTCTCTCACATTCAACTAGACACAAGACCAGCCCTATCTTTTGGCTCTTTCATTTGCCTTGGCTTTGTAGAGGTAGAAAGGATTAATCTCAAACTCAGACCTTGAGATCTCTTTCTTTCCTTCAGGGACACACGTGGACTTTCCACTCTGGTTGGCGAAGTCACTTTTCCCTTGACCCGGAGCTTGGATCTCGGATGGCAGCTGGGCTCTGGGAGGACATGAGTTCTCTCTCTCTCTCTGTGTGTGTGTGTGTGTGTAGGAAGGCTTGCTTAGCTCAGTCACCTAACAGAAGGGATGGGGTTCAGGGCAGACCCTCCTGTGTCAGAAGGAGGGTGATAGGGCTGGGAGCCACAGTCAGGATGCAAGTTACAACTGCTGTGCTAGGGTTCAAGTTAGGCAGCAGAGGCAACCGCGACGTCCTATAGTCTTCTCAGCTCTGAATTCTGATTTTAACAGTCTGAGTATCTGTGCTAAGAATAGATCTGAGCGCCGCCCCCCTTTTGAGACAGGGTTTATCCATGTAGTTCTGGCTGTCCTGGAACTCACTCTGTAGACCAAGACAGCCTTGAACTCAGAGAGATTTGCCTGCCTCTGCCTCCTGAGTGTTGGGATTAAAGTCATATGCCACCACTGCCTGGTAAGCTGAGCCATCTTAAAGGTTCTCAAGTGGCTTCATCCCACCTTGGGCCATCTGGGCTCATTTTTCCAGTGTCCTGCCTGCTTGAACAGAGTTCCTCTTTCTTATCCTCAGGGTGGGAATTCTGAGTTGCTCAAATTGCCTAGGACCTTAACCAGCTTTGTTGGTTATGGGTCTGAAAACCTTACAGATGGAGGTTTGCAAGTCCTGTGCTGAGGATGCAGAGGCATGGGAAGCCTGGGAAGTCATTGGAGTTTCATTCAGGTTCTGTGAGTGGTGCTGTGTCAAAAATATAAAGTTAGAGGGAGATAGAGGCAGATACCGATATATATATATATATATATATATATATATATATGTGTGTGTGTGTGTGTGTGTGTGTGTGTGTGTGTGTATGTGTGTGTGTGTGTGTGTGTGTGTGTGTGTGTGTGTAGTGGGTGAATCTCATTCTCGATTCCCATCATACAGGGACTCCAAATTGGAGTCCGGGTGTGCCCTTGTTCTTAGGCTTTGTGCCCCAGTGGAACAGCAGGAGCGCTCTGGCAAAGAAAGCTGAACTCAAACCCCAGAGGACTTTGAGGAACCAATTTGGCCTGTGAGCCTCAGACCCAGTCCTGTGCGCTACCAGCTTAGCGGCACCCTCAGCATCGCTGGAGTCTGTCCTGCCTCCCTCCATAAAGAGAAAGCTGGGGCTCTCTCTTCACTGGCCACCCTGAGGGCCAAAAAAAAGTCTCCAGAAACGTACTTAGCATTCTGCCCAGCCCACAGGAGACGATAAGAAAGTTCACTCGCCCCGTCCTTTCACTAATGAGTCTCTATATTTAAAGTGAGGTCTGTGGCTCCGAAGTAGGAGAGCAGGCGGGAGAGGAGGCTGCATTCCTGGTGGGGAGAAAGGTGGGCGGCGTCGATCTAATTTCTCAGCTAAAGCTACAATTTGCCAGCCCTTGTAATTATTATTTTTATTATGGATACAAATTAAAAATAAACCGAGTGTCGCAATCACAGCAGGAATTAGAGTCCTCCCCTAATTGTTATCTTTGAATCAATCCAGTTTTTCCTCAGCTCCACTTGCCGAGGTATAATTGAGGTGTGCATGCACTCCTACCTCCGTTCAAGGCACCCAGGTGTCTCCTCCCGCTCTCTTCTCCTTTCTGGCTCCCTTTTCCTTTCTTTGCGGAAGACCTGGAGAGGCAGGAGGGTCAAGCTGTCTGTCTGAAGAGATCAAATCTTTCTCTTACAATTCCAAACATTTCTTTCTCAGAATCAATAGTGTGTGTGTGTGTGTGTGTGTGTGTGTGTTTGTGTGTGTGTGTGTGATGGTCTGCACCTGTTTGAGCACTGACTGATCTGCAGGAAGGGTTAACTAGGTGAGCAGCCACCCAGTAGTATAAATGCTGTACAAAGGACGGCAGGTAGGAAATGCCCCTGAGAGCAGGCAGGCGGGTGTCAAAGTCTCTGTGAGACTGTGAGGAGTGACTGGAAGTCTGAAGGCTAAGAGATGACTAATCTGACCACTGGAGGGTGGCCTGGCTGGAGGCCGCTGTGCCAATCTACACAAGCTCCTGGGAGGGTTGCTCTGAGGTGGCACTCTGGAGGTAGGGAGAACGCAGGAGTCTAGAGGTGAGCCCACTGGTGGCGGACTGATGAAGACTTAGGACCAGTGAAGCTGAGCTGGAGAGCTGGCTCAGGGCGAGAGTGTTGGGGAGGATGGCTCCTGCAGAAGGACCGAGTTCAGCTCCCAGCACCACGTGGGATCTGATGCCTTCTTTGGGCCTGAGCACATGGGTGGTACTCTTGCACATGCACAGGCACACACACACACACACACTCACACACACACACACACACACACGTGGAAAATAAATATCAAAAGAAATTAGAAAAAAATAATGGCACAGAACCATCCAGGGAGTAAAAATGGCCACAGTTATCACACAAGTTTCTAAAACAGGCAGGGGACTGAGCAACCAGAGTGAGACATACTGACTGAGGTGCTCCCGCGAGCAGGGCAGCTGTGATCTTTTGCATTTCCTGCTTTTGAGGGTGACAATACACAGTTTTAGAATCAGTCAAAATGACTCCAGGTTTAACATAATTGCTTGAGCTTAGTGCTGAATGATGCACAGAGACTCGGGATGGAGGCCGGTGGTAAAGAGTTTACACAGCACTCTTCGTGCCCAGAAGCACTAAATCAAAGAGAGAGCAAATGAATGAGGTACAACGTGTCCCGTAAACATCTTCTACATTGGCTGCCTACGTTATTCTCAGGTTGCTTCGACAAAAATAACTTGAGAGGAGAAAGGTTTGTTTGGGCTCACAGTCTCAGAGAGTTTCAGTCCATCAAGGGGGTTGTGGGAGGTGGGAGATGCCGATAAAGGATCTCAGCACCCAGCAGCCAGAGCCCAAGGTAGAGGTTGTTCACATCATGATGGACCAGACCCATATTGCACAACAGGAATGGGGTACAGGTGCAGCCTCCAGAGACCCAACTTCAGTGGCTCATTTCCTCCGGTAGAAACAGCCACTGTCTTTTTTCCCCCACCCTGTAGTTGATCAGATGAATCTCGAACAATTTCAACAAGAAATAAATGTCACCTTTCTTCGCACATCCCTAATGTATTCACACTCATGGCCATACATTTATTTATATCTTATGAACCTCACAGTGTGTCACACATAAACTGTAACATCCCATTAGCTGTAAATTGCCGGCTCTGGAGGGCTATCGAGAGCCAGGATAAAGGTGCGGTGGTTTAAGAAAGAGGAGGGAGAGGCCAGATAGGAAAGGTTTTGCCATCTCCCATCTGGGCTACAAGCTAACTCTGCCAAAGGGCAGCATCCTACTCCAAGGTCTGGAATGTGCAAAGGTCCTGAGGAATGAGCCAGGGAGGCATCGTGTGTAAGGGATAGGCTACACTCTCCGCCGTCCCTCCCGGGAGGATGCTGCAAACTCCGAGGTCTTCAGCCACATCCTCCAACAGTTCACCACCTCGGCCACCCAGCTCTGGGCACAGAGAGGATGTGAAGGGCTGGTTTGATTAGATCACTGTCAGCCAGGGGACCTGAGGTTAATTACAGTTCTCTTCTGAATCTATAGCCTTGCTCACAGGCCCTTGCATGTGTCCTAGGGCTTGTGCACGTATGTGTGTGCACGCCTGGTGTGTGTGGTTGGCCCCCAGGCTGCATTGGGTGGTTGGGTTTGCTGGGGGTGGGGTGCATTGGAGGGGGTAGCATGGAGGGGGATGCCCTGGATTTCTCTTCCAGTTCTGAGCCTTGTCTTGTCTGGTGCACTCAAAGAAGAGCGCTTAACAAGCATTACCGGACACAAATAATTCCTCTTTTCTCCTGTCTGCCTATTCTTCGCTGCCTCTTTTCTTGTAAATCCTGCTCCTTGCATGTGAATGGAAGGGTGGCTTCATGTGGGACCTTTAATCAGACCCCCGGTAGGGTCCAGGAGGGCAGAGTGCCCGAGGGATTACCTTTTATTTTAGGGGTTTTGGGCCCTGGTCCTGCCGTCCCCCTCCCCCTCCCCTGCTCTGTTTTTCCTCCCGCGCGTTTGTTCTTGGCAGCAGCGAGGAAGGGAGGCTTAGAGATGGGGAGGGGGTTTACAAACTTAAGGGGATCGGGGCCTATTCAGCCGGCCTTGCGCGCAGACTTTCGCCTTTTGTTCTCAGCCCATTCTTCATCTGATTTCTTCACTCCGGTAAAAGCACTTTAATTCCCCTTTAGACACAGAGAATCCGTCCTCTTCCCCTCCCGCCCTGAGCCCCCCAGTTCACTCTCTCAGCCCCTTTATGCTGCGCCCTCCTCCGCCCCAACAAAGACCCAACAACGCTGCAAAGTATTTCTTTCAGCGATGATCCGGGAGGCTGCCCGAGAATCCGGAGGGGGAAGGGAGGAGAGGGTGGGGGGAAAGCGGAGGACAGTGGCCTTCCTGGGGACCAGCCACTCCCCGCCCCCCACCCGCTGCCCCCCCCCCCCCCCCCGCCACCCCCAGCCAGGCCTGGGGAAGCTACTGACTTAAGGCAGTACCTGCTTTTGATCAGCCCTTAGGGTGGCCTTGTAGAAGTGGCACGTGGGTGGGGAGGGAAAAGGCAGGTGCGAAGGTGGCCGAGTGACAGGCGCCTCGTGACAGCTGATAGAGATGTTGCTTCTGAGTGTGGGCTTTGTCAGCTTTCTTGAAAGGCCAGGGAGGCATCCAGAGTGAAGTCCTGGCAGGGGAGGACTAGGGACCTCTATCTTGACTCAGATGTCCCAAGTCTAACAGGGGACATTCATGGTCAGTATCCTGGCTGGACCATTTCATTCACTGAGCCTGGGGTCCTGCTTGGGACTCTCAACACTCATCAAAGATGCTGACTTAGGCAGCAAGGTAGTTCAGGTAGCAAAGGTGCTTGAATCTGAGTTTGAGTCCCTGGTACCCAAATGGTGGAAGAAGAGAAGAGACTTCTTTAAGTTGTCCTACTATGATGTAGCCATGAACTACCATTTGGCCAGAGCTCGCAGGCCCACACACATGGATGGATGGATAGATGGATGGATGGATGGATGAAAAAATTTAAATTTGGGGATCTGGCAGAAAACATGAAACTACAAAAAAAAAAGGAATATGGATCTCATATAAAATGAATAGACACTAGATATCAACTATATACAAGTTGTTACTGTGAATGTTACTTGGTTTCCTTTAGACAGAAGCTAAGACTGTAGTCTAGGCTGGTTTCAGATTCACAACATCCTCCTGCCTCAGCTTCTTAGAGTTAGGATGTCAAGCGCGGCACCACCACATCCCAGCACTGCAAAATATTTTATGTCATGTTCAAACTGACTTGTAAAAAATCCCATGGAATTGGGAAACAATTCCCCAGGGTGGAAGCATGGCGTTCTCTGCCCCGAGTGACCAGCTCCTGGGCTTCTGCTCCCTTTCTTCTCATTCTGGGAAGAATGAATTGGTGAACACACCTCTTACCCACTTCTAGGCAGCACCAGGAATTTCTAGGAATGTCCATGGTCTCTGCTGGTCTCTTCTGAGCCCTTCAGTCCTTGCAAATGGCACTGGATTTCCAAATATAATCCCTCCAATAATTTTGATACTGTTAACACAGTATCACTTCATGTGTGTGTGTGTGTGTATGTGTGTGTCCGCGTGTGTTTGAATACATGCATGCTATGAAATGCAGGTAGTGATTAGAGGGCAACTTGTGGAAGTTTGTTCTCTCCTTTCACCGTGTGGGTCCCTGGGGATTGAACTCAGGCTGTCAGGTTTGGCAGCAAGTGCTTTTACTGGCTGAACCATCTCGTCAGCCCTACTGCCTAATGTCTGGACCACTGCCACATCAGGACCTGGTTTTCTGATTAGAACAATTAATCACTAGCCTTGGTTTCCCCATCTATGAAATGGGAGCGAACAGATTGGCCAGGCTTTTTAATTTAATTTTTTTTTTTTTTTTTTTTTTTGAGAGAGAGAGAGGGAGAGAGAATCACACGGCCTTCCCTTTTCAGACAAAGCCTGGCTATCTCCTCTTCTACCCAGGTCTGAGAGAGATGAATCTTCTCTTCTAGAAAATGCCTACAAATTGAGCAGGGTCTATTTAAGGGAAAGCGGGCCAGGGCAGTAATAGTCCAATTGGGAGTGTGAACGCGAAAAAGAGCGGCTCCTCTCCATGTCCGAGGATGGGCAATTACTGCCAGGCATTTTTCGGATAAAATAGAAGACAGAGAAATCACAACCGGGAGCCCCAATTATGGGAAGTCATTCTTGGGCCGAAAAAACTGCTACCTCCTTTTCAAACCATAGGATACAGTGTGTGTGAGTGTGTGTGTATATGAGTGTGTAAGCATGTGTGAGAGTGTGTGCGCATGTGTGTGTGCGTGCATATGTGTGAATGTGTGCATGTGTGTGTGAGAATGTGTGTGTATGTGTGTGAGTGTGTGTGCATGCGTGTGTGAGAGTGTGTGCATGCATGTGTGAGAGTGTGTGTGCATGTGTGTGTGAGAGTGTGTGTGCATGTGTGTGTGAGAGAGTGTGAGTATGTGGAGGGCACAGGGCATGAGATGATGAGGCCATTAGAGTCTTCAAAGGTGGAATATAAGAATTTAGCATCAAAGTGTCTAACCTTTCTGAGCTCCAAGGCTGGGTTTGAGGAGGATGTGACACAAGATGTCCCTTACATAAAGCAAGGGTCCCTCACCTATGTGGACTTCTGGACCGGAGGACAGGGAGTGCCATATATCTGAAGCCACTAAGAACATCTTTAGGGAGTGAAATGCTTGTATATGTCCAACAATGCCCTAAAAATAATAATCTCATTTACAGAGCTGTCAGATTCCACACTGCAGTTCCCGTGATGCCCCTTGACTGAGAGTCAAGAAGAACTGGGGAAGCATACTATAGAGCCCGTGTATCTACGGCAACACATCAGACAGATAGCGCGGGCATGCAGAGCCTCCCAGCAAACCATAGGGAGATGTGTATATATATATATATATATATATATATATATATATATATATATATATATATATATATATATATATATATACCCCACTCATATATGATTGTTATTTATGGTGACAGTGACTGGTGCCTAAAAGTGAGAGAGGGAGGAAGGAAGGGAGGCAGAGAGGAACACTGAAAAACGGGAAGCAAGACTTGGCTCTAGGTGGCCAGGATGACACCTTCAGCCCTAGTTTAAGTACCTCAGTGGAAGATCAGCCTAGGAAGCCAGAGAAGGACCCATCCAAGACCTTCTCTGGGACACCAGGGACCATCCGTGCCCAAAAGACAAGCCCCACAGTAGGGGTGAGGTGAGGCTGCCTGGGTTCCCTAGGGAACTGGTTGCTGGCACAGGTCCAGCCTAGAGGTGATCTTGGGAGACACCCCTCCACCCCGTGCACACACATACACACAACCCTGCCTTTGTACAGGTTATCTGGGCTGGGAAGAGCAGAGAGGACATTTTCTTCCCTCCTACCTTTTGGGTGTGTGTTCTTTGCACGGAATCCCATTTATGGGAGAATTAAGAGGGGTTTTAGCTCCGTTTTTTGTTTGTTTTGTTTTGTTTTTCTTGTTTTTTTTTTTTTTTTTATCAACCACAATCTGCATTTGTCATCCCCAGACTCCTCACAGCTACTCTAAAAAGGAGACAGAGCATTCTCCCCAGCTAGAAGACAGGAAACTAAGGCTCTGCTTTCTCATCCCCATTAAAGCAGATCATCTACAAGGCTAAGGTCCCCCCACCCCCATCCTGCTTGTTAAGCGTCTTTGAAATTCTGCTTATGGGTTCTCCAGGATGGGTGTTGCACATTCCGTGTCCGGTATGCAGTAGGCACTCAATAAACGTCTGTGTTTCCGGGGAAGAAGAAAGTTTTGCTCTGGTTTTGGAAGTGTTAATAGAGCTACCACAAGCAAAATGCTTAGCCCAGGTGCTCAATAAATGCTTTTTTTAATTTTTTTTTTTTTAAATTACCGAGTACAATTCCTTGTTCTTCTGGTAGGCACATAAATCACCTAGGTTTGGAAAAATTCAAACACACAGCCCAGGGGTAGGGGTAGGGTTGGCCAGGGATTTGGAGAGCAAAAACTAGAGAACCAGGAGAATTTTCAACTGGCACCAGATGGCTGAGCAGAGGAAATAAAGACGTGGCAGGTCAGGCTGGTCTTGAAGATCCGGGTACTGTACCCCATTGACAGACTGGGAAACTGAGGCACCAGTCTTCTGCCTTTCCCAGTATCCAGGCATCAGGCTCAAGGTCGCTTTCCCTTGTCACTTGCATGTCCTGTGAGTCTCATCCTGGATCAAAGAATGGTCTACTGACCCACGTGCTTTCCCCCAACTTCTCGGCATTGTTGCTGTTAGGTTTGATCAACTGGTTCCTACCCCAGGCAGAAGAACATCATCTTCCCCATGGGAGGTCTGCCCTGAGCTGCAATGGCTGACCCACTTCTGGGTCCATCATAGACATTCAAGAAGCTGATCTGAGTATACACATAAACAAGGAAACATTCGAGAAAGAATCTGAGCCACAGGTTTAAGGAAACGGAACATCATACTGCTCAGAGAATTTGGGGTTGACTTGGAGCAGGCTGCATCCCGCGGGGTGGGCATGGAGAAGGGAGGGTCTTGGAGGGATCTCTCTAGGGATCTGGGGTTGGGTGTTCCTGTGGGGGTGAAGTCAGTAAGGCACCAAGATCGTGAGACATCATGCAGGTTTAGTGGGGTTATGGTGGGAAGGTGCTGCTTCCTGTCCTGGGGAAAGGGGTGTCTCTGTCTCAGGGTCATGTGACTCTAAAGCTAGAGGAGACCCCAGAAGAAGGTAGAGTAAGCTCACAGCCTCACTTATCCCCCCCCCCCGCCCACTGCAACTTTGCAGAGATGTTCAATGCCTGACCCCCTGAGGTGGCTGCCCCTTCTCAAAGCAAATGTGGGCATCTTTTCTGAACAGTTCTCTAGAGCTGGAGTGAGCCTGGTTTCATGTATCCATGAAGCTTCCCAGAGTCATTTGAGGATTTCCCCTTTTACCTTAGTGCTCAGTGCCCTGGAGTACATTTGAAGATGGAGGTAAACTGAGCACTGCCCCTCCCCCCCAGAAGAAAGTCCCATGATCCCTCAAAAACAGAACAGTAACTATCTGGCTGCTCTCTTCTATGCTGGTTAGTTTTTGTCATTGTGGCACAAACTAAGTCACCCGGGGAAATGGAAACCTCATTTGAGGAGTTGCCACCCTCAGATTGGCCTGTGGACCTGTCTATGGGGCATTGTCTTAATTAACGTTTGGTATGAGAGGGCAAGCCCAATATAGGTGGCACCATTCCTAGGCAAGTGGTCCTAAGTGCTATATGAGAGAGCAGACTGAACAAGCCAAGGGGAGCAAGCCAGTAAGTAGCACCCCTCCATGGCTTCTGCATCAGCTCCTGCCTTCAGGTTCCTACCTTAGTTTACAGGCTATAGCCTGTAAGATGAGATAAACCCTTTCCATCTTCTGGCTGTGGTTTTCCATTTGTCTTCCATCACAGCAACAGAAAAGTAGACTAAGACATCCTACTTGTCCAGGAAGCCATCGGCTAGACCCATGGGCACCCTGCCCCAGGCCTGTGCTTTCACTGAGGTGGCTCCCAAAGGCTTCTGCTAGCCCTCTGCAGAATCCAGAGTGTGGTGGCACCGGCCCCTCTCTACTCAAAATAAAGACACAGCAGCAGTAATGCAGTTGAATCAGGCTGGGCAGATGGCTCAGCAGTTATTATCTGTTCTTTCAGATGATCTAGGTTTGAGTGGCTCACAACTGCCTGTAACTCCAGCTCCTGGGGGTCCAGCATCCTCTTCTGGACTTTGTGGGCACCACACCCACATGGTGCGGACACATATACACAGAAACATAAATAAATTGATTAATTAATTAATTTTTAAAAAATGTACGCGGTGTCTGTGGACCACGAGTGAGAGAGATGTCAATGTCCTTGAAAGCAGTACATTATTGTCCCCACTTTGGAGAAACTGGGATTCAGGAAAGTTAGCAGCACTGGGACCTACGATCCAGACTATTGGGTGATCAGGTTGCTTGGGTGTGCTGGAGCACAGCCTGGAGACCTCATGTGATCCATCCAACAACCAGGAAATGGGTACAGCTTGGCTTTGGACTAGTCTGATTGTCTGACCCACTAGGGATAGTTGGGCCTAAGGCTACCTTGGACAGGGAAAGAACTGGAGGGTTCTGCTGGTCTTCCAGGCTGTGTTAGACAGATAGTCATGAACCCTGCACCCTGATCCCTCCCCATCCCATCCTGGGACATGAACTGGAGTTTCTGTCTACTTTCTCCCATTCATTTGCCCCCCCCCCACCATCCCGTCCACAGGCCTGGCTGGGTGGAGTATTTGCCAACAGAAACCACATGTGCTAAAAGCCCAGCGGCCGCTTCCCCACCTCACAGTATTTGCTGAGCAAACAGCACTAATCCCCTTCCCTGCTTGCCGGAGTCCCCAGAGCAAAGTGTGTTCAGCAGCTCCCCTGACAGCTGGAACCTCCTCCTCACACCAAGGTCTGGGAAGATGTAGGAGAGAGACAGAGGCATGCTTGGCTTTGGCCACCATGCTCCAGTGCCAGGGTGCCGGGATGCCAGGCAGGGAGGGCCTTTAGTTTATCTCACAGCCTTGAATGGTCTGCCGGCCTCTGATACATCCACCTTCGGGACTATAGACACATGTCTGTTTCAATGTGACGTCATTCCTTCCTTCTTTCATTAGCTTGCCTATGGTTTGAGTCAGGCAGGGCAGACTGTGGGAAGGCTCTGGTCTTGTCTCCTTCATGAGCCTTGTTCCCCTGGAGCTTATATACAGAAGCAGGCAGCAGATTAAACCAACAAGTCAGCTGAGGTGAAGGAAACCAGTCAGGATAAACAGATGGGTGCTTTGAGCGAGGGTATCCAGAAAGGCCTCCGGGAGCTCAGATCTAGGAGGAGAGGGCACAGGACTGTAAACCCCGTGTCTCATCAGCGCAGGCTCCGTGGGATCTCTGTGGCATGGTCACAGGTATTTATTTAAAATGCTGGCACTGGCTGGCAAAGTGGCTCATGGGCAAAGGTCCTTGTGGCCCAGACTGGCCTGTCTTTGACTTTTGTAACCAAAATACAGCTGAGAGAAGCAACCCGAAAGAGTTGCCCTCTGGCTTCCAAAATCCCCTCACCCTGCCACTCCCTCACACACACACTAAGAATGACTTTTAAAGAGTTACAAAAGGGATAGAGGCATCGCTTAGTTAGTAAAGTGTTTGCCACATATGAGTAAGGACCCAAGTTCGATTCCCAGCACCAACATTAAAACAAACAAAAGACCCAAGCCTTATGCAGCATGCCTATAATCCTAGTACTAAGGCAGATTTCCCTGACAGCCAGCTCAGCCTATGTGGTGAGTTCCAGACCAGGGAGAGTCTCTGTCTCAAAACTAAGAGATGGGGGCTGGAGAGATGGCTCAGTGGTTAGGAGTACTGACTGCTCTTCCAGAGGTCCTGAGTTCAATTCCCAGCAACCACACGGTGGTTCACAACCATCTGTAATGAGATCTGATGCCCTCTTCCGGTGTGTCTGAAGACAGCTACAGTGTACTCACATTTAAAAAATAAATAAAAAGAAGAAAATAGAGAATATGGGGTGATGTTGACGAATAATTAAAATAAAATAAAATATGGAACACTCCTGAGAAACAACATCCCATGGCACAAATGTTATAAATGCACACAGTAATACAGACACAGTACACATGCACACATGTACACATATGTGCACTATACTCATAAGTGTATACACACACACACACACACACACACACACACACACAATTTCATCAAGGCTATTCTGGTTTGTGTAAGGTGTTTTCAGAGAGAAATGAGAGGGAGCCTTAAGGCAGGATGGAAATAGTGTGGAGCAGAAGACACACTGGTTTGAGACAGAAGCATGCCTACAAGTGTTCAAGTGGCAGCATGAATCTCCAGATACTCACAGTAAGGCGAGCAGGGGAGGGGCAGCTGCAGATTAGGCAGGGGTGGAGGGATGTGTGTGTGTGTGGGGGGCTTGTGAGCCACAACAGGGTGTGACCCTCCAACTTCCGAGCAAAACTCTGGGTGGATCGGACTTGCCCAACTTATGTGGTTCTGTTTCCCTTCGGTGGTAACCTGACCCAGGAGCTGAGGCAAGGCACTTGGGGGTGGGAAGGCCAGCAGTGAGGTGGAAGTAAACAACACACTGAGCTGGCTCTTGGGGCCCAGCCAACAACTACTGAGCACCTACTGGATAACAAGAGCTGTTCAGTCCCAGGATTCAGTGGACACAAACAGAGGTGCAGCTCAGAGACACCACACTCAGACATGACAGACACATGTGGGCCCCGTGGTATGTCTGTTACCCATCCCTTGGCTACCTCTGCAAATAGAAACCATGGATCAGAAGGAGACAGATCTATAGCTGGAGATGTGCCAGGAACACCGCTCTCCAATTGTGGATATCTCTGTCTGTCTGTGTCTGTCTGTCTGTCTATATCCACAAGATGACCCCGTCTAGAGTACCATATCTCTTGGGATGTCTGAGTTCTGGGCTGTGTTATAAAGAGACCAGGACACTCAGAATTGCTAGCTTTTTCCTCTCTGGTCTGTAGCAGGATCTCGCGGCCTGCAGGAGGCTGGCAAGGCCCATTAGCCTGCTCAGTCCCTCCCTCTGGGCGCTCAGGCGGTGGCCTGCTCCCCCGATTGCCCATGAGCAGGGGGCTGACTTGGGAACAGGTCTAGGATACCCCTCCACTCTTACTCTGGGGACACCCCATTAATTCTTAAGAAATATGAAGTTCCACGGGGCCAGGCCTCAACTAATGAGGCCTGCTTTCTCAGGATCCCCCAGGGAGGAGGAATTAGCCACCACTGGCTCCCAGAGCCAATCAGAACCAGAGAAGGCTAACTCCCAGCTTCTCAGCTTCCCAGTTTCCCATCCTCTGGTCCAGGGCATGTTTCCATGTCCCCAGGGGCACAGCCCCAAATGCCACCACTCTGTACCTGTGTCCCTTTGAAAAAGCAGATTTTCTGAGGCATTTTTTAAAGTCTCAAATGAACAGCAGATCCAGGGCCACAGTGGAGATTGCCACTACACCCAGCAACCATTAAAGACTCCTCTGTGAAGAATCCCTTCCCACATAGCCATGGGTCTTTATATTATGAGGTGGGAGTCGGCCCCTGTTAAAGCTTTATATGTGAATGGAATAATTACAATTGTGTGGCTGTGGATTTGTGCATATTGATACATATACATGTGTGTATACATACATGTGTGTAGGCATTCATGTGGAGATCAGAGATCACCTTGGGTGTTTTTCCTCAGGAAGCTGTCCCCCTTGTCTTCCTGAGACAGGGTCTTTTACTGAACTTAGGGCTCACAGATTAAGCTAGGCTGGCTGGCCGGTGAAGCCTGGGGCCTCTCTCTACCTTCCAATGCACATACCAGCTTTTTAAAAAATAAGAGTTCAAACACAGCACCTCACACTTTGATGGCACGTGTCTCATAGACATAACCTGGAGCCCTGTTGTTTCTCTCCACACTCTCAGCTCCTTCCTTTATAAAGACTGATCTGTCCAGTTTATGTGTCTGTGTGTGCGTTTCGGTGAGTTTATGTGCACCACATGCATGCAGTTGCCTGTGGTGCCCAGAAGAGGGCGCCAGATCCCTTGGAACGAGAATTACAGGTACTTGCTTGTAGGGTGTGGAGGAAGTCCGAGTGTGTGACTGTGCAAATGTGCATTGTTGGCCTGGACACCGCTCTGTAGAGAACACTCCCCCAAACCTCTGACCCTTGGCAAATTAGCAAAGCAAAACCTTTGTCCAAGTTTACCAAAGATCCATCAGTGTTGAACAAACACTAGCAACTTTAGCCTCCTCCCTAATGTTTGCAGCCTGAATTGCCTCAACTGTAGAGGCCTCCTACTGAGAGTAGCTAGCCTTCCCCATTTTGGACATAAGAGATAGCTGAGGTTTCAGGTCTGGAAAGTCATTCCATCAGGTTGTGACCCCGATTTCCTGTATCTGTTTGTTCTTTCTTCGTTTCCTTTATTGCCCCTAGTCAGGGTTCCAGGATACAGGTCGAGTAGGTCTTTGTGAGCCACCATGTGAGAGCTGGGAACTGGATTCTCCGCAAGTGTAATTGCTCTTAACAGCTGAGGCGCCTCTCCAGCCCTCCAGCTCCTAACTATATACATGGCTTAGAAACACATCGCCCTGGTTAGTGCCTCAGAAAGGATGGGCTTTCTCGAAACCATTCCGTTTCTTTAAAACAAGATTTCCTGTCAGAAGAGTTGTGCAGACACCAGATCATCATAAAGAACCCCAGAGCCACACCTTGCATCCCCGCCCGTTAACTCTCACGTCAACACGGTCCGCCGTCATGACACCACACTTTGTTCTCATGCCTCGGGTGTTTTCTGTGATCAGACTGGGGTGTTAGGCTTGAATAGGGAGATCACAATACAGGATGCCTCCTATCCACATCCTATTCAGCCAACACCAACCACACCCTTGTCTTAAGACTGTTGGAACTGGGCTGGAGAGATGGCTCAGTGGTTAGAGCACTGACTGCTCTTCCAGAGGTCCTGAATTCAATTCCCAGCAACTACATGGTGGCTCAAAACCATCTGTAATGGGATCCAATGCCCTCTTCTGGTGTGCCTGAAGACAGCTATACTCATACATAAAGCAAATAAATCTTTAAGAAAAATAAAAGACAGTTGGAACCAACTGTTGCTGGCTGAGAGTCTATTTCCTGAGTAATCTCCGGTGCATTGCTTCCCCACCCCCTTTTGAGATGGAATCTCATGTAACTGAGGGTGGCCTCGAACATCTTATGTGTCTAAAGATGGTCTTGGATGTCTCGTCTTTCTGCTTCCACCTTCTGTGTCCCAGGATCTCAGGTACAATACAAGTAAAGCACTGGAGAGCAAAGCCAGGACTTTGCGCATGCTTGGTGAGCACTCCAGCGCTGAAGCCGCATCTCTGGACCCGCACAGCATTCTGGGAATGGAAGTCTGGCCTTATTCCTGCCCCCCCCCCTTCCCCTGACTCCCAGCTGTGGAATTAGGGTGTTTGGATCTACTTTCTGGGGGAACAACCCAGAGCCATCAGTTCTTGGGGACTCCGAGTGGGGCACCTACCCAGTTCTCTCCTATCTATCCAGTCAGTCATTTCCTTCTGTCTGTACAAACGCATGGAGCTTGGATAAGAGTTGGGTGTCCTCAGTGTGTTGGTGGTGTCAGATTAGGGATGGAAATACACAAGATGAACCCATAACCTCATGTTTCAGTAAAGCACAGATGGCAAAACGACGGGAGATCCATCCGAGAGAACGCCCACTGGCCAAAGGGTCTGAGCAAATAAAATGACGTTCAAGCTCATCCTGGCTGTTGGAGGAAGGGAATGTTTGTGAAGATCAACTCTTTTCGAGGGTGTGTGTGTGTGTGTGTGTGTGTGTGTGTGTGTGTGTGCATGTGTGAACTCTGCTTTGTTTCTGTGGTTTTGTTTTTTGGGTTTTGTTTTGTTTTGAGACAGAGTTTTGCTGTGTAGCCCAGGCTGGCCTCAACTCACAGAGATCCATCTGCCTGCCTCTACCTCAAAAGTTCTGGGAGTTTAAAAGTGTGCACCGTCATGACAAGCAACGCTTTCCTTTTATGTGTGACCACATCTATCTATATCATCTATCAATTATCCATTGTCTCCCAATTATCTGTCTATCATCTATCTATCTATCTATCTATCTATCTATCATCTATCTATCTATCTATCTATCTATCTATCATCTATCAATCAATCAATCAATCAATCTATCTATCTATCTATCATGTTTCTATCTTCTACCAGTCACCTGTCTGCCTATGTATCTATGTATCTATCTATCCATCTACCCTCTATATACATGTACTCTATCTGTTATCTATCATCTACCTATCAACCATCTGTCCGTCTATGTGTCTATGTATCTGTCATCTATCCATCTTCTCTCTATAATCTTCTGTGTTTTCTGTAGACACCAGGATACCATGCCTGCTCTGCACACATTGTATCACTGAGATCACCCAGCTCCTTGCGGTCAGATTCTGGGCAGAGGCTCTGTGGTGGGGCTCCACCCACGTGCGTGTTTTCCTCACAGTAACCGCGTGACTTTCCCCCATGTTCTGTTGGCTCGAGTGGACCGTGGGTTCTCGCTGGTGCCCCTGACTCAGAGGCACCGGTTGCATGAATCTCTCTGGCCTCCTTGCCTGGCCTATGGGAAACCTTCCCCCTCAGCAGTGAGGACTCCCACCATCTGCCTCTCCCTTTATTGTTAAATCTCCGTACACCAGAGTAGCCTTAGAACAATCCCTGATGCCCTTGTGGGAAACACGATTATCAAACAAGATTATGCTCACGGGAAGTCCCTTCAGCCATTATGAATGTCATTTACATCCGAAGTCACTTGGCTGCCATGTTGTTCCGCCCTGGCCCTCCAGCATTGTTTCAGACACATCTAACAGGGATCACGTTGTCATGCTGTGCATCCCCTAACCCCTAATAACTTTAAAATGTGGGTGCAGTGGGACACACATTTGTTCTAGAAAGTTCCACAGGTTTTGCATAGACATGGTGTCTTATACCCACCAGGCCAGCATCCCATGGGATCATTTTACTGTACTAGAACTTTCCACTGCTTGAGCCAGCTCTCAGTCTGAGCTCTGAGCCCATAGTGAACCTTGAGGTTTACTCAGTGCCTCTGTGCTTTCGTATGTTCTAGGACATCTCATGAATAGAATCCTGTGATCAGGCTTCTCTTTCACAACTAGCACACACTTGGTACCTCTCCGTGTCAGGCTGGGGAAATGGCTCAGTGTGAAAGTTCACACGGGGACCTGAGTTTGATGTGTAGAAAGGTGGGGCACATGTCTCCTGCAGAGGAAGGAGGATCCTTGGAGCTCATGGTCCAGCCCAGCTGAATTGGCGAGCACCAGATCGTGAAGACACCTGTGGGAGGTGAGGAGATTGTCTAGTCTATCTATAACAGCAAAATGGGCTGACTTGAGTGTACACTGAATTCTTATCCAAAGCTGGCAACAATCATTCTCTCTTACTTAAAGTTAGCATCATCATCATCATCATCACATTTACTTCAAGTGGCCATATATGCCACAGTACGCTTGTGGTGTTCTAAGTACAACACACAGGGACCAGTTCTCTCTTTCCATCATTCAGGTTCCCAGGGATCAGACTCTGGTTATCAGGCTTGGAGGCAAGCACCTGTACCTGCTGAGCTATCCCACCTCTACCACCGACTTTTAAAAATTGTTAGGCATGTGAGCACACTGTATATGACTGTGAGACACTGTCCCTGTCTTCTAACACAGCAGAATAGGGTAATGGATCCCATTATAGATGGTTGTGAGCCACCATATGGTTGCTGGGAATTGAACTCAGGACCTTCTTAACCACTGAGGCATCCCTCCAGCCCCTAAACTCATGTCTTAATGCTTGCATAGGAAATGCTTTTACCCTCAGGCCCCTCCCCTTAGTCTCTCTTCTTCTTTTTTGGACACATTTAGACCATTCATGTTTATTGTAATTTGTAACAGATTGTAATTGTTGCCATTTCAGTCTGGCAACTCTAAGAGCACATTCTGTGTGCTCCCCCCACTCCCTCTCCACTCTTATACCCCACGCCCTTCACCCCCTGTCCCCCACCCCACCCCACCTTCACCCCCACTCTGCTCTCTGTAGGGCAGATAGAAATCATTGCCATCACCTTGCTCTTTGGGAAATTACACACTCTCTTTTCCTTCTTTTAGTGGTTCTACTTACAAAGCAGGTTTATTTGCTACCACTGTAGAGCCCCTAGTCTGCCCCTCCCCCAGCTCTCTGTGTTGCTCAGAGCTTCTTGCTTGTCTCTGCCGCCTTTGGCCATTCTAAAGTCCCACAATTCTAACACCTTAGAGTGTTTGAGGTTGACCTAGGGCCTTGAGCAAGCTATTAAGTGCTTCACCCATAGTCCCGGCTCTCTTTTAGCATTTGTCACTTTCAGATAAGGTCTCAGGAAATGGCCCAGGTTAGACTTGAATTCTCTCTGTAGCCCAGGCTGACCTTGGATGTGTAATCCTCCTGCTTTGGCCCCCTCACTGTTGGGATCACAAGCCTGAGTCACAAAGCTGGGCTAGGCTGGTGTCTGTAATTCTAAGGTTTTAAAATCCCAGCAATGCTCACATTTTATATTTTATCCTACGATTTATTAATTTGATGGTTTGTATTCCCATGGCTTTACATAACTCTAAACCTTCAATGATCTCTTACCCAACATCTAATATGTATCAATTATTTAGCTTCATGTGCTAGAATTTTTTTTATTCTATGGTTTTACTCAGTACATCTGTTAACATTTCATGAGTCTGCAAACTGGCGGCTGCTAGGCTTTATGGATTCCATGTTTAAAGACATTTCTGATTCTGTAATTCTGCGAACCTGAAGTCTTATAAAGCGATGATTCTAGACTTTCCAGCTCTAATGTTGTAGATTTTCATAATTCTTATTCCCCACCCAACTCGAGTTTGTTTCTTTTTCTTCACTTAAAGATGGAAGCTTCCAATGTAGCTCCAAGATGGCCTCAAACTCAAAGAAATCCTTCTGTATCAGCCTCCCCAATTCTGAGAGTATAGGAATGTCTCAACTTAGAATTCTGTACTTTTAAAAAGATTTATTTATTTATACAAGTACACTGTAGCTGTCTTTAGACACCAGAAAAAGATATCAGATCCCATTACAGATGGTTGTGAGCCACCATGTAGTTGCTGGGATTTGAACTCAGGACCTCTGGAAGAGTAGCCAGTGCTCTAACCACTGAACCATCTCTCCAGCCCAGAATTCTGTATTTTTAAAGAAAGAACTACTACTACTACTACTACTACTACTACTACTACTACTACTAATAATAATAATAATAATAATAATAATAATAATAATAATAACAATAATAATAATAATAATAATAATAATAATGGTTTTTGAGACAGAGCTTCTCTCTGTTATGTAGTTCTGACTGTCCTGGGACTCACTATATAGAACAGGGTGGCCTTAAACCCACAAAGATCCAACTGTCTCTGCACCCTGAGTTCTGGGATTAAAATTGGGCACCGCCATGCCCAGGCTGGCATTCTTTTTTTTCATTACTATTTTTAAAAACATTTGTTTTTAACTGTGTGTGTGCATGTACATGTACATGAATGCAGTTACCCACAGAGGGCGCTAGAGTCCCTGAAGCTGTAGCTACAGAACGCTGTGCATGCTGGGAACAGAGTGCAGCAAGAGCTTCTAACCAGGAAGCCATCTCTCCAGCTCCATGATGGATCCTTGAGAGACTCAGACACAGGACCAGCGAGCGCTGTAACTTGCAGATTGCTAATCTGTGGGCTGGGGACCTGGAATGGCTGGAGATACAATTGGTACTGTCTACATGTCTTTCCATCTTGAACTACTACCTGGATCAGAGATTGCTTTAAAAAAAATTGCCCGCATCTCTTTACAACATATGGTCCTTCTTGCTGGTGTCGTCTTTGCTAGTAAGTGGAGATGAGGGAGAATGGGGTAAGTGGGGTACCATCTTGTAGCAGATAGGGGCTGTCCAGAGTCTATGTCTCTCTGTCTTCATTTTCTCTTCCCGTTGGTCCTCTCATCTCTCAGAGGGAGCACATCAGGTAGGGGGTTTCAGTGGCAAATTCGGGGACCTTCATTCTTTCCCTTAGGACTGTGTTTGGCTGCAAGTAATGGCGGGGCAGTCAGCCACTTGAATAGGCCTGGAGATCTCCGCACACTAACTAGAAGTGGAGAGGAGGAAGGCTGTGCGAGGCAGGCTGAGGGGGAAGAAGGACTACGGGGTATAAGGTTGTCAGCTGCTGTGGGTCTGTGGGCTCTCTGGTGGCAGCACCACTCTCAGGGACTTGCAGGGGGTCTCATAGCAGCTTCGTGATCCAGGAAGCGAGAGCAAGTCTTTCTTGGTGATCCCAGTTCCAACAAGGAGCCACGGCTTCCGGTGCTGTGTCCTGACTGGGGCCGCAGGTCTACACCTTACTGGTAATCTATTGCGTCTGGGGACAGAGCTTGTGTGCTGGGAAACAGACTCTGGCTGTCCATTCTGGGCATCGTCCTCGCGTGGATGGTCAGGATGGCTGGAGGCAGTGCCATTGATGATCCCGGCACTGGCAGTCGCTAAGGGCTAGTTAGGGACACCATCATCATCATCACCATCATCATCACCACCACCATCATCACCATCATCACCACCTCCATCATCACCACCACTATACTTATTAATACTATCACCCTGCCAGGAAGACATCTGTAGACTCACAAGACATCCTAGTTTTCAAACACCAGAACTCAGCCCCTTGCCTGCCCCTTGTCTCCTCCCCAGCAACAGCCCTGCTCCAGTTTTACCTTCAAAAACAGTTGGAAGGGGGTGTGTGTGGGAGCTCTTGGGCTGGATGCCACAGTGTTACTAATCCAGCACTGGGGAAGCAGAGGCCTGAGGATAGTCCTTAGCTATAGTTTGAGGCCAGCCTGCGCTACAGGAAAGCACCCCCTACCCCCGTCTCAGACCAAAAAAAAAAAAAAAAAAAAAAAAAAAAAAAAAAAAAACCCAAATACACAGACATTACCCCAAAGGTCTCCGTTCACAGACCACTCAGGAAGAGCACACTGACCCCGCCTTTAGATTCATCTCCCTCCTGTTCCCGGCCCATCCCTGTTGGAAAAAAATGACTCTCACAAAAGATCCCTCTGCAGCAATTATCTAAATGGGAGGCTGGAAGGGGGGAGCCATTTAGAATCCACTTCATTGCGGGATTACCTAATTAATTAACGGTTTCGCTGACAACTCGTTGGAGAAGTGTGTTAAACAGGAGCTCAGTGGGCCGTGATTTATAGACTCTGACACCCCCCTCCTGGCCTCTCCACCTCCCTCCTTCCTGCCCTCGTGCAGTCTCCAGCCCCCCCTCCCACCCCCGCCTTCCCACCCGGTCCGACACAAGCGGACCTGAGAGGACCCTGGCCCGCCCGGGCTCCCTCTGGAGTCTGGGGCGCATGGAGATGACAGAAGGGCGCTGGGGAAGGATGGAACAGGAGACAATGGGGAGCTAAGAGGGCAGCTGAGACCGAGGGAACGGTCGCATCTGCCCCTTGCCCCCAGCCCAGAGCCACTCCATCTGTGCGGACCCTGCACGTGGGGCCCCGTGGGCACCGCACGGTGCCGGCTGCTTCCACTTGAAACTCTGGAGTTTTCCAGACACCGTGTCCCTCAGCTTTGGAAAAGCGTGAACCGTCGGGGGTGGGGGGGTGGGGGTGGGGATGGGCGGGGTTAGGAAACTTAGTTTTGACTTTCTTACCGGAAAGGGTTTTCAAACTTCCGGTCGCTGAAAGATGAAGGCTGGGGTGTGGCTCAGTTAGCAAAGTACTGCCCAGTGTGCATGAAGCCCTGGCTTCCCTCCCCAGCGCGGCAGGAAAAACAGGTTATGGTGTTGCACACCAGTGATCCCGCTACTGCTTGGGGTAGAGGCTGGAGGCTTAGAACTTCAAGGTCAAGCTTGGAAACATGGGACCCCGGTCGTAAAAACAAATAATACAACCCCCCCCCCCAAACGCAAAGCCCTGGGGCAAGAGAGCGAACAAATGCTCCGCCGGTGTTGTGTGGGACACACAAAGGTGTCACCTAGACAAGGTTCACACCCACCGAGACACCGACCTGGTGTGAGCCAGGTTTTCAACAGTGGGGACAGGTGTCTGGAGAAGTTAAAGCCAAGCGCCTGATAGAAAAATCTCACTAAAGGGGACGTGTGTCTTGAGGTTATGAGTCCCAGGCTAGCCCAGTTCTGCCTTCTAGCTCAGTTCCTTCCTACTGTTTCCTGTCCTCATGTTTATGAGTGAGAGGACAACGGTCCTAGCCACCCGAAGTTTCCAGTCAAACCTTTGAGTGGGTGATTCTTTCCCTTGGGAGGGGATCCAGAACCTCCACATCTTAGAGGGAGGGGCAACTCCGCAGGCTTCCTGTTAGCTTCCCTGGGGTTCGAGTCCCTCCTCCACTGTTGTAGAAAGATCTTCTCAGTCTTTCAGCACCAGGAACAAAAGGGATCAGAAGTCCCAACCAAAAGCGACACTCCACCATACAGGTGCCACCCGTCCACCCTTCCCTGAATTCTCCCCGCGCCTCCATGTTAGTTCTGACCTCTCCCTCCCAACTCACTAAGGACTTGGTCAGGAGTGAGCTAAGGGTGTTCAAGTGAAGATATTCCCCCCCCCCCAAATTTTCCCCCAGGAAGTGGGATCAATGACTACAGTCTCAACTTCCTGCTAGGCACTCCCTAAGGTCAGAGGGGGTGGGGATGCCCACAGCACTCGGTGTCCAGCACGGAAGCTTCTGGAAGCAGACTCTTTGCAAGAGAGTTCTCAGTGCTGTGGGCGGAGAGCCCCTGCTCCCATTTTACCGGTGAACAAAGAGTCATTAGTAAAAGGATGGATTGAGTATGTTTGGTACAACATTCTGTAAATGTTTAAATATAAGATTAGTCCGAGGCAAGAGTGAAGGGGCCAGTCAGGGCTGTGATGCGTTGAGGTGTCCCACGTACACAGACCCCGCTAACTGCGCTCTGTATCTCCTCACTAATGCTTTCTAAGACAGCGCGGGGGGTGGGGGGTGGCACCAGAGAGGGTAAGCCCTTGCCCTAAAGATGCACAGCCAACGCTGTGTCCTGGGTTGAGTGAAAAGGCACTGTGACCTCCGAGACTGGCCACTTGGGGGTACAGCAGAACCCCGCGGCTGCTGAACTGGTCACGCGTGGCCATCTAGCCTGGTTCTTCCCGGAAGGAAAGCTGATGGGAGGCCAGGGTTTTGTCCGGGTCAGCTTGCAGGTCGGAGCCCACCCCCCACCCCCGGACAGAACCTTGACCTGTCGCTGCCTCTCTCACCTCGCGTTCAGCCCGGGGTTCAAGGCCGCGCGCGGAGGCCGGGAGGGGGTTAAACCGCGCAGCCCCGCCCGCCGGGCGCAGGAACAGATTTCGCGGTTCACACGGGCACAAAGGCCGCGCGCTCAAAGACGCCGCATTGTCCCCGCCGCGCCGCTCCCACCGCCGCGCGCGAATTAACCCTGTCACCCTGCCTTTGTCGCCGCGCACTTCAGGGCAGCCACAAAGGCGCCAGAACACCCTGCCGTGTTGGCAAGGAGGTGGGGGGATAACTATCAAGAGGGGACAGTGGAGGGTAGGGGCAGAGGCGGGGGTGTGGGGGTGCAGAACAGGGTGCGGAGACACAAGGTGGGAATAGGGGTAGGAGTGGGGTGCAGGGGTGGGGTAGAGATGGGGGTGCAGGGGTAATAGTGGGGTCCAGGGACATAGGTGGGGTGCAAGACAGAGTGCAGGGGCGAGGGGCAGAGGTTGCAGGATGGGATACAAAGGCCCAGGAAAGGGGTACAGGGGTAATAGTGGGGGTACAAGGTAGGTCGATTCAGGGCATGGGGTGGGACAGAAGGAAGTAGGATCGTGAGCAAGTGGCAAAGGCTTACAATGAAGGGGACTGAGGGTGAACCCGAGATGGTCTGGGGGGAAAGAGCATGGGGGGATCCCCTGTGCCCATGACAGCTCTGTTGGCCTCCTTTGCTCCGTTGTGCCCTGGTTGGCTCTGTCACCCTCTTCTCAACTCAGCTTCCCTCCGCTCTGCCTCCATAGCTCTGTGTCGGTAGGGGTCTCTCAGTCGCTCTGCCCCCATTCCTGCCTCTACTTCAGTATCTGTAAGTGACCCTTCCAGCGCCGGCTATCTTTTAAGGCAAGGGCACCTGAGTGTGGAGGTTATTCATGCACACGCAGACACACACGTGTGTGCACATACAGTCACTTCCGGTTCTTCTGCCTCCAGGGTCTGTGGCTGTCTTTGTGGGTGGGGATGGCTGGCTTGGTGGCTGGAGGATCCCTACACTGTCCCTTCAACATATACCACATCTGGCAGGGGCACAGGCAGGAAGGGATGGTGTCGTCTCAGGGGGTGATCCACCTCAGGAGAAGCCCCCCTGTCCCACAACCGAGTTCTACTCCAATTATTGGGTGTGTGCCCCCCTCCTCTCCTCCTCTTGTACCACCCTGAAGGCCTTGTGGGAGGAGCCAAGATCTCCCTCCCCCAGGTTGGACCTGTCTCTCACACACCTGTCTCAGACAGATCCTGGATGCTCATTGGCCATCCACAGACGGCCAGTGGACTCCAGACCCAGGCTCTGCCAAACCATTCTTCAGTGCCTCAGTGGCCTTTCTGCCCCGACCCCTGCTGTGGTCAGTGTGAGCAAGGTATTATGGGAAGAAGGTGAAGGTTTGCCCCGTGGGTCACGTGGAAATCAAGTTTGGGGTCATCTCTTGTGCATTTTGTTATCTTTTCTGCTACATCCCAGGACCAGCGGCTTTCCAAACCTTTGAATTCATATTCACATACATCACCCAGCTGTTCGGGGTGGCTTCCAGCATCCTAGGACCAGTGTATCTCCCCTCCCCACCATACTCGGCTTCTTTGTTACCCCCTAGACAGACAGGGACCCTTCTTCTGCATCCCTGAACACTCGCCTCTGCTGAAAATGACTCCCTGGCTGTCCTGCCCCCTAGTTGACTCCAGCCCCACCCACCCTACACTCAGCTGAGTGGATCTTGCCTGGAACCTCCTGCTACAGTTCCACTGGGGTGGGGGGAGGGAGGGTCTAGCCAGGCTCTCTCCCTTCCAGAAAGCCCCCTAGCCAGGCCTGCTGGGGGGAGATAAGAAACAAGCAGCCAGCTCCGCCCCTGTTTCTGTAATCGTCTTCGCCCCGCCTCCTGCCCCCCAGACATTTTTTTTTTTTACATATATATCATCTTTATGACTGTGGCACGAATCTGGGCTGACACTGCATTCATTTAGCCAAGGGCAGGTGGGGTCGTGGGAGACAGTTCACTCATCTGTGCACAGATTCGGGGGTGGGGACCTCGAGGGAAGCTGCTGTTCCCCCTGAGACGTTGAGGACACTGCTGACAACACAGTGCCCGGCAGAAAATGGATTTGGGAGTGTCAGGGACCTTGTGGCCTGTTCTCAGATGGCCTTGGGGGGACCCTCTGTCTTCAGGACCCTCATAGTTTAGAGGTGGAGCCCTGAAAGTGCATGGGGGAGCCAGTTTACCTCCAGTAGCCCTGTCTGTCCTTCCTTCTCTCTTCTTCCCCTGTCCTCCCTCCTGTCCTCCTTCCCTCCATCCCTTCCTTCCTGGGCATGAAATGTAAACTTTCATAGATATCCTGGGCACACCGGGAGGTGGAGTCGAGGCTGCCCACACTTTTCATTTTTTACTTTATGCATCTTTTGTTCCTGGTTCATCAGTTGGACACAGAGGCAAATCCACCCCCAAGGGTGCTCCCTGCTATGCCAGACACCCTTCAGCTACCCTGAGGGATGGCAGTGAGCTCACACCCATGAAGAGGATGAGTCTGAGGCTAAAGCTTGTTTTGAGAATTCTGGAATTTGGGGTTTGTTGTTGTTGTTGTTGTTGAAGCCACAGAAATATTATAAGAACATGTTTCGTTTCAATTATGGGGATGTGGAGCTGCTTCTGATTGTCCACAGCAGCTGATTGTGATTTGCCTCATGCTCTACCAGGGGCATGGTTTTGCCAGCTGCACATAGCTTCTACAGTTGTGCGACATTTGGGATTCTGGGAACTTTTCAGAGGGTCTATAAATGCTAGGGTCCTGAGAGGCAGGGTTGGTTATTGGTAGTTCAGGAGGGGGGGTTGCAGTGTGTTAGTAACCATGGTCAAAGAAGCAGTAAGAAGAAATTAGATCCACAGATCTCTCTCTCTCCCTCTCCCTCTCTCTAGCTCTCCACTTTAATCTTTCTCTCCTACCTAGTGTTGGGGGTGAAACAAGAGGGATAAAGAATAGAAAGAAGAAGAACCCACAATGTAACAAAGACCAGCTACAAATCCCCTCCTGAAATGATGCCTTGCGAGCTCTGATCTCTCTGATCTGGGGCTTGTGTCTGAGGTGCACATCTCCACTAGAGCTCTGATCTCTCTGTGAGCTGTAGCCAGTGGTGATGGCATAGTCCAAGACTGGGCCATGCTTGGGTCACATGTGTCTTCAACACTGTAGACCCTGTCCACCCCTACCCCCCAGCCCCATTGTCACTCTGGACACCAGCTTCCCTGCTGGCCTTTGGCCCTTCTTCCCACCCCTTCTCTGTATTTGACCTAAGGGCCCCCTAGCTCTCAAGACCCCAATCTAAGTAAGCTCCGTTAGCTCCACCCCTAAGCTGCTTCATTTCAGCCTCTCCACCTCAGGGCCTTTGCACAGGTTGGTCCCAGCGGGAGCGATTGATCATAGCCCCGAGGTTCACTTCTCAGGGTCACCCCCTAGTCGGTGTCTAGGACCCCCCTATCTCTCTTATATCTTTCTTATTCCAACTGTGCTTGCACTAGCTCTCTACTGTTGGTTTGGTTTGAAGGTACTTTGCCTTCTGACCTCTCTCCCAGAGTCTACCCATGGTCGGGTGTTGGGTTTCTTCCATTTCCTGTGGTTGGATTTTTCTGGTTCTGCATTAGAGAGTTTCGGGAGGGTTATCTCTTATAAGTTAACCCTTGACCTTGGTGTTTGGATTCTTTTACTTTTCTTTTGTAAGTGGATGAGAAATTAGAAAATGAGGCTGTACCTTATGCAGGGGAGTGTCCTTGCCGGCCCCTGCTTGCAGGCTGGCATGCTACCTTGTACATACAGAAGGTAACGCGCTGGTCTCCCCACCAGCCCCAGTGAAACCTACCCATGGCTGGCCTAGTGCAGGTCTGAGTCTGCCCACTGTGAAAACCGTGCTGGAAAGCTAGTCAAGTCAACTAAGAAAGTGCAAGGGGTTCTTGCACAGGCTTCTGGGAAATGCTGAACGGAAGAGCATCAGTTCAGGCTGTGGTGGGGGCAGGGATGGTGAGCAGCAGGCATGGGGGTGCCTTGGCTCTATGCTTTGGGAGATCACACTGAGTTCAGATTCAGTTGAACTTGAAAAGACCACGTGGGTGCTGAAGATGTTCAACATTTACCGAAGGCCTACTATGTGCTAAAAGTACTGAGGGTCTACTACTTTTGAGACTCTCATGAGGAATGTGTTAGCTCTGTCTTTCTGTCCCTTTTTGTGTGTCAGCCAACATCCTCATTTCAGGGATCAGGAAACAATGTCCCAGAGAGGGCAAGTGAGTTGACCGAGGACACACAGCCGAGAAGAGCCAGAACTGGTATTTGAACTTGGGTCTGAGTACAGAGCCAGTGATTTCTTAGGTCACGGAGGTTGAACTGGCTTCTAAATCCAGGGATTGAGATGCTGGTGGGAGGGAGGGAGACTGTGTTAGCTGGTGATAGGATCTGAGAGGGGAAGGGACAGGGAGGAGGAAGGTTGGATGTGCAGGGTTCAAAGGTGGGAAGGAAAAGCAGCTTGTCCTGTTCCCCCACCCCCACACGTCCCACTCCATCCCCTCCGCCCTGGCTCAAGCCTTGGGTGGGGGGACGTGGAAGGAGAGCTAAATATCATGTAATTGCCCCGCTCTTCTGTGAAATTTGTTTCGGGACACATTAGTTCCGGTGAATTTAGCCGAACAGCGGGGGAGTTCTGAGAAGCGATTTGCAATTAGCTGCAGCCCCACGGCCCCCCACTGGGACTCCAGGCACTGGCACCAAGTGGGAAATGGCCAAGGGGGTGGAGCAACTGCCAGCAGGCAGGAGCAGGCAGAGCTTCTAGTTATTCTCGCTGCTGACTTCTCTGACCTGGGGGAAGCTAGATTGGAGTGAAGCAGGGGGTCCCCTGACTTTCGAATCCAAGACCTGGGCAGGCCAGAAGGGTATTAGACATGGCCAACTATATCTTTCCCCTTTACAAATGGTGCTGAGTACCATCTGTGTGTAGCTCTGCCTATGCCCACCCCACCCCACCCCTGTGGGTCTTAGATCATCTTCCTGTGGCTTGTCAGCCCTCCCGAACTTCAGAGCGACAGGAATGGGATTTCTATTTAGTAAGGGTAAAAACTCCTAGAGGGAAGAAGGGATCCCTTCTGGGTAACCTAGAAGGGGTTGGGGGTGGGGTGGGGCACTGTGCTGGCTCTGAAAGGGCTCAACTGATTGACAGGTAGCTTTACTGTCATCCTGTCCCCACGGAGCCTGCTGTGCTCAAGGCCTTGGATGGCAGTGTGAGAGAGGTTGGCCCGACCCATTCTCCTATTCCTCCGAAAGAAGCTGGGCCCTTGGCATTCTGGGCCTTCACAGCCGGAGTTCTCTGTGGACTAGGGCAATCAGGGAGGGAAGCAGAGAGAGAGTGACTTTGTCCCAAGTATCTCCCCCATTGTGGAGGATAGATCTATAGGGTCGTGGATGCCCTCTTATGTTACTTAGCCTTCAAGCAACCAAGCCAGTGGCTCTGACTCTATCTAAGGGGCAAACACTTGCCAAGGGCCAGGCATTTTCCAAGTTTTAAGTGTCTCTTGGTGTTATTACTTGTCTATCTTTGTTTTCAAGACAGGGTTGCTCTGTGTAGCCCCGACACTCACTTTGTAGACCAGGCTGGCTTTGAACTCTGAGATCTGCCTGCCTCTGCCTCTGAGTACTCGGATTAAAGGTGTAGACCAGCTGTTTTGTTTTATTTATTTATTTATTTATTTATTTATTTATTTATTTATTTATTTATTTTAAACTTCTACAGGTTGGTTGTCCTTCCACTATATGGGTCCTGGGGCTTGCCGAGATACTGTCATGCTTGGTGGCAGGCACCTTTACCCACTTTCTTCGTACCCCAGTCTGTTCTCATGTAGCCCAGGCTGGTCTCAAGTACGTATGTAGCCAAGGGTGACCTTGAACTCTTGCTCCTCCTGCCCCCACTGCCCAAGCTCTAAGTTCACAGGCATGTTCCACTATGCCTGCTTGGTGTGTGGCTGGGAATAGAATTCAGAGCATCACCTACGATGGACATGCCCACCACACAGTCAGCCTCCAGGGAAGAGAATTTGGGAATCTCGGGCATATCAACATCGGTTTTTCCTTTAACCAGACATCTGGTGCTCATGCTACTCCCAAACAACAACAACTAGAGAAGGAGGCCGGTGTGTCCACGCTCACCAAGCCTGCGTTCTAGAAGGAGAGCCTGGGGCTAGAGTGAACAGAGAGGGCTTCTGGGGAAAGAAAGCTTTGGTCCAGAGTTGTTGAACTACTTGGGTGCTCTAGTGGGGGTTTTAACCTCCCTCTGCCTCGGCTGGGGGTACACCTTAATTCTGCCATTTCTACAGAGAAGTCAGGCCCTGCTGCCAAGGCTAAGACACGAATGGCTCCCTGGCTCATCTGGGTTGACTGGGTTTAGCATGCAAACCCCTCATATCCTGGGAAAGCGTGCAGCCCCTAGCAAGCTGACCTGGCTGCTTATCCTAATTTGCAGGGACCCAGTTGAGACCGGTGTCCCACACCGCCCCTTCACTGGCCTTCCCGCCCCCACCAGCCTGCTGTCTTCTAACCCACACCACCCCCTTCTTCTGAATGCACCAGCTTTCCTCCTGGTCCCCGAGGACTGCCCGATCCCAGGACTTCTGCAGATCTCCACAGCACTCCCTCCCTCCCTCTTTCTCCCTCTGGTTTCTTATCTGCGCGTGTTCTCTGGTTCAGGCGGAGATAAAAGTAAGCCTTAAGACCGCATCTCCACCAGAGGCGGCCAGCCCTGTCCCCCTCCTGGCTCATTCCCTGGCCCGGCCAGATAAAGGGTTAGACCCAAGCACATGTCATTTTCTTTGTGTGGAATCAATATTCACCAAAGTTTATCTGGCCGACATAGCAGGAAGTGCTAATTTCATCCGAGTCAATTATTTTGATGAATGCCCAAAATGCCCAGGGTGTGAGGGGAAGATAAAAGAACTACTGTGGGCACACACATACACCTTGCACACACATATACCTTGCACACGTGTGCTCAGCCACAGCACATGCCTGGCACATGGGAGGGGGGGTGATGGACTGCGCTCCACCCAGTTTGATGATTCGAGCCCAGAGGGAAGACCCGCACAAACCTATTGTCCATCCTTAGCTGTAAAACAATAGCTGTGAATCCTGGGGCGATTTTTGACAAATCTCATCCAGAGGACAGTCACAATGTCCCAGCCATTTTTTTTTGGGGGGGGGGCTGGGGAAAAGGAGATGCTAATGGCCAGTAGTGAGTAGAGACCAGAGATGTTGCTGATCCTTCCACGGTGCACAGCACGTGGCTTGCTTGGTCTGTGCAAGACCGGGATTTGATTCTAGCTCTACAAGGAAGAAGAGAATTATCCAGCCAAGAGGCAATGCTGCTGTGGCTCAGATCTCAGGAACTGAGGTAGTTATTTATTTCTTTGTTTGTTTATTTGATGCCTGTAAATACAGCATCTCTATTTTTCTAGCAATACTGGCAAGGAAATATTTGGGCATTTGTTCATTTTTTGGTTTTGAAGAAGGGTTTAAGCAACAAGATGTTAAAATGCATAAACAGAAATTAAAAACAAAAGTGACTCGTGTCTGTTATCCTAGCACTTGAGAGGCTGGGGTAGGAGGATTGTAAGTTTGAACCCAGTAATATAGCAAGAGGATGGGAGGGAGGAAGGAAGAAAGGAAGGAAGAAGGGACACACACACACACACACACACACACACACACACACACAGGGGGGTGCAGGAGGAGGGAAGGAGAGGGAGTGGGAGAGATACAATGTTACTAGTTAAACAAAGAAGTGGAAATGTGCTGTAGTCACCAGGTACAAATGAATCCTGGGGATCCTAAGATTCTCCCTTAGAAGTAGTTGAGGTTGACCTTGAGCTCCTGAGTCCCCTCTAGTGCTGCCAAGATGGGAAGGCGCCATCTACCATTCCAGGCGGGCCTGTGACGTCAGCCTCATTCTTCCCATAGTAATCTGTTCCCAGACCAGATGGAGTCAGCTAGAGCCAGCCCAGGGTCTGCATCTCTCACTGCTCCTTTCCCATGTGTCTGGCTGTAGCTGCGCCTCAGAGCCTATTGTGCTGGCCAGCCCAGCCTCAGGGACTTATGGGAAACTCCTCATCTTTGAACAAGAGTCACGGCACTTTTTAGACAAACACACCTGAGGATGCTCCTCTCAGGGGGAGATGCTGAGTGTCAATCACTTAAAATATGATGTTGGGAACTGATGTCATGATATATGATAAAATATGATGAGTAGATGATCTGCTATTTATTACAGGCCGCTGATATATGAGGCTGCATTACTGTTATGGATGGTGATGTATCACACACTCCAGCCCCTGCTAGGGATTATGAATTCATACACTCCGGCTGCAGGGGTCTGATTTAAGAACTCCCCATGACTGGCCTACCTCTGCCTCTGCCAATCAAAGTCTCTTTGGCTAGGTGGGATGGAGGATCAGAGGTCTTCAATCCCGGGGACTAAGTCATGTATGAATTTGAGATTTCTGGGGATTTGGGGCCCACAGGGCCACAGATTCTGACCAACTCAAGTGGGCCCTGGGCTTTGGGTCCGCAGGAGCCTGTTCTCAAATCTGCCTGTATCGGAGAATAAGACAGCCGGGGCCAATGGCCAGATGGTGGCATAAAGGGAAAGCCGGTTGTACTTAGGATCTTGAAATAGAATTATAAGGAGTAAAAGCGAATCAAGGCAGGATATCCCAAGGTAATAACAGAGACCCTTGAGAATCCGAGTCATCAAAGCCTGGTGAATGGTAATGTAAATACTCTGTAGATGAATGGTCGTCCTCGTGAGTTCTGAGGGAAGGAGCTGAGTCAGGATGAGGCTCTGGCCTAAAATATTCACCTAAATTCTAAGGGCCCAGGAGATGGCTCAGGAGGTAACAGTGCTTGCCCCCCACATAGTGGAAGGAAGGAGCTGACTTTCTACCCCAAGTTCTCTTCTGACATCTGCTTTGATGTCATAGTATACACACGCATGTACACTCACACACACACACACACACACACACACACACACACACGTGCGTGCACGCATGTGAATAAATGTTATTTTGTTTTAAAAAAGAATAAGGTAGAGATCAGTAGAGGGAGACACTCAGTATCAACCTTTGACCTCTACATAAACATAGTGCCCCGTGCACATGAGCACACACACAAACATACATGCACACAAAAAGGTGAATAGAAATCATGGGGTGATGCCCAGATTGTTCTCCAGCCTCCAGATGTATGCACACACTTGTGGTGTTGAACATGGTCCCTAAGTTGTGGCCATTTCCATGTCCTGTGATGAGCAGCTCAGTCCCAGTTTGAGTCACCTCAACAGTTCCCAAATGATTTGTAGCTCCACATGGAGCTGAGATCAACAGGAAGGCTCTCCTCTCCTCTTCTCTCCTCTCCCCTCCCTTCCTCTCCCCTCCCCTCCCCTCCTCTCCCCTCCTCTCCTCTCCTCTCCCCTCCCCTCCTCTCTCCTCCCTTCCTCTCTTTTCTCCTCTCCCCTCCCTTCCTCTCCCCTCCTCTTCCTTCCTCTCCTCTCCTCTCCCCTCCCTTCCTCTCTTCTCTCCTCTCCCCTCCCTTCCTCTCCTCTCCCCTCCCTTCCTCTCCTCTCCTCTTCTCTCCTCACCCCTCCCTTCCTCTCCTCTCCCCTCCCCTCCCCTCCTCTCCCTTCCATTTCCCTCCCCTCCCTGCCCCTCCACGCCCTTCCTCTCCTCTTCTCCTCTCCTTCCCTCACCTCACCTCCTCTCCTTCCCTTACCTCACCTCCTCTCCTTCCCTCCCCTCCCCACCTCTCCCCTCTCCTCTCCTTTTCTCCTCTCCTCTTTAGGGTGGTAGGAAGATGCACACAGCTACAGAGAAGCCTAGCACCTCAGCTGGGATGATCTATGGCAGGGATGGTTTGGTCCCCATATCCCCCACTTCCCACACAAAGTTTTCTCTATGTGATAGTCTCTCTAGCAAGAGAATCAGTGTCCTCAGACAGGCCAGGCTTCAAGGAGAAAAGAAAACCCGACCAGGAAGTCACACAGTGTCACTTGTGGTTGTCCCAAGTTCCCTGTAAGATATGGGACCTGCCTGAGCTCCATGCAGGGGGAGAATTCTGAAAGTGGCTTTCTGGGAGACCAGATTCACTGGGTGTGGATTAAAGAGCTGACCCAGCAGGCTGCTCCTTGGCTAGGCAGTCAGGTGCATTTTTCTGAAAACTTCCTACTACCCTATCAGTCTCTTGGATCTCCAACTGTCTGCTACTACCAAGACCCCAAACCAGCACTCAGTTTCCCCACAGACCCAAGAGCATCTTAGGAAATTTAAGGAGGACACATTCTTAGCTCTTCCAGTTGAGGGGACTGCTGAATGTCTCACATAAACGAAGCAGTTAGTGCAAAATGTAGTTTTAGCCCCTGAACAATACTCAGCGAGAGAGAGAGAGAGAGAGAGAGAGAGAGAGAGAGAGAGAGAGAGAGAGAGAGAGAAAACAAAAGAATTCAAGAGGCAACCATTTCCCGAAGAACAATGCCACTGAGCAAATCCTTTAGAATCGAGTAATTATTTTCTTCATTCTTCTTAAAAAATAAAAAAAATAAAAAAATAAAAACCAAGACCCGTTCACAGTTTTCAAGTGCCTCATTGTGCTTACCAGAGAGGAATCTTTGCGTAAGGAGACGGTGGCTGTTGGTTAGAGTGACATGGCCCTTCATTAGCAGAAGGGGATGCGTTCTCTGGGATGTCTCACATTCGCTGGCGTTTATTTCCTTTTGCTGCTGTCATGTCACTCACAAGTATGAGGTGAGCTTCAGGGAGGAGGAGAGCCCTTCTGGGGTTCTTTCTAGAACGTTAGAATTTTCCAGTGGGGGCCTGTGCTTTGTGCTGGAATCTGATACAAGTTTGAGGCTCTAGGGGTGCAGAAGGCTCTTGGAGGCTCCAGAGTCGATCACTCAGCAGTGTTGTGGTAGCACAAGTCCAGGGAAGGCTTCTGATTGCAGCCTTTGGGCAGGATTGATTGGGTTGTAGCAGTCAGTATAGACAGGGTCATGATGTGTAACAAATAGTCTGATGATCTCATGGTTAAAACAGGAAAGGCTCATCTCCCTTGTCTGGTGTCAGTCACTGGAGCACCCCTGCTCAGAGAGGTCATCAAAGGTCACTTTCCTGTCTTGACAGATGTTTCAGAGCAAGTGAGGGTAGGAAGAAAAATGTTGGCAACAAAGTATTTCACCAGAAAGCAAGGGGTGGCTTTCATTCCTGAAACCTGGAGACAGCAGCTTAGTTAAGTGCAAGGGAGGGAGGGCTTGAAACTGCCCCAGAACTGGTTGATGAAACCTTTTGTACTGGCTGGTTTTGTGTCAACTTGACACAAGCTGGAGTTAATCACAGAGAAAGGAGCCTCAGTTGGGGAAATGCCTCCATGAGATCCAGTTGTAAAACATTTTCTCAACTAGTGATCAAGGGGGGAGGGCCCAGCCCATTGTGGGTGGTGCCATCCCTGGGCTGGTAGACCTGAGTTCTATAAGAAAGCAGGCTGAGCAAGCCAGGGGAAGCAAGCCAGTAAGCAACATCCCTCCATGGCCTCTGCATCAGCTCCTGCTTCCTGACCTCCTTGAGTCCCAGTCCTGACTTCCTGTGGTGATGAACAGCAATGTGGAAGTGTAAGCTGAAGAAACCCTTTCCCCTGCCCAACTTGCTTCTTGGTCATGATATTTTGTGTAGGAATAGAAACCCTGACTAAGACACCTTCCAGTTTCAGTTTAATGAGATATATCTAACCACACAGAGATGGAGATGACAGAAAGACAAGGGCCTCGAGGGATTCTGGGAAATTAGGTGTGTAGGAGTGGATTGTGTCAGACAGGAAGCTTCTCAGTTGTTATTCTCCCCATGAATCTTGTTGTTTTAACCTCTTTATCTTGCTGGATCTTGCCACCACTAACCCTTTTCTTTTTAGCCATCAGCAGGCTCTTTACATATGCAGGCTCATTTAATTTTGTGACTACTTGATTACTTGAGTCCCCATTTTACAGACAGAGCAACTGAGGTCCAGGGAGGCTAAGTGATTTGTTCGTTTATTTGGCGCTGACAGATGTACCTTGGATTCTGGTCTTGTATCTCTTTGAAGAGGAGGAAGGTTGACACAGCTGTCACCGGACCCCAGAGCTTGCCTCTTGTTACCCAAACAAGCTCCCATGTCCCTCCTCTACCTGGCACCCAAAATGCAAATAAGGGCTGGGGAGAAGAAGGTCAGTGGTTAAGGATGCTTGGTGAGACAAGCACCCACATCGGGTGCTGCCTCTTCGTCTAGTTCAGAGAATCTGATGCCCCTTCTGGCCTCTGTGAGCAATTGTAATCACATGCGTGTACACGTGCGGGTTTGGCTTCCGGTCAGGAGACTTCTGCACTTCCCTTGGGATAAAGTTCCTCCTCTCCATCTCACCTTGCTGTGCTTTGTGAATCACTCTGAAGCACCCTTTGCACCCTTACCCCTTGCTGAAATAAAACAAAACCACACCAACCAACACCCCTTCCATGCTATGAAATATAATGTGGTGAGGGGTCACCTGGTGGACTCCTGCCAAGGTGTCCGCCTGAGAAATTACGCCATGCAGCAGACTTAGTATAATGGGGGTTTATTTAGGGGAAGGGAGGGGAGTGAGGACCAAGGGAAGGGGTCGAGGCAGACAGACATGTAGCTAGGCAGACAGACAGGAGCAGAGCCAGGAGGGCAGAGAAAGAGGATGGGACACAGAGAAGGACCGAAAGGGGTTGGTGTGGGTGGGGGTGGGGTTAGACCAGCTGTGAACACATGGGACAAAAGAGAACTTTATCTTGCTGCATCTTGTCACCACAAACCCTTTCCTTTACATATGCAGGCTCATCTGTGACTACTTATTTGCCCCCTGGACATGGCGCAGGTAATGACACGATGATGACGTAAGCCTGGATGATGACGTAAGCTGTTGCTAGGTCCCTGGGAAGATCCTAGTGAAATCGCCTGTACTCTAACAGCAGACACCATCGGGTAGCCACAATAATATCTTATTCCCATTTTCCAGATCAAGGTTTGAGAGACTGATTAAGTCCTCTAAGTGTGTATGTGTGTGTATGTGTGTGTGTAAGGGTCACAACTTGAACCCAGAGTCCACATCTTCGCCTTCGCACCCAGGATCCCTGACCTGGTGTGTTTCTTTCTTCACCCTGCGTTCTCCACATCCAGGAAAGCCTTGGCAAAAACAAATAGGAGAACAAGAGAGAGGTGTGCATGGGTGTCAGGGGTGGGGGGCAGAATTCCGAGCGTGGAGAGATTGAGGGAGGAAAGCAGCAGGGAGAGACATCCCCCTCCCATCAATTAACACAAGCTTCGTAGAAACGGGAAGCATTCTTGGAGCCTTGCCCTCTTAAAACCTCATATCTCTAATCCCTGCGCCCTCTGACCTTACCCATAATCCCCCCTCTTTTGTACTGCTGCCTAAAACCTTCCTACCCCAACCAAGCCTTACATTGCACTGAGGTCCTGAGACCGGGTGGCCGGTGCTGGGCTTGGGGGGGGCATGGGGGTGGGTGGGGGAGGAGGAAGACATCTTCCTAAGTGTTTGACCAACAAAATCTAGCTGAATCACCCCCCCCCCACTTTGCGAGCCCGAACATCCTCCTGAAAGGCCGCTGAGCCTCACCTCCTCCCTCCCAGCTCCCCTCCCAGCTCCCCTCCCAGCTCCCCAGCCTTAGCCCAGACACAAAGCTCGGCCTGGATTATCTTCATTTCCATATGGAGAGCTGTGTAAGCCAGTTCAATGCATGGCCAGTCATTTTGTTCACAACTTTGCAGCAAGCCGGAGCTAACGCCTCTGGGAAATCAGCCATTCAGCCAGGCTCACCTCTTGTGTGTGTAGAGATCAGTAAACATGGGTCGGGGAAATCGGGGAAATCGAGGTTCCTTTGTTAATTACCTCTGGGTCCTAGCTTGTGGAGCTAGCTGTACCCCACAAAAGTCACCTCAGCTCTTGGTTCTGGGTTGTGATATGTGCATGTGTGTGTGTGTGTGTGTGTGTGTGTGTGTGTGTGTGTATGTGCATAC
The DNA here is from genome assembly GCF_963924665.1 of Micromys minutus. Classification (NCBI taxonomy): domain Eukaryota; kingdom Metazoa; phylum Chordata; class Mammalia; order Rodentia; family Muridae; genus Micromys; species Micromys minutus. The sequence goes on from NC_137964.1 coordinate 27,901,196, forward strand.
ACACATATGTGTTTACTTTGAAGTGCACTGGTCAGAGTCTGGTGAGTGTGTTTCTTGGAACTGAGCAATAAGGAAAGGTCCTATGTCTGTCACATCTGTAAACACACACACACACACACACACACACACAGAGGTCCATTCTTGAGCTGTCTCTCTCTCCCCTCCTTCACTCCCTATCCAGTGCACCTCTCTCTCATGACCCTTACTAGGTCTCTACCTTCTCTTTATCTCCCCAGGTTTTATTGGGCCTCTCTGCCTGTCTGTCTTTCAGCACCCCACCCCCTCCAGGCCTGCCTTTCAGCCTCTCTGCTGTCCCCTCACCACACTCAGGTCCAAGGTGTGCTGGGCCCAAGTGTGTGTCCGTGTGAGAGCGTGTGGGCATGTGTGAGCACGCATGTAGGCATGTCTGTGTGATGGGGCAGCTGCATCTTTGGAGAGCAAAGGAAGAGAGCTGAGAACTGAAGTGAGGAGCCAACACTTTGGGAGGATGGGACACCTACCCTATGGCTCTTGTTTCTCCTTAAACAGCCCCGGCCTCTGTCTAAACCATTTGTCCTGTCTGAGAATTGTACTGTCAGTGGGGTCTCTACCTAGCCCACTGCTGCCACGCAGCCTGAGGATGGTGGGCAGGGCCTCTGTGAGTGACAATTGCTGCAGTTGGCATAGCCATCGCCTGGCACCGAGCAGGTCCCCGTGGAGGACAGCTGGTCTGCTTTCTGTCATCAGGCCTCAAGCTTCTATACTGGCGGGTTCTATGCCCTCAAGTTCAACCAAGAGTGTGGAAAATATCCAGGGACAGTCGTGTGTGCTCACTGACTGGTGTGTACACTGTGGCTTTTAAACCACAGTCCCTCTGAACACGGCAATGGACCTGTGTACAGATGCCACTTTCTCTGGCTCAGGTCTGGAAAGATCCAGGGATGTTTAGTGTATGCAAGAGGACATGTGTGGGTTCTGGGTAAACACTGTGCCGTTGCACGTATGGAGCTGATGTCTTGAGTGTCCGTGTCCACGGGACATCCTGGAGCCATATACAAATCCCTGGCATACTGAATTTATGAAATTGATATTGTACATGCCTGTGTTCCTAGCCCTTGGGAGGTTGAGGCAGGAGGATTGTGAGCCAGTCTGGGATACACAGGGAGGCTCTATCCCTGCATAGAAACAGATAATAAATCTAGGAGAAGGGCCTCAGTCCAGAGGCCCTAACATAGGAAGAATGGCCCAAGATGGAGTCATTTCTAGGGGTGGGGACATCTTAGGCTCTGTAGGATGAGGATGAGTTGGTTGGCAGACAGATAACATCAGACCTTGTGGATCCTTGTGGCTTGGGGAAGAGGAGCTGGCAAAAACACAGAAGGGTGAGGTGGGGGAGGGGAGGTTTCTTCTGTGGCTGTAGAGGAATGTCCCATTTTAAACGCCTAGGAGAGTCTATATTACAGGGCCGCTTTGCTTTGGCAGGGTTAGCAGAGAGCCTGCACTCTGAAATTCAATGGCTAGGAAGGACTTGGCCTCTTGGAGCCTAATTTTTTTCTAAAGTGGGGACATCAGTGAACACCCTTGATGAGGGTGGGGGTGGTGTTGGCCCAGTGGAAATAAACCTTGGGCTTTAAGTCGAATTAAAAAAAAAAATGGATCCCCTCCCATCATCCCATGATGCACTGAGCCTTCTCAGCGAGCCCTCTTCCCATGATAACCTTGGGAAACTGAGTCACAGACAGGTGAAGCCTCCTGACCTAAGTGGTGGCAGCTGGAGGGGTGGAGCTGAGGGAGCTGGCCTTGTTCCCACAGCTTCTGTGGGTGTCTGAAGCTATTCTCTCTTCCCTCCTGTTCTAATGGCTCTTTTCTGTCCCTCCTTCCCCCTCCCACTTTTTCCCATTTCACCAGCAACTCCATAAAAATCCATGAAATCCAGCTCAGAGACAGGGCCATGTCCTGACTTCTGCAGTGACACTCCCTGCTTGTATGTGGGACATCATCCTGTGTCCCAGATATGCAGTAGCAATTTCTGGAAACATCAATGCGTGGCGCTTCAGGGCGTCAGGGCAGACAGAACTGGAGTTTAGCTTCCCTGATGCCTTCCCCTACTTCACTGTGTGAGCTGAGGCAAACGGCACTCCTCAGAGCCTCAGTTTCCCACCTTTAAAACAGAGGAGACTGAACCCACTTTCCTGTTGAGTGGAAAGTCAGCAAAGTCGAAACTCTGGTCCTTGGATTACCTGGGGGAAACACCCACCGGAATGAGCCTGTGGCCATCTGGATCCCCTGTTCCAAGTCCCTGACCTGTGTGCGCAGAGTCAGGATGGAGATGCCAAGAGTGACCTGGCCGTCTTTCCGTGGCCGCCCGTGCAAGGTGTCAGGCAGCGGGTGATGGATCAGCACGGACACACTCCACAATAGCTCACAGACACTCTATTAGCCGGTGATTGTCTGCCCGGCGGCACCACTCGGGCTGCACTGCCACACATAATGGCCCAGAACAAAGATGGCAGCTGCTTTGTGGAGGGACAGATTTGTGGCAAGTTGAGATAAAATAACAAGGAAGGAGAAAGAAGAGAGGGGATGTGGGTGGGGGGGAGAGGAGGTGGGGTGGGGGTGGGGCACATGAAAGGAAGCAGGGGATGGGAAGGGATGGAGTCACAGAGGCAGGACAGAGACAGTGGCTCTGGAGAATCCCTGGCGCTTTGTCTTCTGATCTCTGTGTCAGGAGAAGCGGCACCAGTGGCTTAGGCTGAGCTGATACTTGATGTCCTTGATGTGACAAGCAGCCTTGAGTCTGCTCCTTGCCCGGCTCTTCAGGGGTGGGTGGGGTCTGGGCCTTGAGCTCATGCTAGAGACCAGCTCACAGGAGGTAGAGGAAGAGGCAAGCACCCCGTTTTTTGTCTGTGGAGGCTCCTGTGAAGGAGCCCAGCAGCTTCCGCTGATACTTAACGTTTTTACTGTAAAGAAAGCAAGGGAGGCATTCTGGACCCCAGTACTGCCTGAGATTAAATTCTACAATTTTTAGCTAGGTTTGGTGGTACACATCTGCAAGCTTGGCCTTTGGGAGGCTGAGGCAGGAAGGTATGGAAATGTGAGGCCAGCCTGGGCTATAGAGTAAGATGGAGAGAGAAGTCAGGGAGGGGAGGGGAGGGAAAGGGGTAGAAGGGAGGGAGGAGAGAGGGAGGGAGGGGAGAGGGAGGGAGGTGAGAGGGAGGGAGAGAAAGGAAAAGAGAGAGGGAGGAAGGAAAGGAGGGAAGGAGGAAGAGACAATCTAGGGCTGAAGTTCAAGTTTTTTAATCTCAGATACCTAAGGTAGAAAGATGGATCGGATTCAAGGCCAGCCTAGGAAACTTAGTGAGACCCTCCCTTAAAATAAGGCGGAGTGTGGTGGCACCTACCTTTAATCCAAGCGCCCAGGAAGCAGAGGCAAGCTGTCCTCTGTGAGTTTCAGGACAGCCTGGTCTACATCAGCAGGTCCAGGACTACATAGATCTTGCTAGATCTTGGTTAGCATGTGAGGGGGGGGGGCTGGGCTTCATCCCCAGTAACACACAGTCAGGAGGTGACTGTGAGGATTCATCCGACAGAAATCACTGAGGACAGAAGAGGCTGAGTGTCAGGGACAGAACTTGAAACCAGCTCCAGGGTCCAGATTTTTCTACTGGCCATTTTTTCCTCACCCACAAAACTTCCAGGGTGGGGTTGGGTGGCAGCAACTCTGATGGTGTGTGTGTGTGTGTGTGTGTGTGTGTGTGTGAGCACTGAAGTGACATTTGCATGTTTTAAAGAGAGGTATAAACTATGCCCCGGCCCCACAGTTCTTATTTTATTCCTCAAGACTGTTAGGATGTTTCTTCCTCCAGGAAGCCTTCCCAGCTTCCTCCTGAGACAGTAGCAGCCCTGTACAGAGGTCACATCTGTCATTACAGATGGGTCCTCTGATGTCCCTCAGTATCCCATGTCCAGTCCAGATGCATATAATCGGTCTGCAGGAGTGGGACGGAATACCTGCGCTCTGATGACTTAGGGACACATGTTGTATCTCAGGCCAACTGCAGCTAGGAGCCAGGCCTTGCGGATACAAATGCCATCAGCAGGAGGGACCTGGGGCACATTTCTCCACCTGCCTGCCTCAGTTTCCCGGTGGCCAATGTAGGGTCAGTCAGTCATACCTCAAGCAGAGTTCTAACATCAACTGTAACATGTGGCTGGCCCCCAGGAAACCCTGAGAAGCATCCTGTCACCAAGCCTCCTGTGCCCGCTGTGGCTTTCGATGGTGCTGGGACATTAAACAGGTTAACATGAGCTGGTACCTGTGGTCTTAAAAAGACACAGAAGAGCTGGGTGGTGATGACACACACCTTTTATCCCAGCACTCAGGAGGCAGAGGCAGATGGATCTCCGTGTGTTCAAGGCCAGCCTGGTCTATGGAGAGAGTTCACACAGGCAAAATTAACTTTGTGTGTGCGTGTGCGCGTGCACATGCGCGTATGTAGGGACAGTCAGGAGCCACCTACCTCTGATATTTTTTGGGACAGTGCCTCCTGGATCATCTTGCCAACTGAGCACTGTCAGGCAGCTACCTGCCTCCGGATCTGCCTCCCCAGAGGTAGGATTATAGGTTCAGGACACTATGCCTGGCTTGCTTTTTTTTATATTTTAAAATGTGTTCTGGAAATTAAACCCGTGTCTTAGCACTTCACTGACTGGGCCATCTCTAAACCTCCAAATTAATAGTGTTCGTTACCTTTGAATAACCAATATAGTCTCGTTTGTCAGGAAGGTAGAAAAATCACAATCCAGTTTAGTCTTTTGCCCTTTTAAGTCTTTGAGATCCACTAGGCGTAGTGTTCGAAGCCCATCAACACAGAGCGGGTGCCCAGCACCATGCAGCCCAACGAGGCAGAGGTCTACCCTATTGGCTGGTGCAGCTCTAATCAGAAATGACCCAAACCATAAACTAAGGAACTGATTTTTTTTTTTTTTTTTTTTTGGGTGGGTTGGGCTAGAGAGAGGGCTCCATGTTTTGTTTTGTTTTTTCAATTTTATTGGATATTCTCTGTATTTACATTTCAAATGTTATACTCTCCCCCCAACTCCCCTCTCTCCTCCCCCTCAACTTGATTCCATGAAGGTGCTCCCTCTCCCAATTACCCTCTCCACCTCAGTGTCTTGGTGTTGATGGTGTTGTTCTTCCCATGAGGGTGCAAATCTTTCAGCTCTTTCACTCCTTTCTCTAGCCCTTTCGTTGGAGTCCCCATGTTCAGTCTGATGTTTAGCTGCAAGCATCCTCATCTGTATCTGTATGACTCTGGGAGAGCCTCTGAGGAGGCATCCATGTCTGGTTCCTGCCAGTAAACACTTCTTGGCATCAGCAGTAGTGCTTGGGTTTGGTGTCTGCATATGGGGTGGTTCTCCAGGTGAGGCAGTCTCTGTAGATCTTTTCTTCAATCCCTGTTCCTCTATTTAACCCTGTATTTCCTCCCCAGTTTTGTTCTCCCTTCTAAGAAGGACTGAGGCATCCACATTCTGGTCTTCCTTCTTTTTGAGTTTCATATGAGGGCTCCGTGGTTAAAAGAACTTACTGCTTTTGTTGGGACCTGGGTTCAGTTCCCTGCTCCCACCCACACTACCCCCCCCCCTGTAACTCCAGCTCCAGAGAATCCAAAGCCCTCTACTGGATTCTGCCGGCACCTGCACCCACGGGCCCCACCCCCACCCACCCAAACTCCCAATAGAGGAGATAAATGCTTTTAATATATATCTAATTTTTGCTGGGGCTGGGAGATGGCTCGTCAAGAGCCTGCTGTACAAGATAAGAACCCGAGCTTTACCCCGAGCCCACGTAGGTGGTGTGGGCATGTCTGCATTCTCAGTGCTGGCACAAAGAGGCTTGTGGATGGCAGGAGCTCAGTGGACAGCCAGATTTAAGGAATCAGCCAGCCCAGCTTCAGCAAGAGACCTTGTCTGGAAAAGGAAAGGAGGTGGTGCCCGAGGAACAACCTTCAAGGTTGACCTCCGACACCCACGCGCATGCGCATACACAGGCACGTGTACCTGAACACACATGTGCACCTAGGCACTAGCACACGCAAATATATTGCTACTGTCTATTCGTCTAGAGCCCAGAATGGCCTCAAACTCCCAGCAATCTTCCTGCTTCTTGCAAATGCTAGGAATATTGGCTACCACGCCTTACTTTAAAAACTGTTTCAGCAACAGAATGCTAGGCCCTCGTTTATGGAAGCCAGTCGGTGTATACAATTTAAATTGTTGATCCAGAACCTTCTTTGAAGAGACCCTAAATTGTATGGGTGATTTCCTCGAACTAAAAGACCCGGTCAATGGGGATCCCATCCGGAAGAAACTGGGGCATCCTTGTCACCCCCTCGTCCTCGCCCACGGCCCTCCTCCGCCTCTCTGGAAAGAGAGTGAGAGAGAGAACTCAGAACGCTGTGAAATTTGCCACTGTGAGAACAGTTAATTTTTCACACCCAGACGAACTGGCTGGGTTTGTTAAAGCCCAAGATAATCAAATAATCATTGTAACTCATGTCCGCCCTCCTGTCTTTCGCTCTTTGTACCATTAATGTCCCAGCGGGGGGCGGCTCTGGGTTAGTTCAGACGTAGCCTATTTAGATAACCTTCCGGTTGGTCTTCTGAGAACAAAACCCCCCTCCCGAAGCATCTTACAACAAATGAACCAACCCCCTCTAATCTGCCTATCTGCCACCTCTGCTCCTGGCCCGCGCATCTCCAGGGCCTGCGGGACGGCTCCAGAGATTTATATGGATATATTTCCATTTAGAGCAATGCATACGTGTATCTGCATGAACATGCCCAAAGGAGACACCAAACCAGAGTCGCAGGCTGTCTCTCCCCTCCCCTGGAAAGAGTCCTCGAGGAGACAGGACTTGGGTTTGGGGTCTGGCATGGGCGCAATGCAGGGGTCGTCACCTGGGGGCCGCTGGCATTGAGGTTCCCCACATTTGTGGGTTCCTGTCTCTCCTCTGCTCACATATTCACAGCCTTGTCTGCCCTTCTTGCTTTTTATTTTTAAGTTCTGTCGGAGTTCCCCCCCCCCTTGCAATTTCTCCCTTCTGCTTCTCTCCCCAGCCCCGCCACCTCCCCTCCCCTCTCCTCTCTCGGATGACCTCTCCTCGGTCTTGCATCTTCTGACTCTTTTGACTCTTCAACCTTCTGTATTTTCCCCACCTCTTCTCCCAGTTTCGTTTCCCTTTTATTCTTTTCCTCCCCCCCCCGTCCCAGCCTCTCTCCCCTCCTTAATTCCCCTTTTCTTACATTCCCCCCTTTCCTCGCCAGCCCCCACCCCGCTTGCTTTCTCCAGATCCCAAGCCCCCCTATGCCTTCCCACACCACCTGGCCCCTCTCCCACCTCCCTGTCTCCTCACCCTTCTTCACCTCCCTCCCCATTACCCTGCCACCCTCCCTCCTCCTCCAGCTTTAATTTCTGATGAATGTGTTCTGGGGGTGGGGGGGGGATCTTCACGATAAATCACTTCTCCGTGGGAATAGCTAATCTGCAGGCACCGGCCACTGTCCCCAGTTCTTAGCAGCAGCACATGTTAAACAGCGATATGGTAGTGACACGAAAACCGCCCATCGGAGAGGCGGAGAGAGGATTTTGAACTTCAATGCTCAGAAAGAAAAAAATAGTGAGGACACAGATAAGAATTCACAAAGCCTCGGCCCTGAACGGGGAGCTGCATCCGGACAGCGGGGGCTTGCAGAGGGTGAAGGTGACCAAGCTCCGCCTCCATGCCTGACCCCTGTGGGGCTCCCTTGAAACCCCGTTTCTTGCTACTTGCACCGGCTACTTGCACCCCATCTGGGTAGTGGGGTGCAGGTCTCCAGATAAACCCATGGGTGGGGTGGATCTCAGCTAACACTCAGCTGATCTCATTGGGCAAAAGCCTTATTGGGCATGCCTCGGTTTCCCTGTCTGAATCCCTGGAACGTGATTGGTTGTGATTTATGAAGAGGAACGTAAATGAAGTGGTCATTCCTTGTAGAATAGTCCCTGCGGTGGATGTAGGTTCTACAGCCCCTCCCCCCATGCTATGAACCCCCGGAGCTGCTACCCTGGTGGCCCCCTCCCTTGCTGCAGACCGCCTTAGGGAAGCCCACTCTCTTCATTTGGGCATGCGTCCTCGATCTCACTTGGCTTTGTATGTTTATTTGGTCTCAGTCTATTTCTTTGCCTTTGTGGCTGGATGCCAAGGGATCTGCACAGGTCGTCGCTGCTGTGGAGCAGAGTTAAACAGAGGATAGCCTGGTCCAGAAAGTCCAGAAAGGAGCTGCAGGGCTCTGAAAAGAGTAGGGGTGCAGGTGGGGGGTAGATCTGGAGCTTGGGACACTCCTGGGAGCAAACATCTACAACTGGAGCTGTTAGCCCTGGCCTGACGTGTCTGTGAGGTAGAGAGCCTCCTCATCAACTGGAGGCAACCAGGCTCCAGTTGATTCTGGGATCTTGCTGTTCTGGGTTCGAATCCTAGCTCTGCCTTGTGTTTGGGGGAAAGACCCTTAAGCTTGTGCCTCAGTCTTTCTGGCTGTGAGATGGGGGAGTAGATTTGAGTTTATATCAAAGCCCCCCCCCCAGATTGTACCTCTCCATAAGACACAGCATCTACCACTTCCAGCCTGCTGCTCTCCTGAGGGCTGATGGAGGGGCAGTGGATGAGGTGGGTTTCCAGTAAGGCGACTGACCCTGTGTCTGGCTCCCACTTCTCTGATCGAGGATCCACTGATTGTCAGTTTTCCCATCAGAAGATATGTCTGATATCTTCTGCACTTCCGGGATGAGACAGTGCTGTCACATAGATGTGCAAGAGGTTCTGGGGCTGAGGTGCTGATGCGGGGAGGAATGGCATGGGCCCTGGGTTTAGATCTCGGCACCATCTCTTACCAGCTTTGTGTCCTCAGGAAAATAACTTCAACCCTTGGTGCCTCTGCGTTTCATCTACAGAATGTGTCTGTCGCTCCTCTGGGGTGCTCTGGGGCTCCTCAGCTGAAGTTGCCGGTCCAGGGACAGATAAGCAGTGACCAAGGTGACGAGCCTCTCTGTGTCTTTCAGAGGTCAGGGCTGGATATGCGATCCAAGTTACTAAACAGTTCGTTGATTGACACAAGTGGGTAAAAAGCAATGAGCTCAAGAAACTGTTGCTGAGACAACATCAGAGACTTCACAGCACTTTGTCCTCACTAGACAAAGTTCAAAGGGCGGGCGGTTCTCAGACTACCTCTAACACCTACTCCCCTCTGCTGGGGGCCACCAATAGCCACAGATATGAGCTTAACCACAGAACTGTCCCTGAGTTTGTGCCCCAGGAGCAGCTGATAAGCAATAGCTACAAGGGAGGGAGGGGGGTTGTAGACAAATGGACCAACATCCCTGTAACCAGGCTGTTCCCACAATTGTAGTCCAGTGGTACTGAAACCCAGACACCTACAGATACCATCTTCTCCCCCAAACACCTTGCAATGGTTTCTTTTGTGCCTTCCCAGGGAGCACCTCACCGGGGAGCACCTCACCAGAGAGCTCCTGCCTACTTCTGGCAAACCCATCCTCTAGCAAGCTCACTTTCTCACACTTTTGTGATGAAAAGGAGGTGGGTGGGTTAAGAACCCTCCAGAAGACAGAGACCTGGGGTTGTGGCTCAGGGGTAGTTTGTCTGACATTCAGGGACCACTGGGTTTTGTCTCCAGAACCTCATAAAACCAACCATGCTGTAGAAATCCCAGCCCCTTGAGAGGTGAAGGCAGAAGGACCTGGCATTCAAGGCTATCCTTAGCTACACAGTGAGTCTGAGACTGACCTGAACTTCGTAAGACTGTAAGGTATATCTACCTTAGATGGGAAGCAATGGATTCTTGTGAGGATGTATGTGGAGGTTAAGGGTGTGTGGGGCAGCTTTGTGTTGCGATGTAACAAAATACCCGAGCCTTTTCAACTTAAAGAGGGGGAGGGCTATTTTGGTTTACAGCTTCAGCCTTCAATGGTCCTGATTCTTCTGAGCTGTGACAGCTGACTCAGGGACACCTGGTGGGACAATAAGCAAACAGAGGAAGAGGTGGTCAGGGTCCTGAGAGCCCCTTCAAGGGCACTTCCCCTGTGATATAACTTCTTTCTGATAGGTCCTACACCCTAAGAGATAAACTTCCTCCCTGTAGGGCTAGGTACTGAGCCTTTCACACACAGGGCTTTGGAGGGCAATCAAGGTCAGAGCATCAGCAAAGAGTGTATAAGGGAGTAGGGTAAGGAACACACCAGGCAGGGAACAGCCTGTGCAAAGGTCCTGGGGTGAGCAACACATGCTACCTTTAGACAGAATGGGAGAGTGTAGAGAGAATCTCTTATAAGCATCACTGGTCAATAAAAGAAGCTGATGGCCAATGAGATGAGGCAGGAGATCGGTGGGACATTGGAGGGAAGAGAGAGGATTCTAGGGAAACTAGTTAAGAGCATAGGAGAGATGTCAACAGAGCTAAGAGGATGGATCAAAGAGATAGATGTAAACTACCAGGTAGATGAACTCAGGGAGATGCTGAGGAGACACAGAGGAGGAGGAGGAAGCGGGCTGGGACTGAAGAAGAGGAAACTAACCAATGGTAAACATGGAACGGTTAAGTAAGTTATGAGCTAGTCAGGGAATGAGCCAAAGCTTTGACCTAGGTATTTAGTAATAGATGATTAGTCTCAAAGTTGTTGCTGTTGGGAACTATGTCGCCGGGAAGAAAAAACAGTATATATATATATATATATATATATATATATATATATATATATATATATATATATATATATATATATATATATATATATATTACAGGAGTGTGTGGTTCAAGAAGTCACATCCCATCTACTTCTTTATTTATCAGAGAGTCCAAGTGACCTGTGGCCTCCTGTCAACCCCTAAGAAAGGGATCCAGGAACACAGAGGCTCAAAAGGTATAATGGGGAATGGGGATGGATCTTAGATAAGACCTTAAAAACAAAACAAAACAAAACAAACAGAATCAGAGTCTTGAGGCAGGTGACTGAGTCCATCAGGCAAACACTGGGAGAGAACAAGGCAGGATGAGGCTGCAGCATGTGCCAAGGTCCTGAGGCATGCGGGACTTATTGAGACAGATCCAGGAGGGTGGAGGAGGCTGGGCACAGCTGGAAGGTGGAGTTGGGGTGTGGGGATGTAAATGAACCCCGTCATGCTTATGTGCAACAACATTACTGACTGAGCCATCTCCGAAGCCCCGAGTTAAGCTTTTAACCAGCATTAACTGGGACCCAGAGGATGGATCAAGGTTGCTGTGATTCATAGCTCTGGGTCATTCTGGGCTCTGTTTGGAAAACAGCCCTGCAGAGGGCAGAGAGGGAGGCAGGCGTGACCGACAAGCACCCTCTGCACTCTGCTGGTGCAGAGCCGCACCTGTCTGTGTTTTGCTCTGGTGCCCAGTCCCCAGGCCTGTGCTGCCAAGCCAGGGGTGGAGGATCTGCAAACGGGTGGGCAGGCACAGTGGGCAGAGTCTGCAGTGATGTGCAATTACGCCCTGGGCTTCAGAAGCACGCTAATAAGAGAATGTGGGCCGAGGCAGCAGCCTGGCAGTTTAAATGGTAGCCAGCCCAAGTATGGAGCGTCTAAATGTTCTCTTCCCAAGATTTATGTCAGCATAGACCTGCCTTGTTCATTTCTCCAGTTAAGCAGCTACTCATTGGCCACACCTCCCAGCCGCTCTCAGCTTGAAGAGACAGGCACTCTGCTGGCTGCTGGGGATGGCTCTGAGGAGGGCTGCCCAGCGGGGACTCACGATCTCAGCCATGCCTGAGCTGTGCTGAAGACCTACTGTGCACCTCTCATCCCAGATATCTATTATGGGGATGTGAACAGAAGCCCATATGGCTGAGTGTGGTACCCATTAGGTGCTCAGCCATAGGAGGGCCAGGCAACAGAGCGCAAGGTGAGTTTGGGTTGCATAGTGAGACCCCCCCATCTTATAAAATTTACAGGAATGAATGGAAAGATGGACTGCAGGGGCTGGAGACATGGCTCAGCGGTTAAGAGCGCTGGATGCTCTTTTAGAGAGGTCCTAGGTTCAATTCCCAGCAACCACAAGGCAGCTCACAATCTTCTCTAACTCTAGTTCCAGGAAATCTGACGCCCTCTTCTGGCTTTCACGGACAGTGCATACATGTGGTATGTAAGCACGCATGTAGGAAAAATGCATGTGATACATATAGAAAATAAGTAGATGAAAAATGTTTTGAAAGAAAACAATCAAGGAAATGCTCATGAGGGTGTGGAGGAGGGAGGACCGTTTGACAGTGCTGGTAGCTGTGAGGTTAGCTTCCATGAAAATCAACACAGAGATTCCTCTAAACACTGAAAATAGACCCATCATGTGACCCAGCGGTACCTCATCTGGCCTCCAAACTGCCCAGACCAGCCAATCACAGACATTCTTGCTCATCAACGGTTACTGAGACACAATTCCCAAGAATGATGTTACAACTTTACAGAACCAACATAGCTGCTTGTGACAGAGGAGTGGGCAAGAAAACACAGTTTACATATGCAAAAGACGTTTGGTGTCATAAGTAACAAAGCAGGTCATTTGCAGGAAGATGGAGGCACCCGGAGATAACTGGACTAAGAAAATTCACTCATGTTTGTATAGATGACCAGAAAGCACAGCGAAACCATCCCAGGGTCGACAGGAGACTCTCGGGAGGTGGGGTAGGAGAGGCGTCAGAAGATGTCCCCAACATACAGTGTATTTGTTTGAGGATGTCCTTAAGAAGACCAGCACCACAATGGATATATGCCATTGAGTAAGAAAATCATTTTCTGACAGAAATTTTCTTATGATTTTGGATTAAATAATAAAATAAAAAAGAAATGCTTGCCTGGGTTCATAGGAGGACCCTTTTGGTGCATATAAAAAAACTGAGGCATAGAGAAAACAAGAACTTGTTCAAGGTCACCAGGCCTGGGCACCTCATGGTAGGCTAGAAGCCATGTCTTTCATTGCGAAACCAGAGTTTTGCTGGTGGCTTTGCGACTCCTAAATGTGACTCCTTTTATCCCTCCCTCCCCCTCATTTCCTTCCTCCCTCTCTTCTTTCTTTTCCTTTTTTTCAGAGTCAGGGGCTTATCTTTCCCAAGTTGGACTCGAACTTGCTGTATGGCTCAGGGTGACCTTGAACTTCTAATCTTCCTGCTGTTTCTTTACTGGGATTTCAGGCATTTCCAGCACACAGTAGGCTGGTACTCGATCACTGGAGCTCAACCTTAGCCTCTTGGGTCTGTTTCTCATTCACCCCCATCTCCCACCTCACAGTCATGAACCCTTAGAATTTATCCTGGAGTCCTGCGTGCACACCCACCACCTCATTCAGACTTCAACCTGGCCAGACTCAATGAGCCAAGAGGACCAGAGCTCAAAGACCTCAGAGCTTGGATTGCGTGATGATTTATTATCTGCTGAAAACATTCTTTGAACTACTTTTCATTTCCCACCCAAAAGCACTGTGTCCCAGGCTGGGCTGTAGCTGATTGGCAGAGAGCTTGCCTAACATGCAGGGAGTGGGACTAAACATACCATTTTAAAAGAGTCTTGGGAATAACACTATACAGAACATCCCCTTTCCATAAAGAGAAAGTAACAGAGTAACTAAACAGAAAGAGAGCAAGGGATGATGTTACATTTACAAAATGTAAATCAGTGATCTCAGTGGAGCCCTGCCAGCTCCCTATTTTAAAAAACTACTAAATAAACACAGGGAGACCCACTTTAATAACTCAGCACAGGGACTCACCCAGTGAAAACAGTTGCCAGATGATCTCTACAAGACTATCCCTGGCTGCTTTATTCTGAGAAGGATACCACCCAAAATGGCAACATGGGTAATAGATAACAAGGACTATTGTGCTGGACTGAAAATCTTTGAACAGACTGCAGCATACATGAGTTTCGGTGGCCTAATCGAAATGGAAGAAGTCAAATAAAAATGTTATATATGTATCTATTCTCTGAGGAATGGGTAAATAAAAATGTGGTATGTCCATTCAGGGAAATATTATACAGCCATCAGAGGAATACTATACAGCCACAAGAGGAATAAAGGACTGATCCCTGCTTCTATCTGCTAAGAAATGGGTAAATAAAAATGTGGTATGTCCATTCAGGGGAATATTATACAGCCACAAAAGAAAGAAAGGAATGGTCCCTGGTTCATGATAAACCACATAAGAACACGTGTGAGAGAACCAGACACAATAGATAGATTTTGTGGCTGTCCTGCTATGAAACACCCAAAGAAGATGAACCCATAAAGCAGATTTTGGGTAGCCAGTGACTTAGGTGATGGTGACAGGTGTCCAGAGTGGTGGCAGAGGAACACAGACATCCTTTTGAGGTGGCAAAACGTTCAACTTCTTGGGAGCAGTGGCTTCATGGCCTTGTGACTGCACTAAAATCTGAAGTTCATGAAATTCATGCCCACCCTCAGGGTCACAGGGGTTGGAGTGGGCACATGGTGACAAGGAGCTGGAAGCAGACTGTGTTCTGTTCTGGGTGGTGAGTATTTGAAAATGCCTACTGTGTGTGTAAAGACTCCTGTGTCTTAGCATGTGTATGTTACTGTGTGAAGAGAAAGGAAGAAGGGGAGGAGGAAGGGGAGGAAGGGAACAAATGAAGAAGGAAGAAGAGGAGGACATAAAAGAGAAAAGGGAGGAGAAAGAGAAGGGGAGGGGAAAGAGGAGAAGGGAGGAGAGGAGGGAGAGGAGAGAGGGAGGAGAGAAAGAGGAGGGAGGGAAGGAGGGAGAGGAGCAAGTACTTTCTGAGAACTGTACCCTGGGCTCAGGGCTCAGCAGTTCTTACCTTGTTCACTTAGTGGAGAACATGGGTGTTCTGGGTTATAGCCATAATTCCACTTTTTATGAGGATATGGAAGCTGAGGGGTTAGGAATCCACAGGTACTCCTGGCTCTACGGAGTTTGGTCTGGGCAGCCTGGAGTTCTGGATGCTTCTGGTACTCCTCTTCCAAGCTCCCTGCCAGGGCGTCATCTGGATTTCTGAATGTTTCCTGATGAAGGAAAGTCATTTCTACCTAGATGAGTGGTCCCATTGCTGGACCACAAGTGTCCCCTTAGCTACTGTGAGACGTGGCCCTGATAGTGTCTGGGGCCCCTCTTGTTTATTTTAGTTTCAGATAAGGTCTCACAGCTCAGGCTGGCCTTGAACTCATGATTCTCTTGCCTCAGCCTCCTGAGTGCTGGGTTACAAGTATAAACTGCTATATCTGGGCTATATCTAGCACTGATGGTCACGTGAGATGTCCCTAGCCTGGTGGTCTCTGTGGTCACCAACTCCGGCCACACCCTACCTCACCCCTCTGCTTTGACTTCCCAGGCCCTAGACTCTTTGCTGGAACAAAGTGTCCCTGAGGACTCTTCAGGGTCTTCCTCTCAGGGATAGTTGGAGTGGGTTGGGGGTTGGGGGGAGACAACAGAGCCTTGACCACTGCATTTGAACCCCTGACACACCAAACATTTATGTGGTCTCTAGAGATGCCCTTCCCCTTCGAACCCATCTGTCCTCTTGGGGATCCTGATGAAGAAGCTGACCCATTCACTCACTGGTAGATCATACGGTCAACTGTGGTGCAAAGTGACATTGCTTTAGTCGTGGTAGGAGCAGATGAAGTGGGGAGACCATGAAACCTTGCCCTTGAATTCCTGACTCCATCCCGAGCCTAGGATCTGTGTGGAGCTGTGAGTGACCAGGGACAAGAGAGCATTTTCAGAGGTAGGGCAGGAGTTAGGATCATCGGGTAGAGGCAGCTATGCCTTCATAAGTGAGAGACGCGATAGAAATGCTGGTGGAGGCCTTTGCTGGCATTCCCTGTCATGGAGGTACACCAAAGGTGCTCAGTAAATGCAGAAGACTCAACAACTTGGCATCTATAGGCCTTATGCTCCTCCTGCCTTTCTGGATTTCCCCCCCCCCCCGTACCCAGCCTGCTGCACACTCTGTTCCTTAACTCTCTTCTGGAGAGAGCAGCCCCCCCCCCCACTCTTCCTTCCCAGATCTGCCTCTCCTTCCCGCTCCTGCCCAGCCCTGTGCCGGCTCACAGGGTCCGTTCCACCCCTCCGGACACGGGCAGCTCCTTCCACCCGTGCTGCCTCTGGTAGGTTTGGGGAACAGCTGCCAGCAGTGGAGTCTAATGGCTGCCTGGGGAGTCGTTAGCAGATAATTAATATTTGCAGCACAGAGCCGGCTGCTAAGCTGTTCCAGTGCGCGCGCGCACGCTCTCACCGACCGGCTCACAAGGAGTGGAGTCTGCAGTCCTGCTTCACCAGAGACCTCGGACCCCCGAGGGCATCACACCCTCGGGACAGGAGGAGGGACAGAGATGCACAAGAATCAGAGGGGAGCTTGGGGGTCTGTCTTCAGGGAAGGGCCCAGCCTCCACCCGGCTCCATCCAGCTCCGAAGGCCATCAGGTTGGAAACGTCGTCATGCACAGTCAAGGAGGGCACCGGGGCCAGGACTCAAGGTGGCCACAGCCCATCCTTGCACCTGAGGCCAGCTGGCCTTTGGCGGTTGCCATGGTGATGGATGGCCCCAGCAGTTGGGCAAGGACATTGTGACAACACCGGCATCAGGGACAGTAACAGCTGTGTGTGTGTGTGTGTGTGTGTGTGTGTGTGTGTGTGGAGAGAGAGAGAGAGAGAGAGAGAGAGAGAGAGAGAGAGAGAGAGAGAGAGAAATATCCCACAATGCATTCTCTTCACACCATCCTTAGCCAGCATCTAACCAAGCTCGCATGCAGATGGCAGCAGGCCAAGAAACTGGCCAGAGCCTCAGTTTGCATGTCTCTAAAATGGACCAACTACACCCAGGGGGACACATGTTCATTGCCCCCTTTTGAAAACAGAGTCCTGTGGCTTCCAGCTGCTAGGTTCTAGAGACTTAACTAGAAAGAGACTTCTGTGTTATGGACTCACACCAGGTACTGGCCATTTGTGACCTCCCGCTCCCCTCCAGTCCACCTACTGTCTATCTCAATTCATATAAACTTGGCCTTGTGGTCCCCACCCACTCTACAGATTAGAAAACTGAGGCCAAGAAATCCCAAAAGTCGCATGACAAAGACATTGCAGATGTGAAGTTAACACCCCTTAATCCCAGGGTCTCTCAACAGCAGGATCTTAAATTGTTTTGTGTTTGCTAGGCAGAACTGCATTCAAGTCCTGCCTCTCTTAGACCTTTATAATTTGGATCTTGGGTTAAAGACACTCCCAGAGATTCAGCTGCTTTTGTGTAGCTTAGAGTATGGGGAAGTCTGCTTCATTTTTATGTTTTTAATTCTGATTATTTTTAACATAGTGGGTGTATTTTTTTCTGGTGTGCAGGTACATTTGTGTGGACATGCTTGGGGAGGTGAGAGGGCACCCTAACAGAGATTTGTTCACTTACCCTGAGAGAGAGTCTCTAACAGACCTAGAGCTCACCAAACAGGCACGTCTGGCTGGTTAGTGAGCACAAAATGTCCTCCTGTCTCTGACTCCCCAGTACTGGGGGGTTTGTATGCTAGCATCTCCATGCGCAACTCTTTGTATGGGTCCCGGGAATTGAACTCGGGTCTTATACTTTTAATACTAGCACTCTGAGACGATGGCTCTCCCCGGCCTTGACGTCTCACAGACTCCCACATGGTGTTTGGGAAACCGGAAGTGGCTTCTTTTGCCAGCCATTCATTATTTTCTGTGAGGCTGGCTCTGGCGCTCTTCGCAGAGGGGTGAAGCACTCCAAGTCTTTGCCAGTTTGGGATCCAGGCTGGCTTCGTGTGGCAGGGGAGAGCCTGATCCGGTGGGTGGTGCCAGGAGACCCTCAGCTTGCTTCCTAATCAGCGCCCCCCCACCCCCGCCACGCAGCATTAGGCTGGCTGTGTGAACATGGAGGGGACTGAGGGAGGGCCCTTCCCTGGGAGGCTGCCTTCTGTCGCTAGACAAACAAACACACAGCACCCAGGCTCGCTCGGAAATGGAGCGAGGCGTTAAATACAAGCACGCAGCAGAGGACTGAGGCTGGGGCACAAGGACGAGCGCTTCCTCGGGCTTCCTTGGCCCGAGCTGGCCACATGCACCACCGCTGTTCAAGAAGCCACGCACGTCCCTGTGTGCCTGCAGCTGCAGCCAATCCAACACCGCTGCAGAACTAACTATAAGACTCCTGGGGCTTCGGTGTGTGCCTGGCATCTGCCACTCCCCAGTCGAAAGACAGACAGGGACCCCTTCCCACATAAAAAAGAATCTTGGTGGTTCCCCTTTTCCATGGAGCATCTCCAGGCTGGGTAATGGCTTCTGCCTCATGCTCCTCTCAAACACACCCCATCAGGGCCCAGATAAGGCCTTGCTTGTACATCATACCCATCACTGTCTAGCCCCGGGAGACAGTGCTGTGCTTGGCCACTGTGTATGTATGGTCTGTGTGACCCCTGCGGAGGGTCTGCGCTTCGCTGAGCTTCTCAGGCCTTCCTTTCGTTACAGCATCTCCTCATTGAGACGTCACGTGGTCCAAAAGGTCAAAGTCTAGGCTCACAGATGGACCCCACAGATAGCGTGAGGACTGTCACTATTTATACTATTCTGTCTCGGAAGTGACCCAAAGGCCACAGCTCAAGCCTGAGTTGGACACAGCAGGTATGGTGTCTTGTGACTCTCATTAGCTCCAGGCTAATGAGAGACTGTGTCTCAAGGAAGGTGGACAGTATTCTTCAAGTTGACACCCAAGATTGTCCTCTGGCCTCCATATCAGAACACCCGAGACATACACACACACACACACACACACACATATGTCCATTGTCCTTGTTAGGGTCTCTATTGCTGTGACATCAGGAGCAAAAGCAGCTTAGGGAAAGGGTTTATTCAGCTTACAGCTGCCAGATCCCAGCCCATCTGACAGGGAAGGTAGAGCAGGAATTGAGGCAGAGGACATGACGCTGGGCTACTTACTGGGCTGTTCCTCATGCCCTCTGCTTCTGTTCCTGCCTCCAAGTTCCTGCCCTGACTTTCTCCTTCCATGATTGGAGACATAGAACTGTAAAGCCAAATAAAACCTTTCCTTCCACAGTTACTTTTGGTCATGGTGTTTTACCGCAGCAATAAGAAACCCAGGTAAGAACAACCACATACATAAGAGAACATACAAGCACACACACACACACACACACACACACACATCTCAAAAGAAAGGAAGAAAAACAAGGTAAGCTGGCGAAGTGGATAGACTTTTGCCACACAAGCTTGGAGTTGGGTTTCTATCCTAGAAGCCACATAGATGTGGAAAAGTGAGCCCACTTCACAAAGATGTTCCCAACCTTCCACAGGAACACCACAGCATGCACACACACCACCACCACCACCACCACCACCACCACCACCACCACCTCCACCACCACCACCTCCACCACCACCACCACCACCATCACCACCACCACCACCACCACCACCAGCAGCAGCAGCAGCAGCAGCAGCAAAAACAATACTTAATACATAAAGCAGAAATGGCTTGTCTATGCTGCAGAATAATTTGATTCTTCCTCCCTTAGACAAAAATCTCTGATGATGGACATTATAGCCAGCCAGGCTTGGCAGCCCACACCTTTAATCCCAGCACTCAGGAGACAGAGTAAGTGGATGAGTTTGAGGCCAGCCTGATCTACAAAGCAAGTTCCAGGACAGCCAGGGCTGTTACACTGAAAAAACAAAAAACAAAAACAAAACAAAACAAAACAAAAAAAACAAAAAAACCCCAAAAACCAAAAAACAAACAAACAAACAAACAAACAAACAAACAAATAAAACTGTCTTGGAAACAAAACAAATAGGAGAGGGGGAGAGGGGAGAAAGTCATAGCCAACATGGTGGACGGAGCATCACGCCCATTTTTCCAAGAAGTATGTTTTGGGCTGTGGGAGCACAGGTGGCTGGAGGCTTTCCACATCCATGATAAACATCCATCACTGTGGAATGTTCTCAAGACAGGGCTGGTCTGGACCAGTGTGTTCCTTGGGGATGGAGGTCCTGGGCTCAGCCTGGCACTCCGAGTCTCTGCGGTCAGTGCGTCACAATTTAGCTGGTGCCTGTGTGAGCTGAGGGCCCAGGATGGCCACTTGTCACCCAGGACCCTCAATGCTAGAACGATGTGTTTCAGGACTGGGGTGGATGGGGTGTAATCAAAGGCTAGTTCCCAGAGTGGAGTAAATTAAAAGAACATGACACAGGCCACTCCCACAGTTCTTACATGATGTGTTGGCACACTATCTCAAATAGACTGGGCGGGAGATTATCCTTTTAGAAAATGATGTTTGTTTTCGTTTGTGTGCACAGAACCATTGTGGAAGTCAGAGGACATTTGTGAGAGTCCTGGGGTTAGAACTTGGGTCACCAGGCTCTAGGGGGTGGTGTTGTTGCCCTTATCCCACCAATCCTGGTTTTCTTTCTTATTCATTTATTTGTTTGTTTGTTTGTTTAGTCATTTGTGGCTCAGGCTGGATCAAACTCACTGCATAGCTGCGCTCTGACCTGGGTTTTCCATATGAGCCAGCAGGTTTCAGGGGTACGGTCTCTCCCCTATGAGCCTTCCCTTTGCCCTCCCAGTTACCCCTGCTCTTGGTTTTCTGGACACACTTCTCTCCAAATAGAGGAGAAACCATGGGGCAGCCACGTGACCAAAGCTAGCCAATGAGAAGTAATACTTGAACTTAGCCAGAAGGCTTGTGTGTGTGTGTGTGTGTGTGTGTGTGTGTGTGTGTGCGCGCGCGCACATGCAAGTGCAGGTGTGTGTGGAGATCAGAGCTCAATCTTGGCTGTCATTTCTCCAAGAGCTTTATTTTATTTTTTTTAGACAAGGTTCTCTGTGTAGCCCTGGCTGTCCTAAAACCTGTTCTGTAGACCATGCAGGCCTTGAACTCAGAGATCTGCCTGCCTGTGTCTCCAGAATACTGGGATGAAAGGCTTGCATCACCACCAGACTTTTCCAAGAGGCTTTGAATGGCAGTGCAGTGCAGGAGAAGCCGTTCCTGGAGAGGACAGAACCAGAGTGGAGAGAGGCTCAGGCTCCTGTGCCCAGCTTCGCCTGGCTCTTGCATCTACCCAAATCCTATGTTTTCTGTTTTTAAAGTTCGAAGCCCTCAGGGCCTCAGAGCCAGGAGGCTCCTGAGCCCTTACTGCTCACTTCCTATGTCTTCTCCATGCCCCTCTAAGCTTCTCTTACCTGCTCTCTAGATTCATTTTTAACATTTGTTGTGCACATGCGCACACATGCGTTCACACACTTGCAAGCCATCTATGTACATGCCAGAGGACAACTTGTAGGTGTCGTTTCTCTCTTTCTTCAATGTGGGATCTGGGGGGGGGGTCAAACTGAGGTTGTCAAAGGCTACACCTTAATCCCCTGATCTGTCTTACTAGTCCCTCCCCTGATTGGGTCTAAGACGTTCATAATGTCTCTGCCTCTTCAGGGTTAATCCCTTAATGGTACCCTGCACACGGTGGCTGTGTACTTATCTGGGATGGTCTGTGGGCTTGACCCACAGAGACTCCGGGGACCTGTCAGTCTTTAGATCTGCTGGGTCAAATAGCACCTATGCATAGTAGGTGCTCAGTTTAACAATGTCCAGGGTATCCTTCCCTCAACTGCATAGCCATGTATGCGGTGGGCAGGGAACATGATGGGGGTATTTCCAAACTGGGAGACACTGACAAAGGAAACGGAGCTCAGGGCTGCTGAGGAGGCCCAGCTGGGTGACCTACAGGGTTCATGGACACAGGCCTGTCACCAAGAGGCAAAGCCAGAATGGCCTTCTGCATTTTTTTCCCCCAGAGCTCCGTGGGAGGATGCTGCTTCTAACAGGCTGCCCTGACCACCAGGATGCAACATTTAGGGCCCATTCTGTCTCCTGCCCTTTGCAGAAGTCCTCGGCTCGGCATGGTTGTCTCGGTGGCTGGGGGCCCCAGCTGCAGGAAGACAGGTCTCAATGTCCCTATTACGGCTGGAGTGCCTCTGAAGTGGAGGGTGCGGCTGGCCCCAGCAGACGGCCACCTGAGACCCGGCACACAGGCTGTGTGTGGGTGGCTCTGAGTCTTCCCCTCTCCAATGTCATGGCTTCCTCCTTGGGCTTCCTGCTTACCGTCTCCATCCCCTGTTGTTCCTGTGTCCCATGGCCTCTCCCAAAAGGGCAGGTCGTGTGTCCTTGCTGGTTTGGGACTTTGTGACCCAGGTTCAATCCAACTCCGGCCTTCTACCAGGAAGAAACGCCTGGGCAGAAGTTTCAGTTGGGGGGACAGTAGTAGTGAGAGTATTAACTAGGCAGGTGTTGTGCTTGTGAGTATACACACGCACCTCTGTGCTTTGCATGCATGTAGGAAGAGGACTCTTGGTTATGTGTAAAATTGAACAGGATCATTCTAAAGGTTGTCCTGGGTCTAAAGGCCCGGGACGGGGCTGCCAGGAGAGTGGTTAATTAGGGCACACAAAGGGGAACCTCGGAGCAAGGGTGATGCAGGCCGGGGGCAGGGAGAGAGTTTATAGCAAGGTCCGGTCCCCTCAGGGTTCCAGAACTCTGCTGCAGTCCCCAGAGTTGTCCCAGCTTTGAGTCAGGTGGTCAGTCTGCAGAGAGGAGTTGGGTAGAACCATCTCTTCCCGCCCCAGCTGCACTGCCTTATGTGAGCATCAGCGAAGGGAACATCAGCAAAGCACTTTCTGTCCCGAGAAAGTGACATTGGCGAGACTAAAGCTAGTGTAGTAGTGTAGGGGAGACAAAACCCTTCCACTAAAGCAAAAGCACACTTATAAAAATGGGGCGTAGAAACCAGATACAGTGTGCTGTGGGCTGCCCTGGGAGAGGGTGGGAATGGCCAAAGCAATGGCTTTCTCAGTGGGCTGTTTTTCCAGAGATGCTTGTAGCTGGAGGCAACTTAATATTTTGATGGGGAAACTGAAGCCAGAGGAGACCATGGTCTGTTCAGGGTTCCCCAGGGAAGGTCTGTTCAGGAGTTGCCTCATTTTAGGAGAGGAATCAAGGATTGGAGTTTCTATCTGGGTTTTGGCGTAGGTTCTGGGCCTTGAGAATCTGGGTTTGGAGTCTCCGAGGTTCTGGAGAACCATGCAGGAGAGTATGTACCTCAGGTTTTGGATAGAAAAATAAAAGAGAGGGATATAGCTAGGAGTGGTGTCACACCACCTGTAATCCCAGCACTGGGGAGGCAGAGGCAGGCAGGTCTGAGTTCAAGGCCAGCCTGGTCTGCAGAGTGAGTTCCACGTAGAAACCCTGTCTCAAATAAAACAAAACAAAAACAAAAACAACGAAAAACTAAGGCCTAGAGATACTTGGGATGTTTCTCCAAAACTTTATAAGGCAGAGTCAGAAACTGCTGGGAGGCACCTCCACCCTGCTCTGTGAAACTCACAACCACTGTCACCCTGGACTGGGGCGGGGCAACGGTGGAGCCATGGGGCGGAGCCAAGGGGTGGGGCAATGGTGGGGCAGGGCAATGGCTGGGTGGGCCATGGCGGGGTGGGGGAGGAACTGACGATGCTGATGGGCAGTCTCCTGTGGTTCTGTGCATCTGCATCTAGCTGCCATATGTGCTAAGTTAGCACTTGGTACACCTATCCTTGGACAGTGAGGCTTAGGTCTGCCTCCCCAACACATCAGAGGTGACCTATAGACAATGTTAGGTTTCTGCTGGGGACAGCACCCTGTTCCATTGATTCAAAATGTCATAGACTCTGCAATCCAATTTAAGCGAGGTCCAGCTGGGACTAAACTTCATGTGCCCTTTTCCCTGCCCTGTTCTGTCTCTCAGGATGTCCACTAGGATTCCTCTCAGGAACCCACCTTTCTATGTTCCCCATCCCCCTGCTTGTCACTTCTGAAAGTACCCAATGTCATCTGAGTTTTTGATAGAGTCTCGGGAGCCATATGATCACTGTCTCACACGAGGACAACAAACTGGTTCTCTCCTTCTTCTGCATGGGGTTCAGGGGTTGAACTCAGGGATTGGTCAGGCTTGGCCACAAGTGCCTTAATCCACTGAGCCAGCTCACCAGACCTCACTGCTATTTGGACCCAGTGTTTTCTCTGTCACCACAAGTGGGTCCTGAAAGGTCCTGGGGTTCAGAAGCAGCATGTCTCCATGTCTGAGTCTGGCCAAGCATGGAGTTGGCATGTTCGTTACATGTTTGTTGCATAAAAGATTTGAGTAAGCAAACATTGCTGGCACCGCAGCCAGCTAGGGAGGCTGCCCCATCTTCTGGGCTGCCCAGTTCCTGGACTTACTCGAAAGCATATTGAAATGCAGGTCAGGTGTTCAGCCATTCACAGCTGTAGCAGGGGCTTAGCAAGACAGGCTGGAGCCCCTGGGGGAGCCCAGGGAGGGCGGCTGGGAGCTGTGATCAGAGCAAAGATTACAGGCTTGTTAACCAGAAATCTCCCCCAGCAGATGGTCAGCAGACTCCCAGGGCCCAACCTGGACACAAAGCCCTTTCCTATGGGGAATTCCAACGCAGAGCCTGGAGCCCGGAAGAACTGGGTCCCAGGACGCCACACAGACAGTAGCTGGTGTGACTCTGCATGCATTCAGTGGCTTCTCAAGCCAGGCATTCCGTCCATGCCGTGTTTGCCTCCTGTCACTCCTCAGTGTCCCACAACTGTTCCCATTTCACAGAGAGGGAGGAAAGATTAGTGGAGGAAAGCAAGTAATGTCTGTGGGCGGACCTGAAGGTTGAACCCAATCACGTGGTATTGGTCCCTGCTGGATCCCAGATCAGTCAGTTCCAGGTGGAGTAAAGAGGCCTCTCTCTCTCTCTCTCTCTCTCTCTCTCTCTCTCTCTCTCTCTCTGTGTGTGTGTGTGTGTGTGTGTGTGTGTGTTAGGAAACACACATGAGCATAGACAGCTGATACATGTGGGCTGTAGCACCTCTTCTAATGCACAAAGCAAAGCATGACTCAGCTAAGGTTTATTAGACAGTTACAGTTTGAGTTCAGCTGAGAATTTGGTGCTTATGATTGACCATTTTGATTCTTTAAAAAAAAAAAAAAAAAACTTAAATCATGTATGCTCGTGACGGGTGTGTGTTTGCATGTTCCTGTGAGAGATGAAAAGACAATCTTGTGTGTCAGTCTCCCCTTTTGCCTTATTTGAAACGAAGTCTCTAGTTATTGACAGCTGTGGGCACCAGGTAGCTGACCAGTGAATTTCCAGGAATTCTCCTGCCTCCACCTCCCATCTTGCCAGTGAGCACTGAGATCACAGGCAGATTTGAACTCGGGTCCTCATGGCACTTTACCCACGGAGCCATCTCACTAGTTCTCCTTTGGTCCTTTCTAACCCCATCTTCTCCATCAATCTGTTCTCTTTTCTCTACATTGCCCCTCGTGGCTGAAAGGCCACACTGGTCACAAGAAAAAAAAAAAGCCACTACTGCCCAGCTTGTACACACCATGTGCTGGGCACTATGCTATGCACCCCATGAGCCCAGTTTACTCAGTCAGCACCATCCCTTTCAAGGTGTGTTTACGTGGTTTTTCCCAGGGGGCAGATTGACGGTTGAGATCAGAGAGAGTGAGACAGGTTTTCAGGGCCACAGGGCGGGCAGATGCCACAGCTAAGATCCAAACACAGTGTGGAGACTGGTGGCATCTGTGCTGTTATTCCACCCACTGTGGTGACAGGAAGCCTGACATTGTCACCAGATCATCCAGAGCAGAAGCATCGTTGAGTCCCATGAGGGAGGTAGGACCATCTGAGAACATCAACAAGATGTCTGCTGCTGTATGGTGCATCTTAGAGTCGATCTAGAAGCTGGAAATATCGGCTTGCTCTCTTCAAAGACCCATCGGTCTCCCATCCCTCACAGTGAAGGTCCTGGAAAACATCAGCACCCTGGCCTGTGAGCCTTTTCTTCACCTCTTCCCTCTGCACACATTACCATTTATTCAGAGAACATAGGCAGCATCCGAGCAAGGGCATGTGGAATCTGGTTAGCATGTCTTTCCTCTGTATGTATGTCTCTCCCATCCATATATCTACATACCCACCCATCTACCCAATCACCATTCACCCAACTATCTATCTGTCCATCTATCCTACTATCCATCTTTCCATCCACCCATCCTCCCACCCACCCACCTACCCATCCATCCATCATCCACCCATCCATCTATCCACCCATCCATCTATCCACCCATCCACCATCTACCCATCCATCTATCCACCCATCCATCTATCCACCTATCCATCTATCCACCTATCCATTTATCCACCCATCCATCTATCCACCATCCACCCATCCATCCATCCACCATCCACCCATCCATCCATCCATCTATCCAACCATCCATCTATCCACCCATCCATCTATCCACCCATCCATCTATCCATCTATCCATCTATCCACCTATTCATCTATCCACCCATCCATCTATCCACCCATCCATCTATCCACCCATCCATCTATCCACTCACCCACTCATTCAGCCATCCATCTATCCACCCATCCATCTATCCACCCATCCATCTATCCACCCATCCATCTATCCACCCATCCATCTATCCACCCATCCATCTATCCACCCATCCATCTATCCACCTATCCATCTATCCACTCACCCACTCATTCAGTCATCCATCTACCCCCTGACCCACCCAACATCCATCCATGATTGCACCAACCCATCCACTCCTCAGCCACCTACTTTCCATCCCTCCACTTATCCAATATCCATCCATCTACCTATCTACCATCCGTCTATCCACTTACCCATCCATCTATCTACCCACCCAATATCCACCCATCAACCTATCTATCCACTTATCCATCTATCTGCCTGCTGCTCATTCATTTATCCAGCCATCTACCCACTCGCGCATTCTTTCTTTCCCTTCCTTCCATCCATACATCTATTCATTTAGCCTTGCACACATTCTATCCATCCATCTATCTTACCTCCTTCCCTCCCACGCAATCCCTCCCTCATCCTTTCTTCCATCTTATTCTATAGAAATGCACCATGCCCTACTGACACTGCCTCTTTGAATCTGGAGTTATAATAAATGTGAAATAAACATGGCCTTGGCCCCAACCTAGCAAAGAAGGAGGAAACCAGAAGTTTTCCAACACACACATAATTCATTGTGGTCAGGCTAGTGAGGGGCCAGGAGCCAGCTGTGCTGAGCTAGAGACCGAGTTCAGCCCTCTATCTATCTGGCTTCCCTCAGTTGGTG
The DNA here is from genome assembly GCF_963924665.1 of Micromys minutus. Classification (NCBI taxonomy): domain Eukaryota; kingdom Metazoa; phylum Chordata; class Mammalia; order Rodentia; family Muridae; genus Micromys; species Micromys minutus. The sequence goes on from NC_137964.1 coordinate 27,928,494, forward strand.
AGCAGGTCTCCTTCTGGAATCTTTGTCTATCTCTCGCAGCTTCAGTGAGACTTGGTATAGGACAGTGGTCTGCAGGGGCTGGCCTTGAACCCTGAACCAGGGAGGAAGCTGAGGACAGGCAGTGTCTGTATCCTGGGCATTTAGGTTGAGTTTCACTGCCCTCGACCAGGGAACTTGCACCTGCTGGTTGGCTTATCTTAGGGAACTGGCCTCCCTGGGCCTTCTCTTGCTTGGAATTAGAGGATCCATTTTTAATTCCTCTAGAGGAGCAAGCTTTGGCCATGAACCAGCTCTGTGCTTTGCTCCTGCAATCCACCTGGCAGATCCCGCCTTTCTAATCCATCCCAGGGGCCTAGCCTGATTGTCTTTCCTCTAGCTAGCCTTCCAGAAGCCCCAATGCAGGGGAGCATGATGCATGCACCTGCTCAAAGGAGGCTGGGCAAAGCCAGGGTTAGGGAGTCCATGTACCACTCCTCACGGCCTCATGCCCCACACCCCACACAACGCCCACACGTTCTCTCTGCTTGGTCCTAGAGGGGCCCTCTCTGCACTGATGGGGACAGTACTACCCAGAATGCCTGGCGAACCAACACATCCAGCTATGGCCCCAGCAGACTGGCAGCGCAGCTTACGTTCAGTTCAGTTGGCTGTGTGATCTTGGGTCTGATGCAAAAACCTCTCTACACCTCTGGATCTCAGACTGCAAAAGACTCTTTCCATGGTTCCCATTTCTGGCTGACCTCAAACAAGTTGCTGTATCTCCCTGAACCTCAGAACTCAGGAAGGCAAGAGATAAATGCATGGTTGTAAGGATTAGAAGTCTGTATAGAAGAGCTGGAGAGATGGCTCAGTGGTTAAGAGCACTGCCTGCTCTTGCAGAGGTCCTGAGTTCAATTCCCACCAACCACTTGGTGGCTCACAACCATCTATGATTGATTCAAATGCCCTATTCTGACATGCAGGTGTACATGCAGATAGAGCATTCATATATATAAAATAAATAAATCTTTTAAAAAAAAGTCTGTGTGTAGAGGGTCTGAAACAGAAATTGTTGCGCTAGTATTGACTGAGACTAATCTCTTCCTTCTCCTTTTCTTATTTTATCTTGTTTTGTTTTGAGACAGGGTCTCACTCTGTTCAAGCCTCCTGTGAGCTGCAATTTGATTTTAGATCCTTCCCTTCTTTATCTTCGCCCTAGTCCTTTCCTTCTGCCCCCCCCCCCCACGGTGTGATCTCCCTCAGGGATCCTGTCCCAATTCTGGCAGTTTCCTAGGCTCTGCAGACTTATTTTAAGAAATGCCAAGTCTTGAATGGGGCATGCTGCGTCCACTCAGCATCCAGCGTAATTCACACGGCAGGGACACAGCACTCCCATTGCACCCTGGTCTGGGTGAGCATGATCATGGGACCCTGGCGGGAATGTCTGTCTGGTGATGTTGGAGGGCCAGTGATTCCATCTTTACCACTGCAGTTTCTGTGTGGAGTCATCACAGCCAGCAATGTTGTCGGGGGCCCCATCCTGACTTCCAGTGTGCATCCACCATTGCTGTGTTCTTGAGATGAATTTTCACACGCATTCATGTGTGTGCGTGTGCGTGTGCGTGTGTGTGTGCGTGTGCGTGTGTGTGTGCGCGCGCACCCGTGCATAGGTAGAGGCCAGAGGTCAGTGTCTGGCATCTTCTTCAACTTTCCCCCCTCTGTTTTTGAGGCAGTATCTCTCACTGAACATTTTCTGCTAGGCTGGCTGGCCAGTGAGCCTGAAAAAGCCTCCTGCCTCAGGCCCTGAAGTTATAGAGAACATCTCCAGGACTGGCTTTTGTTGTTGGTGGTCGTGGTTCTTTTCTTTCTTCTTTTTAATGGGGACTGAGGGTTCAAACTCAGTTTGCTCAGCAAACACCTAACACCTGGAAACAATTTCTCAGGCCCCGGGATCACTCTTCAAACTCGAAATAATAACTTTAATCCAAGCTTCGTTGTTCGTGAAAGCAGGTCTCAGCTGGGTCGAGCGCTAACCTAAAATGAGGCTCTGATTGCATGTGACCTGACCGTGGGATGCCTTGAAAGTCGCCCCCGACCTAGCTGAAGACCATGGGTTGATTTCTTGCTATTCCTTTGCTTGGAGCTGGAATGGCGTTCACTCCACTATCACTAGCTTCCGTGGCCACCAGTATCATGGCTTCTCTTGTTGAATCTCACATGCAAGACAGGGAGGCTTGGGGCTCAGGAGTTAAGAGAACTGACTGTCCTGAGTTCAATTCCCAGCAACCACATGGTGGCTCACAACCACCTGTAATGGGATCCGATGCCCTCTTCTGGTGTGTCTGAAGACAGCTACAGTGTGCTCATGTACATGAAATAAATAAATCTTAAAAAGAAAAAAGATGGCGAGGCTTTATGTGACCTTTTATTTATTTCTTTGTGTGTTTGTCTCTTCTTTAAATTTAAATTTACCTTCAGTCTAAGAAGTCCTGGCTGTTAAATCATGGGTTTCACTCTCCCATTCTCTTTCTTCTCCCTCCCTCCTCCCATCCCTCCTCCCTCCCTCCTCCCATTCCTCCTCCCTTCCTCCTCTCCTTTCTAGAGCATCAGTCTCACTCTGTGACCCAGGTTGATCTCAAATTCACAATCCTCAGCCTCCCCAATATGGGCCACAACACCAATACAGATTGCTTTTTAAAGTGGTTCCTGGTGGTGCATGCCTGTAATCTCACCACTTTGGAGGCAGAGGCAGGAGGATTGCTCAAAGTTTGAGGTCTACAGAGCAAGGCTCTGTCTCAGTGCCCATCCCTCAAGATATTTTTCTTCTCTGTTTGTTAAACCAAGCTTGACCAATAAAAAAGGCAGTCGGAATATCATACTAGGAACCGCAGTTAAATTTTCTTTTCACGCATGCTGAAGGAGCCACCCAGCTGCTGTGTCATGTCCCTCGTTTGTGGAAGGATCTGGCCCCCTTTCTCTCCATCTGCCACTGAAGATGCACCAAGGGTTAACATCCATCTCCCATTCTTTTTGACATGGCCCAGCCTGGGTTCTTGGGGACGATCTGCAGATTCCCTTGAGCAGTGACCTTGGGCCCCCAGCGAGGGGTACCAGGAGACAGCTCTGAACACCTCCAAGCTCCTAACCAGCTTCCTTAATTGGCACCTTTCTGTTCTGCCTTAAATTAATCAAAGCCAGTCCGATATTAATACTGTAAGGGGAATTAAAATCATGCATCGCATTAAAGATGTAATTTAAAATTAATAACTCATAATTATTTATCATGGCGTATCAGTGGAGCCATGAATTTTCCCTTCTAACCCAGCACACAGTCCCCCCTGCCTTCGCTTTTAATAGCATCTAGACCCTTACTGCAACCAACTTCAGGTCCTGCAGACACCCAACCTGAGAGGCGTAATTCATTTAATTTAATTTTGGGGGGCTTAATTGTGGTAAATCACTACTTAAGAAAAGACATCTATTTGAAAGGACAAATTGGGATAATTTAATAAAAGCTGGAGTGGGGAAGCACAGGGCTTAATGAGGCTTTGTGGGTAGGGATGAGAGAAGCCCCTCCTTGTCCACTCATCTATCCAGAAGGGCTGGGTTCTATTTCATGGTCTTTAAATGTTTCACAATTTAAAAAAAAAGTCCCATGTGCCTACACATAGAGGATCCAGACTAATAAACATTGGTTTTTTCCACTTGGTGGAATACTATGCAGTCATATAAAAGAATGGGAGGTTTGCCACAATAGAGAATGTAAAACAAAACAGAATTACACGGCACTGCTGGAGAGGCATATAGCACACTGTTTTGATATAATATATAGAAAGGAATATTATCATCCTGTGCGGTCTAGGGTACAATGACAAGCAAGAAATGTCTGTATGTGTCCTGTACATTCTGGCTATGAGTATTCCTGATTTGTAACTGGTTGGCTCTGTGGGCATGGAAGCTATGAATGGGAATGAGTAACAATGTATCCATTATTGTTTACACAGTCTAGACTATTCTGCTGAACAATGAATACTGCTGACTATGGATGAGACTGTCAGGCTTTGGAAAACAGAAATGAGGCTTTCATTCCTTGTAACTTCTGGGGCTTCCCGGTGTTGTTCTCACTCTTAAAAAGCTGAGAAATAAGACAGGGATCTGGGGGAAAGTCTGAAAGAGGGCCAAGTTTAAATCCCCAGGACCCACATAAAAATTTTGGCATGGGTGCATGTGCCTGTGCCCCCCCACCCTCCTTCAGTGAGAGACCCCATCCTGAGGGGACAGGCAGAGTGTGATAAAGAGACTCCATGTCCTGCTTTGATCTCTGCATGCACATACACAGGCATGTCACCTGTATTGTATTCATGCCCTGGTGCACACATGATCACACCCAGAAACGATTCGAAAGAATGGTTTGCAAACCTGGTCTCACCATACCTCATGTATATCCCCCTTGTTCTTTTCCATGCCCCCTTTCTCTTCTGAAACAGGGTCTTCACTATGTATCTAGGCTGGGCTCGAACTCCTGATCCTTGTGCCTGAGCCCTCCCGAGTGCTGGGTTTAAAGTGTGCACCACCTCCGTGTGTCTGCATCGGGATAGCTGCACTGTCTTATCTGAGGAATAAGGCCAGGTGAAAATAGTACATATGGCTCAAGGATGGTGTGGTTAATTCTATGCATCTTTTCCTAGGGCATGCTGGGAAGGCACCCATGCTGCACCTCCAGCCTTTTGATATGTCGTCAGTTGGGTCTACAAGATACTGAACCTGTGGTTACCGAGGGTCAATGGTAGCCCAGGAGCTCATTCAGCGTTACTTGGATGAACCAGTGTGACTTGACTTTGTTTTCCTTTTCTGTTTTCCCATGTGTATGTGGCTACATCCCTCATTGCTCCTCTTATTCACGGAGGCAGAGTCTCTCACTCAAACCTAGGGCTTGAGGACATGGCTAGTCTTGCTGGCCAGCTCACTCAGGAGATCCCTCCATCCTCCTGGCTGAAAGTTCAGATGAGCTGCTGCACCCACCCAGCACTTACGTGGCGTCTGGGGATTTGAACCCAGGTCCTCAATTTATGTAGTAAATGCTTTAACACCGAGGCATCTCCCCAGCCTGGGTTTGACTCGGTACACAGTAGGTGCTCAGATAACACTGACATGTGGATAATTCCCATAGCTCTCTCTCAAATGGATCCTAGAAGAGAATGGAGTTTGTCTGTGAGAATGGGGTTAGTCTGTGGCCTGTCTCCAGAACCCAGGAAGGACTCCGGGTCAGGATGCCTGGCCCCTGCTGCCAGCAGCTGGTGGCAATGGTGGTCACACTGTAGTTTGTGGGCAAAGCTAACAGACCCTTGCCCCCTGTGGGTTACGGCAGGGAGGTGTGGGAATCCATGTAAAGATTAGTTTGGAGGAAAAGAGAAGAAAACACTTCCTGACTCACTGAGGGGGTGGCTGCAGACAGGTGGCCTGGGCCAGGGCCGGGGCCAGAATCCAGCTTCCGAAGGTCTCATCCACGGACAGGTCCAAGCCGGGCGAAGTCCCTTCTGGCTCACAGTTCATCATGGGCAACCCCTCCCCACAGGCTTCTGAGGCTTCGGTGTGCAGAAGAGAAGTCAAGATCAAGGCTCTGGCAAGGCCCCCGGAAGTCAGCTACTCAGGGAAAGTGCCTGTTGCTGCGCAAGCTCGAGAACCTGCTCTGGGCAATGGGTCAAGGCAGACACCAATCTCCAATCCAAGTTTGTGGGTCACATGGGGCCAGGGGTTTGGATTCTACATCTTACCATTCCATCTTCTGGAGATATTCACATATGGAAGAAACAATTATTGAGTGACAACTGGTTACTGCCACCAGTTTATCTGTGAACTGAGTAGTTTCTGGAGTGCAAATAGCAGGGCCAACTGTATGCATACCCTCCTCCTCCTCCAGGAACTCAGGGGCCATATATTCGTGCACAGTTCCATTCTAATGGAAGAAAACAGAGAAGGGGTGACAGTGTCTGAGCCACTCTGTATTTTCAAAGCAGAGGCCATTTTAAAATATGTATCTATTTATCTGTTCTGACACAGGGCACTCAATGTGTAGTCCAGGATGGCCTGGAACTGGCAATTCTTCTGCCCCAGCACTCCTCCAGAATGCAGGGATGATGGACACATAGAGGAGCAGTTGGGTGTGGGCCCTGCCCACTTGAACTTGGACCACAGTTGTGACGACGCTCACGGATGGATCAGACATTCTGTGACTCCGGCTGTTGAGCTGTAACAAAGAGCTCAAGGCACATTTTTCTGCTTGTTCTGGGACCCTGAGAGACGGAGTGTCCAGGAGAGAGCTGCAACCAGGTGTTTGAGATGACAGCCCCGAGGGAGGAAGCTCTGACTGAACAGAGAGGCAAGGCTGGGGGCTGGGACAGGAACTGTCAGGAGACCCCAAGAGACAGGACCTCAAAAGAAGAGGTAAGCCTGTACCTGAGTAGGGGGAGGGGGCAGCACACTTACATACTAGGAGAGCCCGTGGCAGTGGTGGACACATTTAATCCCAGCACTCGGGAGGCAGAGGCAGGCGGATCTCTGAGTTTGAGGCCAGCCTGGTCTACAGAGTTCATAACGGGTAGGATGGAGGTAGGGAAGTGACACTGTGAGGGGCCAGAGGTCAGCGTACACAAAGCCATGGAAACTACCGGAAGGAGTTTGAGCACATAGGACCTACTAAGTGCTTCACCTGATTTTTAACTGACCCTGCTGGATGAGGAAGGTCCTGTTGATGCCTGCTGAGAGCCAGCCTGCTGCTGAAACAGAGATGAGGCATCAGAAAGGAAGAGGGTGCGCAGAGGGAGGGAGGAGGGTGAGCAGTGAAAGGGAGGGTGAGGAGAGGAAGAAGAGACCAGTGAAAGAGGTATTTGGGGAAGGTGAAGAGAACTCACTGGCAGGTAGTGCCTGGCACCCAGAGCTCACCTGTTTCCGACCAGGATTGCCAAATGAGAGGGTGTATTCATCTTTGCTCAAATGGGGAAAAATCCATTAGCAGCTAGCAATGTGTTTCTGGGGACCCTCAGGGTATCCTGTGGACTAGAAAAAGTTGGCCCTGTGGTCATTTGACCATACTGATTCTAGCTACTGTAATGGGGTGCTTACTGTGAGTCTGGCTTGGAGCTCAGTGCTTCACTTCTTTGCTGCTTGTTGCTGTTTACTTAGGTGTGACCCCCCCTGCTTGCTTATTGATATGCTTGAAGCTCAAGGATCAAGTGAGCGGTGGACCCCAATTCCAGCACCCTAAGAAAGACCTCAAACTTGAGGTGCCATGTGCTCCAGATTCCGGGTGTACAAAAGCCATTCCACAGTCTCCCACCCAACCCCACACCCAGAACGAGGTTGAGCTGAAACTACAGTGTGTGGAGTTTAAGTCAGCTCTAAGACAGACTTCCCGACAACCTCACAGACCCCGAGAAGCGCTTTGGAGGCATTCCTGCGAAAACCATCTTCATTCTTTAAGGCACACTAGTGGCCCGACTGCCTGGTGAGTGTGTCCTGAGGTCTGCCAAGGCCCTGTGCAGGCTTGCCTTTCCCATCCTTGTGGCCCACTTGCAAAGGCCCACAGTGAAAGGCCAGTACCTGTCTGGCTGAGGGAGTGAGTTCAAGGCCAACGTGAGCAACTTAGTGAGACCCTGCCTGAACCTTTAAAAGGTAAAAAGAGGGATCTGGGAGCCCAGGGGTAGAACATGTGTGGAATATATGAAGCCGTGGAACCCACCCCCAGCATAATTAATTAATTAATTAAACCTTAGATGTATGAAGAAACCCGTTTTGGGAAGTCCCATGGTCATTCAACCACCACCCATTTTTAGCAGTGTCTACTGCACGCTGCACAGTGTTCTGGGACCTGGGGGGGGGGGGTCTGCCTTGAACACCTCCAAAACCTCCACTCCTCTAGATCCCGTAGGAGGGGAATTTGCTGCATGTTAGGGTGAGAGAGCTGCTGGGGACAAGCAGGATGAGGGGGGAGGGGGAGGAGGGAGTGGACAGGGGGGTTTTAAGCAGAGGGCTCAGGATGGCTGGGTTTGGAGGAAGCTTGAAATAGGGGAGGTGAAGTCTGTTTGATGGAGACAGGCAGTGCAAAGGCCCTGAGGTGCAATCTAGGAGTGGCGTGAAGGAACAATAAGAGAAGGGAAGGGGACCAGAGTGGGCAGAGCCCGTTGAGACACAGGAGAGACCAAGAGGAACATGGCCTGATTTATTAGTTTAGCAGGAGCCCTCTAGTGGCTATGCTAAAGGAAGAGGGGGAAATGACCTGTAGGCAGCCATGGCCTTAATGGGGGGGGGGGGGTGTCCAGGATTGGACTTTTTTTTCTTATCCGTTCATTCATTCCCTTGTTTATCTAATAATCAGTCAATCATTACTGAGAGATAGGAAAACCAAAATTTAATTGAATAAGACTAGATTGCTCAGGCCGTGTGCAAGTGTGGTGGCGAGACCACTAAAAAACCAGTAAGCACGTCTTTATACATGCCAAGCGCAGGCCAAGGGCCGGCGATTCTGAGGGGACCATCCAGACCTTCATCAGATGTGTGGAGAAACTGAGGCACGCAGAAGCCACTCAGCTGATTCACAGCCCATCCCCAGAGCGAGGGAAAGAACTCAGCCAGTGTCTCCTCTCTGCAAGCTTTCCCTAGCTTCCCTCCACAACTGCTCATAGTTTATGAGCCCCGAAGCCCCTCGGAGCACCTTGTCCTGTGGCCCTGGGCCCCCGGAGCCAGGCTCCTCCCAGTCAAGCCTGCGGCAGCCGATCGATCGCGTGTGCTGCCCCGATATTCCATCTCATTAGGCCTGCGTTTTCATCTCCCGGCTCCCTGGCAGCCTTCAAATTATCCCATAAAATTTATTTACTATTTCATGAATACATAAGCAGCAGGCAGGCACAAGCTTTTTATATATTTACACTGTATATATTTCACGGGAGACTTATAGCTGTCTCTGAGGCAGAGAGGGGGAGAGGAGAGGAGCGAGCAGACGGAGCCGGCAGCTGGCGGCAGAGGGAGGGAGGAAGGAAAGAAGCATAGGGTACCAAGTTGGATCGCGTGGTGTCCATGGCCACACACAAACCCAGCAGGAGGCCTGAAGCTACAGGGCAAGGATGCTCCTCCTGGGGAAACAAAGTCAGGACAGAGGACCTGGTCTTCAAGGGGAGGTAAAATCAATGCTCAGCACACAGGGTCCGGGGTGTAATCCTCCAATATGCAGGCTGATAAGTGGCTAGTGGTGTATTACATTCTGGCTCCCGAGCAAGCCCTGGCTCTTAGAACCTGAACCCTGATGCTGGTTATAGACTCATCCCTGACCCTTGTTATAGTCTGATCCCTGATCCCTGATTCAGCTCAAGCCCCAAGCCTTATTACAGCCTGAATGAGCCCTATTCACACTCACAATCCAACTGCCATTTTCTTCCTCTCTGAGGTATGTGTATGAACACAGGTGTGTGTGTGTGTGTGTGTGTGTGTGTGTGTGTGTGTGCATGTGCGTGCATTTGTGCTCGTGTGCAGGTGTATATGTGTATGTGGAGTCCTGGGATACTTCAGGTATCTTCCTCAATTTCTCACCACCATAGAGGTATTGAGGCAGGTCTCTCACTGAGCCTGAAGAGCTTCACTTCAGCTAACTAGACGAGCCAGCCTGCTCCGGGGATTTTCTGACAGTCCCGCCCATTGCAGGGGTTACAGGCAGGCCACCATAGCTGCCTGTCTTTATGTGGCTTTGATACAGGAGCTGAAGATCAAACTCTGGTCCTCATATTTATTCAGCAAGCGTTTTACCCACTGAGACAAGTCCCCTGATCCCCAACTCCCTGATCAACTCCCTCGTTTTTTTTTTTTTTTTTTTTTTTTTTTTTTGCCAAACTCTTAACTCATTACATCCTGAGCTTGTGGCACAGCCACAGATTAAATCACAACATGAGCTCTGATACAAGTTATTGAACCCTGATCCCACTTACATACTGAGCCCTGATCCCAGTTACATACTGAGCCCTGGTTCCAGTTACAAACTGAGCCCAGAGCAGAAAGCTGGTCCTAGAGAGAGTGTCATATTCTTCCTCTGCTCTTCCTCACTTCCTCCTTCATCTTAAATGAGCCCAAAAGACCTGCCCAGGGTCCGCTTCAGTAGGTAGCCTGGGAAGGGAATTCTTCCAGAGCACAGGACAACCCAGACTCCAGCACCCCTGGCTCAGCTTGCTTGCCTAGGTGCAGAGGCCCTCCCTCCCCATCTCCTCCTCCTCCTCCTCCTCCTCCTCCTCTTCCTTCATATCTCTCTCCCTCCCTCTCTCCCTCTCTCTCTCTCTCTCTCTCTCTCTCTCTCTCTCTCTCCTACACTTTCCACTTCTAGGGTCATTTCTTCGGGACTGAGTGGAACTTTTTAAAACATATACTCATCTTCGTTCTTGAGCTTCATAAATGTGTACAATAAAACAAGACCCAGAAAGCTTCCTCTGGCTGGCTCTGATAGTGATGGTAGGCACTGTGCCATGCGGAGGGAAGCCATTAATGGTCTTCTTCCCTTGGACCCTGTTTTCTGCAAATACAGACCTGCCAGGCAAGGCAGATACTATAGTGGGCTGTGTTTAGTAAGTAACCAGCCGCTTTCTGATTGTATTTGTGCCCTGCTCCATAGAAGGGAATCCATGCCTGGTGCTGTAACCTCAGGCGAATCCCACGGTTGGGGGGAAGGTGTGTCTCACAGTCCCTAAGGGGCACACGTTATTGTCCTTTTGTTAAATGGCAAATTTGTATCTAATACCCACAGATCTGGGCTGTTCTCTACCTAGGTCAGCAGAGCTTCTTTTTTGCAGTGGGTAACAGCCAGTGAGAGATGCGAAACTGACCAGAGACTGGACATGAGGGAGGGAGAGCCTATCGTTAAATAGGAATTTAATGCCATTTTGTACTGAGTCCCCTTTGTCCTCAGGGGGACCTGCGCTGGCTAAATCTCATCAAGCAGAATGAGGATGGCTTAAGATGTTGCGTTCCTCCAGGAGTTCATTCTGGGAAAGACATAAGAGAGGTGGTGAACAGTTGTCCTGGTGTGTAGGATGGGCTCTGTAACTGTTGCCCAATGACCTAGTATCAGGCAGAGTCCCAGGGTCTGCCCCCAGGATGGCGGCTTAGTTGGCATGATCAGATCTCAAAAGCAAAGCAAATAAAAATAAAAATAAAACAAAAACAAAAAACCCCAAAGAACTACAGTTCATTTTGGGTCAAGGGTGTCCCCTGGGAAGACTTTGAGAACTGTGTTCAGAGGTTGGGGAATTGGGCTGTCTAAGGGGTATGCTGTATCCCAGACTCTGCAGAAAACCTTCCATCACGGTCCAGGCAGGGGCCCCTCCTGGGCATCTGGTCTCTTGTCACCAAGAACTAAGTCCTGTCTAAGTCTCACTGATGGTCAGTTAGGAGCCTGTCTCAGCCCAAGCTGTGATCTTTTGAAGGCTTTGGAGGTAACATGCTTTAACTTTCCATCTCTTAGACAGCATCTCAGATTCCCCAACCTCATAGAAGGGAGTGCTACATGTGCATGTAGGGACCATAAATGGATATCATCTGGCTTCCTCAATTTCTCTTCACCTTGTTTTTATTTGAGATAGAATCTCGCAATGAGCTGGGAACTCACTGACTGACCAGGGCCCGCTGCCCGGTGAGGCCCAGGTATTCTGTCTCTGTCTCTGTCTCTGTCTCTGTTGTTTGTTCTCACTGTTAGAGTTACACATGCTCCTGTAACCAGGGTGCTGGAACCTAAAACTCAGGTCCTCACATTCGTGCAGCAAACTCTTTCCCAACTGCACTGTCTCCCCAGCCCAGCTCTCTACAGTTCTCACGGTGAGATCCCACCTTCTCAGTGAGTGGAGGACTCCTGGAGCACGGAAGCCCCGGAGCACGGAAGCCCTCCCAGGCTTCCTCTGAGGAGGGTGTTTCTTCACTTTCTCTTTAGGAAGCTGGGTCTGATGTGCCAGCCTGAGACACCAGCAAGGGAGTTGAGGCCAGCTCTAAAGAGCTCCTTATCTGAGCACGAGCAAATCTAAAACATAGCTTTTAGCTCCAGGTCAATTCTGCCCTAACAAGAAGGGGAGCTACCCCAGTCCCAGGGGCCTGAGTTGTTGTTGTTGTTGTTTTTTTTTTTTTTTTTTTTTTTTTTTTTAACATCCCTATTCATGGGCTTGTAGCGACTTGTGGTAACATGTCTGTCATTAGACAAAAACAGCTGCTTGAGAGTCTCCCTAGAAATCCCTCTTCACAGCTCCAAACACCCCCCCCCATTAGAATAGAAGTTTTGGCTGGCCTTCTATCCCCACCACCTTGTAACACAGATGTCTCCACTCCTGTTCCACAGAAGAGAAAACAGAAGTTCCAGGAGGCCCAGTGTCTTGCCTAAACTCAGACCTAAGCCAATGTGACAGACACATGCTCTCCTCCAAGTCCCTCAGCTGGTTCATTTGGCTCAGTGGTAGCCTCCGAGAACCAGGCCTGGGTCCCTGGTCGCAAGCTTTGGTACCCTCCTCAAGTGAGCAAGGCCACTGGTGTTCTTCGTGTCCACCCTTGTCCCAAAGCAGAGGGAAAAGATCACATCAGACTCTTCAGACTATCTGGGAAGCCCACACAGAAGTTATTGTTGAACCCCAGAGCTATTCACAGCAGAGGAAAGGGGGTCAAGGGAGGACGTAGGAGGAAGGAGGGGAGGAAGGAGAGCAGGAGGGAGTGACATGATAGAGAGGAGGTGGCTTTGGAAGACTGGATCCCTGTCTCTTCAATCTGCTGGGCTAATGATCAGTAGTTGTCCAAAGAAAGTCCTGGACAGATAGGAAACCAGGCTGCCATGGCTCCAAGCCTTTTGGGTCAGTTGGATTGGGAGGTTAGGTCCAGGCTAAGAGATAATCTGGAGTCCCCTCACCAAACCATCCTCCCTGGCACAACTCCACGCCCAGCCCAAAGATGGTGTACTGCCTGGTTTTGTGTCAACTTGACACAAGCTGGAGTTATCACAGAGAAAGGAGCCTCAGTTGAGGAAATGCCTCCATGAGATCCAGCTGTAAGGTATGTTCTCAACTAGTGATCAAGGAGAGGAGGGCCCAGCCCATTGTGGGTGGAGTCATCCCTGGCCCAGCCCATTGTGGGTGGAGCCATCCCTGGGCTGGTAGACCTGGGTTCTATAAGAAAGCAGGCTGAGCAAGCCAGTAAGCAATATCACTCCATGGATTCTGCATCAGCTCCTGCTTCCTAACCTGCATGGATTCTAGTCCTGACTTCCTTTGGTGATAAACATTGATATGGAAGTGTAAGCTGAATAAACCCTTTCCTCCCCAACTTGCTTCTTATTCATGATGTTTGTGCAGGAACAGAAACCCTGACTAAGACAGATGGGAAGCTTTTCTGTAGTTTACAGAAGATGCTAATTGGTCCCTAGGGAAAAGTGAACCCAGAGGCCAGTGGTCCAGGGTTACCCTTGAGCCAGTGAGAGTCATGGACAAAGGTTGAAGTTCAGTCTTCTGAGTTTTTGAGGGAGGGTAGGCTACCATGTTTGATTTTCTCACTATTATTTGTCTAAAAGGTCAGCAAGAACCCACATGATTATGTACCAGCCTTATAGGCTAGTTTTCTAAGTTTCTTCTTCTGTGCTGAGAACTGCTCTGTTTTTTGCTTCATGGCAATGGTATTTCAAGCTGGTTCTGTTTTCATAGGTGACCTTCCTTTGGATGTTCACAGTCTATAACAGAAATGTGATCTCTTCAAAGCTCTCAGGCTGTCTAAAGTCCATTTATCCATTCATCTACTCATCTATGCATCCACTCATCTGCCCACCCACCCACCGATTCACCCATCCATTGATTCATCTGTAAATCTGTCATTCAGTCATCTACCCATCCACCAACCCATTCACCTATTCATCCATCCATCCATTCACATGCCCACACACCTGTCTATCTACCCACCCATCCATCCACCCTTCCATCCATCATCCATCCATCATCCATCCATCCATCCATCCATCCATCCATCCATCCATCCACCTACCCTTCCATCTATCATCCACCCATCTATCATCCATCCATCATCCATCCATCAATCCATCTATCCATCCATCCATCCATCATCCATCAATCCATCCATCCTTCCATCCATCCATCCTTCCATCCATCCATCATCCATCCAACCATCTATCCATTCATCCAGCATCCTCCCGTTTTCTAACTATCCATCCATTTATCCTTCTTTCCATCTACCAATGACCCATGTGCCCATTCATTTCCATTCATCCACCCATCTATCCTCACTGACTTCTCAGTGTAACATTGCTATGTATTAGGCTCTTCTGGTCATTGGGACCCAGTGCAGACTGCAATCTGATCTCTGCACCATAGGCTGGCATTCCCATAGGCTGGCATTCCCATAGGCTGGCATTTCCATAGCTAACATTCCCATAGGCTGGCATATGAGTGGAGGAAGAAGATCACAGGCAAGCCAACAAAGGGACAATTTTGGCTAACACTGATGTCACACTGAGAGTAATGACATGGTGATACACTCGAGAGAGACAGCCAGCTAACTGGGACCTCATCATATTCTTTGAGGGAATGACACATGATGAGAACCACATGGCAAGCCGGAGGCTCTTCCTCTAAGGCCATTGCACATGTTTTAAAATGGTGCCATGGTAAAACTCTGCAGCGTGTCTTTTGACAGCTGGGGAAGAGAATGAGGAGATCACACAGGGCTTAAAGCGTCTGCTACATAAAGATGAGGATCAAAGCTCTGAACCCATGTAAAAGTGAAGTGTGTGCGGTGGGCTGCCAGAAATTCCAGCCTCTGAGAGCAGACTTGGGAATCCGCAAAACAAGCTGGCCAGCAAGACTAGCCATACTGCTGGGCAGTGTGCAACACACCTTGAATCTCAGCACTCTGAGGACCGAGGCAGGCAGATCTCTGACTTGAGGCCAGCCTGGCCTACAGAGTGAGTTCTAGGACAGCCACGGCTACACAGAGAGAAAGGCCAGGTCTTGAAAATAAACAAACTGAAAGGCATAGGCAAGCTCAGGTTTGCTTCAGTGAACAAGATGGAGTAATGGAGGAGGCTTCCCAACATCAGCCTCGGGCCTCTATATGCACACACACAGAGGCACGCATAGACCCCCACAGCCTGTTTCCACACGCATGCAAACATGCATACACACATAACCCACCACACACAAGTGAAAATGGAAAAAAGAAAGAAAGAAAGAAAGAAAAACTAAATCCTGGGGATATTCACAGCCAGACCTAAGTCTGTAAACTGGGGTGATCGTTCAGGTTGACAAGGAGCATGGGCAGCCTTTGATACCATCAGAAACCAGGAACTGACTGTCACAAATGACAAGGACAGTGGCCTCTTTTATTTGAGGGTGGGATGCAGTGTAGAAGGGAAGCCCCTAGAGGCCATCCCTTCCTCTAGCCTTTGCAGCTGTCCTTGGAGGCCCTTCTTTGTGAAGCTGCAGACAACATGACCCTGGAAAATCAGAGCTGTAATTCTGCTGTGTGACCTTGGATGAGGAACTATGCCTCTCTGAGCCCTAAGTTCTTCATCTGAAATGAAAACTTTCTCATATCATTAACTCTCAAACTTGTTATTCTCCCACCTCGATTTCCCCCCCCCCCCCCCGTTTGATTGTTTATGGGAGGAAGTGGTCCTTTGAAATAAGATCTTGTGTAGCCTAGACTGACCTTGAATTCACTATGTAGCCAAGAATGACCTTGAAGTTCCAACCCTCCTGCCTCTACCATTTGAATATTGGGACTACAGGGCGGCACCACCTAAACCAGTTCATATGGTGTTGGTGATGGAACCCAGCCTCTGTGTTTGCCTAAAGCACACTCTACACACTCAGCCACACCCTTGTGGTGCTTCTAAAATTATGGGTGGATTTGCAATTAGCATGTTCACCTCTATGTCCACACAGGTACATCGTTCACACATGTCTCCCAGACTTTCCACTCTGTGTGTGTGGTGTGGGGGGACCTGTCTTCAGTGCTACTTTGTGGGCCACCCTCAGCATGGGCAGAGAATACCTGATGTAGTGTTTAGTGCACTTGTTATTAAATCGAGGGAAAGGGCTCCAGTGGATGGAGTTTTTCATCTCAGGAAATGCATTAACCACAGGCTGCACACCACCCTCCGGTCACTCCCTAAAATTGTTTGTAAAGTGCCCAGCGTACACCCAGAACATGGCAAACACCCGTAGATTCTTACTCCTGTGGGAGCCTCCAGAGCCAGGCAGGTTGTGACAGCAGACTCTGGACTTTGAGGTCCATCTGTAATTGGATGCGGTCCCCACAGGGGGCTCATAGAAGAGGCAGTTCAGGATGCAAGCCAGCTCTGGTGGAGAGAAAAACAAATGTGTATTTCTCTCTCTCTCTCTCTCTCTCTCCCCACACCTACTCAGACATGTGTTCAATCAAGAGGTCTGTATCAAATGATCATTTTCAAGGAGACAAAAGTGCACGTGTGGGTGACGTGGCGTGAGCCTGCTTGACTTGGGTCCCACCCTCACATCCAGCCAGTCCTTACCTGGTGTCTTTTGGACAGACCTGCGATGTGTGAGTTCATGCCACAAAGGCAGACATCTGGATGGTGGATCTCTGTGGGGGCGGGGAGTGGGGCAGGGAGGGAGGTGGAGACAGAAGAAGGGTTGGATCAGAAACTTAGGAGGGAGAAGCGGAGAAGACCAGGCTGGGTAGGAAAGGAGACAGACACAGGCCTTTCTTATAAGCCTCCAGCCATCTCTGCGGACTCAGCGGGCATTTCGCATACACCATGCCTAAGAGTTCGCACCTAGTGCTCCATTCTTCCACAGCAGCTGGCTTTGGGACCACAACGGAGCCACAAGGACTTCTTCGCCTTTTATTTTCCGGAGGAGGGAACTGAGACTTAGGCAAGAGTGAAATGACCCACTGTGAGTGTTGATCTTGGATTCGGGGTGGGGCCTGAGGCCAGGCTCCTTTTGGGGCTGGGTGTGTGTGCTCCATGCAGGAAGCTGCAAAGACACAAACCAGGAAGTATTCAACCTGCTGCCACCCAGAATTGTGTATTTATTCTGCCCATGGGTACCAAGGGTTAGCATCCCTCCCTCCCCCCACTCCATTTTCTCCATTCTGTTCCCTGCTTTCTATGTGAGAACTGAGCCACAGAACCTGAGGCCATAAAAGAGTGTCAGGCAACATCTTAGGGGTAAAAGCCAGTGGACACCTCTGTTGCTCATGACTCTAGCAGAGAGGAAGAGTAATGATGATGGGGAGGTTGGTTTGAGGCGAGAACAGGGAAAGAGCCCAATGGGGAGGAGGTTGGAGGGAGGGAGGGAGGGAGGGTGAGTGGTGACAGGAGGAGAGAAGGAGGAAGACAGAGGAGGTGGTACAAGTATCAAGAGGAGACAGGAAGTGGAGAGAGGGAAAAAACAGGTACAGAAGGAGACAAACAGAAGAGAGATGGGCAGAAAGAGTGTCGAGAGGGGAGGGGAAGAGAATATGGTACAGGGGTCTTTCGTCCCTAGTCACTACCCAAGGTCCTCACGTTGCCACCCTCTGCCTGCCCTAAACCTTCCCCAAAGTCACACACCCACTGTCGTCCACACCAGCTACATCTCTAAGTCCAGTTCTTCCCTGGTCTCCGCCCTGAGCTCCCTCAGATCAGGACTACCTTCTCCACGGGCCATCTGTCTTGGACCCATCTAGGGCCGTATCCACTGTAATTACCATTGACGGCCCTGACCCGTCTGACACCCCTGCCAGAGCCACCAACACCCCTCCCCGCCTTCCAGACTGCAAGCACCCCACCCTGCTCTCCTCGCCCCTCCTGCTCACATCCAAGAGAGAAGAGTCACACAGCTATCAGATGCACTCCCTCATCTGGCGGCAGGGGCAGCTTTGTGTTGCAGCACAATAGTGGGACCACATGGCCTAGATCTGGGTAGCAGTGGGCCCTGATGGATGAGCCAGCCATCCGCACGTGCACCGCCGTTAGCCTACTGTCGATACTCCTCGGAGTGGCTCCATCCATACTGGGTGATATATAGGTCCATCAAGGTGTCATTGGAGTGGATCTCAAGCTCCCACTCCCTCCTCCTGCTGTCACCGATGTGTCTGTGCTGAGGGGGAGGGAGGACAGTGTGGTTCAGCCGAACAGCTTCCCCAAGCCTTCTGTACCCCAGGGCTGGGGACCATAAGCTGCAGCGGTTGCAGGAGACACTGTCTCCAGGGTTCCTGTTTTGCCCCGGTCACTGGGCCATGACACAGAGGTAGGTCAGCTCAAGAAACAAGTCATGCCTAGAGGTGCAACCCCTGCTGCTCTGGAGGCCAGGGTTTGAAGATCATAAGTTCAAGACCTATGTGGGCCACACAGGTCCTTTCTCGGAATAGGAAGTAAAAAGCTGTCACACAGTGGTGGAATGTTTGCCTAGCATGTGAGGGACACAGCACCACAAGGAAAAAGAGAGGGGGGAGGGGGAAGGGAGGAGAGGGGAAGGGGAGGAGCAGAAAGAAACCCCATACCTACAGTAGCATGTCAGGTACCATGTTGCAGATGGGAGTCAACCCCTATGGCCTCTGGGAGTCTGGTTGGGAAGTGTCCAAAGAAAAAGACAGAATTAAGCAAGTGCCCCACCTATGGTCTTGAGAGTTGGCATAAACTGATCCTGGGATAGTCAGGGATGGGTGATCCCCTGGTCACCAGTTTCAGCTATGCCTTGAGCAGCCAGTTCTGGAGACCCCAAAGGCTCCTGGCTATTTTAAAGTTATATGATGCTGATGCTAAAGGCAAGAGAGCCCTGGGTTCCTTGTCTGTCCTCTAGTATGATTGGGGCTGAGACTCAAGGCCAGCGGCGTCTTGGGGGAGAGTATGAAGTGAGTACCAGCATGCTTTGCCGAAGCTTCACAGACTCATCCTGAGCCAGATCAAATTTGTAGAGATGACAGGGCTAGCCAGAAACCAGGATTACACTGGCTACTTCCGGACCTGGCAGAGCACTGGACCCACTCGGGGACTCTATAAGATTTCATGTCTTGAGTCCCACCTTGGCTGCTCAGTCTTGTGGGCCACCTTGGATTGAGTTTTAGAGAGTTGGAAAGAGAAGAGAGAGTTCAGGCACAGTGAGATAGAGACCCACGTTGGGTGGGAATGAGTGCTGACATGATCACACCTCCTTGCTCGTTGTCCAGGAACAGCTCTGAGAAGCACGTGCCCTCGAACACCACCACTCACCCAGCCACAGGCCTGGAGTGAGCCGGAGGTGACCGTGGCCTCAGAGCTGTCACAGAAGTCTGTAGACCACACCAGGGGAGCAGGACACAGAACATCAGTCCGTGTTCTGGAAAGAGACAGAGCTAGGCTTGGGTAGTTATCGAATTCTGCTTGGCCAGCCTGTCAAGGTGGGTCCTAAACACGGGATCCTTGTCCAGTTCCAGTGTGCTTTCTCCCCCAAAACCTGTTCCAGGTCAGCGCTCCTGGAGGGTGGGGAGAGGCCCGTGGTTCAAGCCAAGCTGCCCAGTGGGATCTGCATGAAGCTTAGAGCACTGGTTCTCCAAAGACCACTGTATCCTCAGGAGTTCCTTGGCAGTGCCTAGAGGCACTCTGGTTGTCACCACTTGAGCGAGACATGCCCTTGGAGATGAATAGTGTCAAGGTGCTACCATACCCCCACATTGCACAGGGTATCCCCACCACAAATATTGATTGTGCCATGACTGAGAAGCTGTGGTCCACGACCTTTCTGGATCCAGGTATGAATTGGATGAGTATCAGAATCTTTTAATTATAGATTTCCCCAGCTTGGGCTGTGACCCAGACCGGGGCAGGACCGGCTGGCCTCTGGGCACTAGCCCGATGAAGCCATCTGCTACCCAAATTCAACATTCTGGTCTGCTCTTCAGGTTTTGTGTTTGCCATGCCTGTCTGGACCACCCTTCCTCCCCACCTTAGCCCTCCTCCCCACCCAATGCCTTTACCTAGGTTTTCTCATTTAACCCACACAGGAGCTGCCCCTGAGTGATCACTCTCCCCATTTAGAAGACAGAGACATGAAAGGGTTAAGTGGGTGCTTCCGGAGCCAGAATCACAGTAAGATTTGCACAGTGTTAAGTCTGCCTACTCAGAGGAAGCCTTTCTGTATTCTATAACCTTTTACAAATCCTTCTTTTAGTGCCCTACTTTAACCTCACAGAACAGTGGCTCTCAACCTCCCTAACACTGTGACCCTTTAATACAGTTCCCCATGGGTGGTCTCCCCAGCCATGAAGTTATTTTGTTGCAATTTTGTAACTGTAATGTTGCTACTGTTATGAATTGTAATATAAACATCTGATAGGTGACCCTCATGGGGTTTCCATCCACAGGCTGAGAACCACTGCTTTAGAGTTCAGACGAGGATGTTGGATCTCCTGGAGCTGGAATCACAGATGATTGTGAGGAGCCATGTAGGTGATGGGAACCTTGCCCAGGTCCCCTGTAAGAGCAGCCAGTGCTCTGAACCACTGATCTGTCTCTCCAGCTCTGTTATCCAGTTTTGGTATCTGGAACATTCTGGCTTCATTTCAGTTCCATTTCAGTTTTGTGGAACAGATTGTGGGAAGCTGATGTTGGCTTCTCTTTAAAAGGTTTGGTAGAACTTAGTAGCAAATCTGTCTATTCTTGATTAGGAGTCATTTGGTCATTACTTTAATCTCCCTGATTATTTATGGTTGTTTTGTTTTGGTTCAATTTCAGTCAGTCACATGTGTCTAGAAGCTTATCCATTTCTTTCAGAATGTCTAGATTTTGGGGGATATAGACTTTTCAAAGTTCTCTGATTGTTCTCTGGATTTCATTAGCACCTTGAATAACATCACTCCTTTCCATCTCGGATTTTATTAGTCTGTTCCTCGTATGGGTAGCTTGACTAGGAATTTTCCAGTGTTACTGTTTTTAAAACTTTAACTCTTCGTTGAATAAATTATTGAGTCTCCATCTCAATAATTTCTGCCCTTTATTGTTTCTTACTGACTAGTCCTTCAAAGTCTGGTTTGTTCTTGTTTTCCTAAGCCTTGAGGTACATCATTAGGTTATTTATTTCAGAAGTCTCTTAGAAACACCCTAGCAGTATCCAAAGGCTTTTGCTTTCATTTGATTCTTGATTTCTTACATGACTATGGGTCACTCGTGAGTGCCTTCTTTAGTCTGCATCCTTGTTTTATTTGTTTGTTTTGTTTTTCCTTCTTTGTTTGTTCTTGGGTCTTGTTTTGTTTTGCTATTGATTTTTTTTCTGCTTGTTTTCCTCCAGTATTATTTGATAAGCTTGAATAGATTATTATTTTTTTTTTTCCTATCTGGTACGACTTAATTTTATGGTCTAGAATGTGGTCTACTTTCAAGAAGATTCCATGGGCCGCTGAGAAGAATTCTGTTGCTGTTGCATGGAATGTTCTGTTTGTTTCTTAAAAAATGTCTTGATCTGTGCTGTAGTTTAACTCTGAGACTTCTTTGTTGTTTTTAGTTTGTATGCCTGATAGAGAGTTGAGCATGGGGTGTTGAGATCACCTGCTAAGAACATATTAGGTCCTGTGTCATTTTATCTGTCCATTACTGTTCATTGTATGAAGTTGAGAGCCCCAGTGTTTACCACGTGTATGTGTAGGCCTATTATACATTCTCTATGGATCTATGTCACTGTTTTTATCTCTTCTGACTAATTAGGTTGAAACCACCAGTGCCTGTTATTCTGAACAGTACACTGACTTGTTCTCAGCTTCCGTTTGCTTGAAGAATCAACCTCCAGCCTCTGATGCCCCAGTCTGTGGGTACCTTTGCCAGTGAGGTGTGTTTTCTGGAGACTGCATCAAACTGGGTCTGTTTTTGTTAGCCCAGTCAGCTGGACCATGGCTCTTTGTCAGAGAATTGAGACTGTTTGCATTTAGGATTATTTCTGAGAGCTGTTTACTCTTTCCATTTTTTATTGGTTGCCTTTCCAGGTGAAGTTATTTGTCCTTCATTTTTTTCTCAGTATCCGGGTCCCACCGCTTTTTTGTGCCCAACATGACTGATTCCTCTCAATCTCTCCTCTACTCACCCCTCCCTTGAGATCCATTCTTTCCTGTGCTTTCCCAGTGGAGGCTTTCTTACTTTTTACTGTGTATAAGATTTAAGAGTCTTCTACTTGTTGTCTTGGTGGCAATGAACTGCCTCAGTCTGCCTTGAAATGTCCTTATCTTCCCACCAATATTAAAAGATGCCTTTTCTCAGTTGGCAGTTACTTACTTTCAGAGACTTGAAATGGATCGTCCCATGCCTTCTTGAATGTGAGGGTTGCTCATGGGATTCCTCTGACCCCTTTAGTGCCTTTAGTCTAAACACATTGTGATGCTTAAGAATCGGGAGAGTTTATATTTAACTAAGACCTTGCATTTGCATACCCACTGCCCGGCACCCTTTTGTACCTGCTTGTGGTGCACCTTCTCACTGGAGAATTAGCCTGCAGATAAATGGAGACTTGGGAAGATAACCCCCAGGGATCATGTGGCTGGTAGATGGCTGAGCCCAGGCACAGACGTAGAGCCCATATTTGCCCTGCATGGAGACCATGGCTTCCTGGTGGTCAAGACACCATGCAGGGAGTCTGGCCACTCCATACAGATTAGAGTATCCATTTCAGAGAACATTCCGGACAAAGCTGATGTTGTCTAGCTATCTGTGGATGACATGGTGGCAGGGGGTTGGGCGTATGGTGAAAAACCATACCCACGTGGCTCACTATGCAGCTGGAGGCCATCCTTCCTCCACAGACAATCCATGTAAGCCATGTCCCTACCCCAGAGGAGTGGTCCAGTGATGGCTGCGCTTACCCACTCAATCATCTACCCGTTCATGACTTTCCCATTCATAATCCCCCCATTCTTTTAGCTCAGAGCACATTGATTTAGCAGCCACTACACACCAATGACGGCCACCCAGTAGGAAGATAGACATTGTGGAATCAGTTGCAGAGAGTCCCTGCCCTCAGGAGGTGCTGGCCTATTAGGGATATGAGGTATTAGGAAAAGCCACACACAGCAATAAGCTTGGCAGTGGCAATATTTATATGACCTAGTGTCGGAGCATTAAATTGGCTCCTTGCAGAGGGACCCAGGAGGCAACCTACACACATTGAGAGCCTAAGGGGGGGGGTATCTGAAGTTGGTTACCTGGACTGGGGATGGTTCTGAGAGGAGCAGGCCAGGGAGGCCTCAGGCAAAAGCTTGATAGCTTGTGTGCTGGCCACCTGCTGGAGATGGGGGCCTTGTGTTTGGAAAAGGGAGGGGTGGGGGATGGTAGCTACTGATTCAGAGTGTCACCACAGGAACTGCCTAGTAGCTGAGGGGGGAGGGGTGAGAGGTGCAGGTGGGATCACTGAAGGGTCTGGTGTTGTTCAGGACTAAGTGCCGAAAGCCTGGATGCAGGGGGCTGGGGCATTGGGGAGAAAGAAGATTAGACTCCCAGGAACAAGGGGTCATCTTGGGTCTCTTCACAGCCACTGTCCTCCTGCCTTTCCTTCGCCGTGATGGAAATGATCCCCAGTTCCAGATGCACTGCTGGGGCTCCCCCTCCTATAAAGAGATGGGCCCTGGGAAGCTGGGTCAGTTCAGCATTTGGTCAGTGGTTGACACTAAGTGGCAGCAGGGATGTGGGGACCAGTGTCTGTGCACTCACCAGTGTGTGCACCTCTGCTGTGAAGCCTCTTTGTACCAGCATGTGCACTCATTAGTGTGTGCATTTCTGCTGGCTAGCCTCAGCTATTTTGCCTACATCAGGGCGTGCGCCTGAGTCCCAGCTCTGCCACGTGTAAGCTGGGTGTCCTTGAGCAAGTGATGTCACCTCTTCGTGATTCAATAGTCCCACTGAGATGAACCTCAGTGAGCAAACCAAGAATCTTCCTCTTGTCTAGGCTGAACCTCCAGCCTGGAGCCTGTAAACACGTCACCTGACACACAAAGGGAACTTTGTAATGTGACCAGGTCTCAGTTCTTGAGATGGAGGGGGGTGATCTTGATTTATACAAGAGGGCCCATGGTTACCAGAGGTCCTCATGGGAGGAAGGAGGGAAGTGGGGTAGAATCCCAGCAATTGGAGGCGGAGGCAGGAGGATTGGGCTACACGTTGAGACTCTGCTTCAAAAACAAAAGGAAAAAAAAGAGAGGAGGTGAAATAGAGAAGAAAAGGGAGGGGGAGAGGAGAGAGATAGGAGGGGGAGGACAGAGGAGAGGAAGAGACAGAGAAGGAGGAGGGAGAGAAGAAAATGAGAGAAAGAGGGGAGGAGGGAAACGAGAGGAATAGGAAGAGAGGGAGGAGGGAAAGAGGGAGAAGAAGAGGGGGAGGATGGAAAGAGAGGAAGAGGGGAAAGAAGAAAAGAGGGAGAGGAAGAAAGGGAGGAGGTAAAAGAAGAAGAGAAAAAGAGGGAAGAGGGAGAGTAGGAGGGGGAGAAAGGGGAGAAGGAGAGGGAGGAGGATCAGGACCAGAGCAGGTAGTATACCAGTGGAAGTAGAGATGATGAACTGGTAACCCTGAATGGAGAGGAGAAAACCACAAGCCAAGGAATGTGGGTGGCTTCTGGCAGCTGGAAAAAATGGAGAAATGGATTCCCCCCTTAGAGGTCCCGAGAGAGCCAGGAGACACCTTGTCTGAGGGCCCTGGACTTCCACAACAGGGAAGGAACTCAAGTGAGTCACCAGTTCATGGCTACTCAGTACAAAGCAAGGGGTGTCTTGTGCATCCTGGGGGACTTGGTTCACCACTATTCCTCATGCTGGGAAGACATTTCCCTTGTGCTGTGTGCAGGGACCTGGGATCTGTGGAGACTACCTTAATGAGTTCTTTATTCCTTCGCCCAGGTCTTGCACTCCAGGGTAATGGCTGCATCCCTGTCCTTTGGTGTAATATTTATAAAATGTAATTATTCCCATTCTACAGATGCAGAAACCAAGGCTTACAGAATTAAAGGACACAGCTAAGCCAGCTGCTCACACCTGCCCTGCAGTCCCTGGTGGCAGCATAAACCCCTCTGCCTCCCGTGTTTGTCTCTTTCCATGGTCTATGCTTGTGTGTGGGGGGGGTGGGGGGTGCCTCTCTATACATTTCCTTGGCTGCCAACCCCCCACTCCAGCTTTCTCCACAACCTTCAACAAAAGACTCTTTCTCTCCTCGCCAGGCATGTCACGAGGCACCGACAAGCTGGCGTTGTTTGAGAGGGACTTTATTTCCATTTGGCTTTTCCTCAGCTCTGCAGCCAAGAAAATAGAAATTGCAAAAATTTAGACAAGCTCTCCGACTGAAGATTTCTGATCCTGAGGATCCCGCTTCTCCGCTTCCCCAGCCGGGGGCAGGTTGCTGCTGGCGACTGGCACCATGCCTGGCATCCCCTCCGTCCAGCTCCAGGCCCCATCTGCTGGGCGGTCTCTTGTCTCCCACCCTTTGGCCTAAAAGGAACAGTATGATCTTGCCCACAGAAGACTGGTTTTTCCTTTTAACCCCATCTTACACTCAAAGCACCCCAAATTTCTTTAGGGGAACCCATGGCTTGCTGCTTCTGGATCACATGGTATTGATGGGGTTCCATCCATTCCCAGCTTCTGGGACAGGAAGTAACACAAGGTACTCTCCTGCCGCCCCGCCCCCATAATAGGTTCAGCCAATCAGAGCTGAGGAAAACACACAGTTTTGGAGCCTGTATTCAGCTGTGCCTGAAGTTCCAGGGAAGACGATGAATTTTGCTCAAGCCGCTTCGTGTCCCGAGTGTCTATTACACTCGGCTGTCCACTGATTGAGCACCGTTTTAGTTTAAGTTCACCTGAAAGCAGAGCCTGAGACGCAGATGGAAGCAGGGCACTTACCTGTCAGTTAAAAGCTTGTTGGTGGGCTTATGGCTACACTGACAGAGAGTCTCTAGAACCTGCTGTGGATGCAAAGAAGGTTTTGAGAACCGTCTATGGGCATCCACGCACCACAACACTGCTCACCGGCTGGCCCCTGACCCTGCTTGAAGAGTTAACCCCAGGGATGACATCTCATTCCACCCAGTGATGCCACAGCAGGCATCACTAATCGAGTATGACATCCTCGCTCCCTAAGTCTGGGCAAGCATCTTTTGTCAGGATGGTCTGCACAAATGTGACCAATACAGTTGGAACAGGAAGGACCACGGGTCTCCTATAGCTACTTCCTGTTCATGAACCTGCCATCCCATGTATTAAACACCTATTGTATGCTGTGCATCAGAATGAACAGAACACAATAGCAAGCCACTTACCTGAACATAACAACACGGGATGTGCTTGGGACCCTCCAAGAATTTGGAGGTGAAATAAGAAATGGGAGGAACGTGTATGCCAAGCTGAGGTAGCATGCACTCAAACACACATCAGGGGTTCTTGGAGCACACACTAGGTCTGCATGCTGGGACTATTACACTTACTATACCGGGTATGATGTATCTCTTCACAAAGGCCACAGTGTCCTGGGGAAAGAGACACTGAGCGTGTGTTCAGGTAAACGCCAGACATACACATGGAGAAGGAGTCTGGTGGGAGCCGAGAGGAAGTCGAGACAGGAAGGTCTAAGTTATCTCTTCCACAGCAGCAGGAACCCTTCTTACAAACAGCTTCCATATGATGGCTAGATTCTCCAAGCAGATTGTGTGTGTGTGTGTGTGTGTGTGTGTGTGTGTGCCCACCCATGTGTGTGCATGTCTGTTCATGTGTTCTCTCCTTCTGGCTTGCATGGTTTCTGGAGATTGAACTCAGGTATTCAGGTGTGTGTGGCAAGCATGTCACATACTGAACCATCACTGTCCATATATGTGTGTATATGTACATATAACATATATGTGTATTTATGTGTACATATACGTAACATATATGTATGCCTATATATGTAATACATATATTTGTGTTATTTTGAGATAGGGTTTTTCCGTGTCGCCCTAGTTATCTTGGAACTCTCTCTGTAGACCAGGTTAGCCTCAAACTCATAGAGATCTGTCATTCTCTGGCTCCCAAGTGCTGGGATTAAGGGCATGCACCGCTACACCCAGCCTCACCCCTATCTTCTGAGACAGGGCCTCTTACTGGGATCTGAGCCTCACTAATTAGGCGAGGCAGGCTTGCCATTGGGTTCCAGGATCCTCCTGTCTCCGCTACCTTAGGGCTGAGGTTGCAAGCACACACCACCATGTTTGGCCTTTCACATGGGGACTGGGGATTTGAACTCGGGTCCTCAAAATTGCACAGCAAACACTTTTCCAGTCTTCTCCTTATCTGGCTAAGCAAATCAATTTTAATAAGATGATACTTGGAGAAACACTTTTGGACTTTTACTTAGCCTGTATGATTGCTTGCCTGTGTGTCTGTGCACCACTAGTGTGCAGATACCAGAGGAGACCAGCAGGGGGCGATAGATAGACAGAACTGGCATCATAGACCATTGTGAGCCACCACGTGAGTGACAGGAATGGGGCTCATGTCCTCTGCAAGAGCAGCCTATGCTCTTAGTCACTGAGCCATCTCTTCAGCTCCCATCAGGAAATTTTACTCCTGGTGGACATATCTTTTGTCTCACCTAGGTACTAGCTGGACCATTACTATTCCTAATTCAGTCTCCCTGACCACATTAGCTCTTCCCTCTATTCATTAAACATTCATTGAGCACCTACTGTGTGCCAGAGTATACCTGTATTATTTGCCCAGACTGTGGGCACCCCTGTGCTCTCATCATGAGTGTCTTAAACTATGGTGACTGAGGAAGAGGTCCCCCAACCCACATGAGTGGATTATGGGTGTCATGAGGAAGTCACAGGTCATTTGCAGAGTTCGTGGGTTCAAACCACGCAAGAGAAAAGCAGAATGAGGTAATAGGGCAGAGTGGGGACTGCTGTAAGCTGGACACCTCAGGATTTGCTGAAAATGGGGACTACTCTTCATGCCCAGCACATGGCTGCCATGAGAAATGGGGGGGGCAGGCAGGCAAAAGGCTACCTACTGTTTAAAAATAGAACCCAGAGATTAAATATTAATATTTCTGTGGTGTCTCTCGGTTTCTAAAGGCCAGCAAATAAATCACCTTTTTTTTTTTTTTGTTTTGTTTTTTAAAAGTCTAGACATAGGGGACTTACTTAACTGATTGCACACAAGCAGAGACAACTCACATTTTTTTTATTAATTTATTAATTTATGGCTTTGAGATGAAGTCTCCCTATATGGCCCTGGTTGGCTTGAAACTGGGTTAAGCAGCCTGGCCTCGAATCTGCAGCAACATCCCTCCTGCCTCTGCCTCTTGAGGCCCCTTTCCTGGCCACTTCTTGTTTGATAAATGGGGAAACTGAGGCTCTTTGATGTTTTCCAAGGAAGTTAAAGCCTAGGTTTCACCCTTCAGGGAGGTGGAGGCTGAGGGCTCCCCCAGTGTAGACGCCTCAGCGCCCAGGAACCCATAAACCGGAGGTGCCTTTGAAGGCTGGGAAGCGATGATGGGGTCCTGGCTTCCTCTCTCCCTGGCTGTGCCTCTGCCTCTCCCGGGGCCCCTCTCTCTTTTCTCTCTGTCTTCGTTCTTCTCTCTTCCCCTCCTCTTCCATCCTGTCTCCTCTTCCTTCTCTTTCTCCCTTTTTCTTTTCTTTCTCCTCTTTCCTTTGCTCTCTCGTCTTCTCCGCATTTTCCCTACCTTTCTCAGTCTTTCCCATCTCTCCAGTCTCTTCCTCCCCTCGCACCCCTGGGTCCCCCCGGGCCTCCCCTCTCCTGCCCTCCTTGTCCCTGAGGCCACCGTGGAAAGGTTACTGTAAACGGGAATGAAGCCGAGGGCAAAAGTAATCAACCCGGGCGACCTCACTGGGCTCCGCCACCGGCACCAGGACCTGCGCCCCTCCCCCCGCCCGCCCGCCCCTCCCCCAGGCCCCCTTGCTGACAAAAGGCCTATCTTCTCTCTGCCTAAATGATTTAAATTCTAATCAAACATCATTTATAGTACATCTCGAAGCCGTCTCCTGGGAGCTGCTCCCACATGAGTCGTTGCCATGGCAACCGGGGGGTCTTGTTTCAGAAATGTCAGATTGTGTTATTGTCTTCACACTCCTCTGATAACCTGGTCTCTCTCTCTCTCTCTCTCTCTCTCTCTCCTCTCTCTCTCTCTCTCTCTCTCTCTCTCTCTCTCTCTCTCTCTCTCTCTCTCTCTCTCTCTCTCTCTCTCTCCTCCCCAATACCCAACATGGCATTCCCCCTCTCTCCCATCCAAGCAATGGTGAAAACCTCCCCAGGACCCCCAGTCTAGCCTGCAGACACTCAGAGGAGAGCGGCCAGCCACACCATCTCTACCTCTCCCCAGGCCCAGGGCTCCCCGCTCCAGGAGGAGGTCTCCCCCTCATCTTCCACACACGCACTCCCCTCCAGGGGCCAGAGTGTTCCGTGTCATTTTATTTTACTAGATAGGAAAATGAGACATAGATTTTTCTGGGCGATGCGGTGTGAAGTTCTAATCTGCCCCTTTCAGATTTCTTTCCCTTTGTGGGGAAGGAAGAGTGCTAGGGGGAAGCCCCTGAAGGAGGCAGAGTTGGGGCATGCGGGTGGGGGGATTCATCCATGCATTGTGGGGTGCATGCACACGTGGGCACAGTGCATGAGTGTACTTGTGTGTGTGTGTGTGAGAGAGAGAGAGAGAGAGAGAGAGAGAGAACACGCACTGTTTCCAGCCTTGTTGTCTCTCTCTCTGTGTCTGTATCTCTTTCTCTCTGTCTCTGTTTGTCTGTCCATCTATCTGTCTCTGTGTGTGTCTGTCTGTGTGCATATGTTTGTGTGTGTGTATGAGAGAGAGAGTGAGAGAGAGAGAGAGAGAGAGAGAGAGAGAGAGAGAGAGAGGAGGGAGGGCACTGACCCCAGCTTGGTGTGTGTGTGTGTATGTGTGTGTGTGTTTGTGTGTGTGTGTGTGTGTGTGTGTGTGTGTGAGAGAGAGAGAGAGAGAGAGAGAGAGAGAGAGGGCACTGACTCCAGATTGGTGTGTGTGTGTGTGGTGCCCACCTGTCCCTGGCCTCCCATTTGCTGAGATGTCTCCATCACCCCCATCTCTTCTCTAAGCCATTTGACCCTCAGAAAGCCCCCACGAGACCTCCTACACCCAGTCTTCCCATAGCCCAGTGCATCGAGGCAGGCATGTGCATCGCCCACGGTCACAGCAGGACCAGAGGTAGCCCTGGAACCCACATGCCAGGCCACTCAGCTGACTGGCAAGATGTAGGTAGGGGCTGAAATCATGCTGCCTCCCAACGGGGATATGGCCGAGGTAAGGGCTGCAGGGTTTGGCCTCAGCGTCACCTCCTGCAGATGGCAAGAGCAGATCAGCATGCGCCAGGCACACTCAATCCTGTCCAAGAACTGTTGCTCAAACCTCCGGCCTCAAGAACTGTCACTCCCATCTTGCAGATGGAGAAACCAAGGCTCAGGCAGTGATACAAGGAACCCAAGTTTGTGGTCTTCGTAAATGGCAAAGCCAGGAAGCCTCGAGCTGTAAGGTTTAGCTTCCCATGCTCCTGTCTCCCAGGTCAGGTGGGCACGGCTCAGTCTGGCTTTGCCCCTGACAGTGTCCACATCAAGAGGGTAGAGCTGCCCCAAAGTTAGAGTCACTGCCTCTTCCCCCTTAGGTTATAGGTTGTGTGTTGGGGGTGGGGGGGCAGGTTGGGGACTGTGTCTCAGAAAGGGTTGGAAACTTGGGAAGGACAGAAGAGGCCCATAGGCAGTTTTGAGTGACGGAAGCCATCTGTGTGTTCCCAAGCGAACAGAGCAGAGTCTCGACTCTGCCTTTCACTAGCTAGAGACCCTGAGCTCATTATGGGACCTGCTTGAGCCTCAGTTTCCCCAAGTGTAAGCAGGGACCGAAATGATTGGAAGTGAGATCACAAGTAGTGGCTATAGGTGCCTGACTTGGGACTGAGGAGGGCGTGATCCTGTGAGCCACATGCCCCGCCCCCACACACACACTCAGTCTCTGGGCATATAACGACCCCCGAGGAGCCCCAAGCATTGGCCTCACTGCCTTAGGCCATGGCATCAGACCCTCTGGGAACTCTGGCTTTCTCCAGCCCTCTGAGATCAGGAGGCTTTCCATTCCCCACACCGGGCAGCCCAGCCACCCCAGGCCCAGGGGCACTGAGATGGGGTGTGCTGCCCTGTACGAAGTGGGCAATACAGATGTGGGTACAAGTACCTCATTTTTCTGTTTTCAATGAAATCCATTTTTTAAGGCCTTGTGTGTATGATGCATGTCCCCCACACCCCCACTGCCCGACCTCCTCCACCCTTCCCTCCCCCATTAGTCCCCTTTGTCCCCCTCAGACAGCCTTGCTTCAACTTTAAGATATACATTCACACATGGTTTTATTTGTCTATAAAATCTAGGAGTCGGATCACTTTTACTTGTGTCCGGTTTCTTTCTGTGAATGATACAACTTGGTTCTTTATGAAGTTGAAAACATTCACGTAGGGAATGCATGGAACCCCAATTTGAGTGAGAGAACACCCCCCCCCCTCGTCACTTTTCCTCGAGAACAATGTGCCAGGTCCCGACTGTCTCTCCTCGGAGCTGTCTCCACGTCTCTCAGTGTCTCTGTAACCGTCCCTCAGGGCCAGCATACGGCAGCACAGACACACAGAGAGGCACAGTGGCGGTCCTGCCCTCCAGTGTGCGCTTGTTTGTCCACAGCGAGAGCATTGATCGCCACCAGGGCTGCCTCTGATAAATCCCGGCCGTGGTAATGAACCTTCCCGCTCCACACTGGAAAAGCACACACCAGCCCTGGCCCCAGCGGTTAATATTTAACTGAATAAGGGCCATAAATATGGAAAATGGTGCTTTTAATTAAATAAGCAGCTTTTAAAAGGGCCCTTGGGCGGGAGAGGCTTTTGTTTAAATATGATTGATTTGATGAGACCTGTCCCTCTTTCTCTCCCAGGTTCCTTCCCTCATCAACTCTTGGCCCCCACAGCCCTCAGAGTAAGTGGGGAGGGAGTCAGGGCACTGTCCTGCCTAAGGAGGGAGCGTGTTGAACTGAGTAGGTCAGAGCGGCTGGGGGCTGGGGCCCAAGATTCTTCTGCCCTGCCCTCAGCTCCCTGGCTTGAGTTAAACCCATCACAGACAGGGAGAAGTTCTATCAGCCTATCTTAAGGGCCCACAGTCTGGATGGCTCGACCTCTTCGTACAGGGTCCCATGAAAGCTACACTCCCCCCACCCAGCTCATAACCTTTGGCAGTCCAACTGGGGGTCATTCTCTCTGTGCCTCAGTTTCTTCATCTGTGCCAAGTCCTGGGAGACCATTCTTATATGCAGAACTGGCCCCGTGCCTTCACTTTGCACTGGGCGGGTGGGGGTTCTCTGAAGTCGTGGGAACCCTGAAGACAGTGGTTCACACAAGGAGTTGGGGTTTTCAACTTTCGGCCTGGAAGGAGAATTTATCTTGAGGGGGCTGGCTATATTGGCTTCAAGGCAGCAGCCCCTGCCTTTCAACTAAAAAAAATCAGCAAAGAAATATTTGACCCTCTTATGCAAGTGTCTAATATCTATCAGCAACGCCACCATGTTATATTCTGAAGAAGAGGCCGGGCAGCCTGGAGTAAACGGGGCGCCAGGGGAGGGGTGGTGGTGGCTCAGAACTAAGATCAGAGCTAGGCTCGGCCACCAATGGTGTCTCTATCTTACATACCACGCTGTTAATTCCCAAGCCCCCTGGACTCTGCTTTGGTACTGACTCTTCAGGACAGAGGAAATGCCACCTTTCTGGATAATAGAGATGTCTTCCGTGACCCGGGAAGCAGAGAAGAAAGGAAGAAGAGGCCTAATGGTGGTCATGAGACTTCCTGACTGAACCGGTTGCCCACTCACCCTGTGCATGAAACTTCCCCTTTCCTGCTTCCTACACTGCAGCTCCTGTCGACTCTCCCGTCTGCCCGAGGAGTGACCCCTGGTCCCGGGAACTGAACTCAGGTCACCCGGCTCAGTGGCAAATGCCATTACCCATTAGAAACACTAGCTAAACAGATGGGCTCTCTTATAGGCAGTGACATTTCAGGCTATGGAGAGAAGAGCTGTCTGCATCCAGTGGTGCTTGAAATGAGGGGAAACTGAGGTAAACCAGGTATGGGTGCTGGCAGTGACCCAGAAGGACGCGATCGACTGCATCTTGTATTTTGAAAGTACCCATCTTTTAAAACTCCCCATAAGCCCAATTATGCACAAATCTCAGTCATTCATTTTTTAATAAAAAGCTAGGTGTCTACTTGAATAAATGTCTGGGTCGGCACATGTGTGGTGCCTCCAGGGGCCAGAAGAGGGTGCTGGAACCCCTGGAACTTGACTGCGTACAGCCATGTGGGTGCTGGAAACAGAGTCAGTGTGCATGCGTGTGTGTGTGTGTGTGTGTGTGTGTGTGTGTGTGTGTGTGTGTGTGTGTGTTGAATGCATGAGAGTGCATGGATGAGCACGCACACGCATGGGAACCAAAGCAAGAGATCATTGCTCTCAGTTGTATTATCCAGAAACGGGGCTTCTCATTAAGTCCCAAAGCTTTGCCTTTCTGACTAGGCTGACTGGCTCTTGGGGTTCACCTGGATCTACCTGCGGCCAATGCCTGGCCTTTTAGCTGGGTCCAGGTTCTGATCTCATCCTAGAGCCCCACGCTTGCTCAGTGAACACTCTAACCCTCTGAGCCATAGCCCCAGGATCATATGTAGCTCAGGCTGGCCTTGAGCGTGCTATATAATTAGGCTTGACCTTGAATTCCAAATCCCCCTGCCTCCACTGAACCTGGCTTCACCTCTATGGTCCTGGTGCAGAAGTATGCCACTTATTCCTAAGGATGGGGATTCTGGTGAAGGGAAGACTTGGGTATTTATCTCTGCCAGGTGCTATTCTAGGCTCCTTTAGTATTTTCACTCAGTCCTAATGCAAGCCCAGAAAGTAAGTGCCCACGGTCAGTCCTAGTTGGCAGCTGACAAGGTAAGGCCCAGAGATGTTCAGCGACTGGCTCAAAGTCACACAGCAGCAAGTGGTGAGACACAGCAAAACTGGAGCAGCTTCTATCCTGAGGCCTTGATTTTAACCTCCTTTTTTTTTTCTTCTTTCACTGTCTCCACTTTCTACCCCAGTATCATTCTCAAGCCCCAAGTGTATCACAGGAAGCAGCTTTGGCTCAGCACCAGAAGTGGAGAGTCCAAAGTAGAAGCAGAAATGGCCACGCTCACAGACATCACAAAGAAATGTGGAAAAAACGGCAAGCCTGTGTCTCTCAACTCCTCCATGTTCACGTCTGTGGGCAACCCTCACCTTTGTCGCACTTGCAGAGCCAGGCACCACGGTGCATGCTCCAAGGGCAACGTGTAGTTCGTGTCCCCTCCTGAGCAGGCATCTGAGGACTGGGCACTGGTCAGCAAAGCCCCCCCCCCCACGAGCCCCAGCACCAGCACAGTTGCCATAGCAACTTCTTCTGGGCATCACTGGATTCCTGAGCTCAGTGTTGGGGGCAGGCAGGGCTGAGGCTATAGCTTGGGGCAGGATGCTGGACAGAGAACCCAGTGCCCAGTCTTTGGTGTGTGTGTGTGTGTGTGTGTGTGTGTAAGCTTGTGTGCACAGTGGACAGGGAACTCCTTCCTTGCATCCTAGAATAGCTAATGACAACTGTCTGTACCTGTCCCTCATCCAAACAACAGCCACTGGCCCATCCAGGCTGCCGTCTGCTCAGTCTAGAGTCTGTCCACTCCATCCACCATCAGGCCCAGAAACACCGGAAATCAGAAAGGCAGGGGGCAAAGGTCAGGGTGAGGCCAACTTGTTCTGGTGACAAAGAAGATTATGAATCCCCGGCTCTTGGAGCTGAGGGCTAGGGCCGAAATCAGCCTGTGATCCCAAGTGAGAGGAGGTCAGAGGTCACCAGCTGGCTCCTTTGTGTGTCAATATTAACACAAGAGTCACCTAATTGGGGTGGGTCAGTCCTCGGACTCCATCCGGAAACACATCAGAAGAGAAGGCCTGATACCTCCTCCCCAACATGGCTTGACATAAGCCGGCTCCTGCCTCGCTCTAATATGGCTTCTAATGTTGCCACACTATGATCCCAGAAGGGGCAGCCACAGCAGTCGCATGCTTCAAGTGCCTGTAAATAAATTCCGGCTTGGTGGCTGCTCCTTAATACATTAAGCTGTCTTGCCCCCCTTATATGTCACATTCCACCGTGGCCTCATCCTGCAGCCTAGGAAACAAGGCACAGAATGGTTAGCCAGGGGTCTGGCATAACACAGCTGGAACAGGGATTGGGTTGTGACCAGCCAGTGTGTCGTCTCCTAGTGCACCTCTGTCTTAATAACAAGAAAAGCAAGGTTCGGAGAGGATGCAAAGTCACACTAGCTGGCGAGTGACAGGACCAAGTTACAAAGACAGAGATTCCTGTCCTTGAGCCTTTAGCTGCTCTGAATCTATCATGTATTTATCCATCTATCAATTATCTATATATCTGTCTATGTATTTATGTAGGCATGCATCTATCTATGTTTCTATCTATCTATCTATCTATCTATCTATCTATCTATCTATCTATCTACCTACCTATCTATCTATCTATCCATTCATGTATGTATGTATCTATGTATCTATGTATCTATGTATGGATCTATCCATCCATGTATGTATGTATCTATCCATCCATGTATGTATGTATGTATGTATGTATGTATCTATCTATCTATTTATCTATGTATCTATCTAATATCTATGCATCTTCCTTTCTTTCTCTCTCTTTCTCTTCTTCCTTCCTTCCTTCCTTCCTTCCTTCCTTCCTTCTTTTCTTTCTTCCTTTCTTTGAGACAGGGCCTCATGTAGTGTAGGCTATCTTTGAACTCAGTATGTAACTGAGGATGCACCTCAAACTTCTGAGCCTCCTGCCCACTGGGACCACAGGCACGTGTTCCTTCACTGCTGAGATCAGACCCAGAGCTTGGTGCTCAGTAGGCAGTCCCCCTCTGTACATTTTAAAATTTCTTTTAGATTTCTTTTTATTTTATTGTATGAGGGTCTTGCATGCTACTACTGAACTAAATCTTCAGCCTCCTTTTACTTTTTCTTTTAAGACAAGATCTCACTAAATTACCCAGGCTGGCCTTGAACTTGTGAACCCCCCATGCCACCCCCACCCCACCACAGCCACCCATGCAGCTGATGACACAAAGCCTCATCAGCAAAAGAAATCTTTACTCCCCGAGTGGTTGATGCTGAGAGTTTTGTCACAACAGTGAAAACCTCAGCCACGCACAGCTTCATTAGAAGCCCATCAAAAGATTCCCTTCACCAGGTGGCCACCTGTCACCCTGACACTGGTGACAAAGCAAACGTATTTATTCTTGGAAATGAATCCTGCATAGAATGGAAGACATCTTGTCTCTGGCCACTTTTATGAATCATTCTCAGTGCTCTCAGAGGCTGACAACAGTGCACACTCTTTTTTGGTTCTGTCTTTGGTGGCTATGACAGCATACCCAAGGTTGGGCACCTTATAAAGAAAAGAGGTTATGGAGTTTTCCAGTGCCTCCAGGAAGTGGAGGACTGTGGGAGGTGCTGAGAGTTAGGGACCGTAACTCACTCCAGTCCACTGTGGACCTCATTAACTCTCATAGACCCTCACATCTTCAAGGTCATGCTTCTTCGTGAAGCGTGCTAATACTCACTTCAGATGTGTGTGTAAAGCTGAGGGCAGTTAGATTTAAACCACAGCGGGGTGCGGCAGGCCTGTTACCCCAGCTTCTCAGGAGAGTTACAGCACAGTGGAGGGAGGGTTCTGAGGGGAGGATGGGTGGGACCACCAGGGTGTTCACACCCCTGTCCGATTCCTGTACTCTTCCAGTTACAGAATTTAACCTCTTGAACCAACAGGGTCTCCTTGACATTGCTGGCTTACTTGCAGAAGGCCCTGGGTTCAATGTCCAACACTGCATAAACCTGGTGTTATGCTGACACCTATGATCCCTTTCCCCAGAAGAAGAATAGTTCAAGGTCATCCTCAGCTACATAGACTTCAAGGGCTATGTGAGACTCTGTCTTAGTCTGACGGTCGCTCCAAGTAAACCCTTCTTCCTGTGACCCTGTAGGCAGACAAACCCATTTAGCAGGTAGCAGGACCAGGAAGGGGAGCTGCCACTCTTGGAGCTGTGGAGAGTGGAAATACCACCTCTGGTCCCCAGGCCCAGGCAGTCCTTTCTGCTTTGCTGTTCTGAGCCTTCAAGGTCATCGAGGACGCATGGTCTACCCAGCAGCCATGGTCAAGAGCTGGGAAGATCACAAGGCTAACGGCCTGGGCATTATCTGACATTTGGGTTTCACGCTCCCTGGGAAGTGCTAATTACTCCAGTGGAAAGTCTGACTTCACTGCACTTGGATTTTATGGACTACTTTCAGGTCGACATTTTCATGTGACTTCCCGAGACCACGGTGGCCCTGTCTCTTCCTGTGCTCCTGGTGGC
Source organism: Micromys minutus (assembly GCF_963924665.1). Taxonomy (NCBI): domain Eukaryota; kingdom Metazoa; phylum Chordata; class Mammalia; order Rodentia; family Muridae; genus Micromys; species Micromys minutus. The sequence goes on from NC_137964.1 coordinate 27,965,995, forward strand.
AGAGGCTCCGTGCCAGGAAAGCTGAGCTGTCCACTCACTCCTGGGACAGGTCCTGTGTCTGGGCTGCCAGGCTCCAAACATGACAGTTATGATGACTGTTTCCATGGTACCAGACTGCGGTTCTGAGAGGGAAACAGTGGCACTTGCTCCCCAGGCTGGGGAACCAGAGTCTCCCCCAGTAAAGCAGAACGTTGTCCTTGGTTCTGACAAACCTCTGTGACAGGTGGGGAAACTAAGGCAGTGAGCCATGGGCTGCTGTGAACTTGGATTCTGGCTGACAGTCATTGATAAACCCACCGCTTGTTTTCAGCCTCACCAGGGCTTTGTCTGTCTGTCTGTCTGTCTGTCTGTCTGTCTGTCTGTTGATGGTAAGAGCTACAGGTGGCATTTGCACATGGCGACACGCCAGGATCATTTCAAGTTCATGTGTGTCCTCCCCTTCCCAGGCTCTTCTGCCTCCCACCCAACTCCAGTTGGCCCACAGTGCTCAAGCCTTTCCCCAAACAGCCCAGCTCCTAAGATGCAGACTCGTGCGTCCTGAGGCCTGAGGCCAGGAGCTCTGCTTGGATGGGCAGCCACCAACCAGGGAGACAAATGAATCACTTCCAGAGAAAATGGGGTGTTCCCAGTCTCCCCGGAATCCACATGGTAGAGAGCCACGGAGAGCTGGGTGCGCAATTGTCCCTCACCCCGCTTTATAAAAGAAGGGGTTCAGCGGGCCTATGCTGATGGGCGATTGGAGCATGAGCAAAGAACTGGTCAGTGCAGGACCTGGTTTAGAGGCTGGAGCAGGGCAGCAGACAGAGCTGGTGTAAGGTCACACACCCTTGGGGGTAGCCTTAAAGGGGCCCGTATTTAACACAGGCCTTGTTCCCCGGGAGTCTGTGGAAGTGGGACAACGTCTCCACATGGAGTGTAATCAATGGAAAAGGAGCAGCTGTGTGTGTGTGTGTGTGTGTGTGTGTGTGTGTGTGTGTGTGTGTGTGTGTGTGCAGGGCTCAGATCCAGGTATTCTGCTTACTTTTACTCATGCTTTGGTTGGATCTCATAACCCCTGTACCCTGGAGGCTCAGAGATGTTAGGTCCTTTGCCCCAAGCCACACAGGAGCCGTCAGATTAGCATCCCAGCAAATCCAGCCCAGCACTTCTGTCCCTAGGAGAGGACACTGAGTCTTGGAAAGGGACAGGATGTAGATAGCTGGAAGCTGTGCTCTGGAATTTGGGGCCCAGTGGGCAGCAGCCACCTTGGAGTCTACAGAAGCTTCTTAGTGGTCTGTCCTGGGGTGGACTGAACAGATCTTTTTGTCTCTGGAGAATATGCCCCCTGGGGACTCTGACTTCCGAATTCCAGAGTCTTTCAGGTCCTGCCTGGCCTTGCAGACAGTGACATTTTACACGGTTCCCCTGTGGTCAGCTCTGGGCAGTGATAACAGGATTAGGCTTCCAGGCAGATCACTTAATTAAACTTTGGAAAAGCTGCCGCTTGCTTTCTCCTTCCTCACAGCTGGAGGGGAGGGGCTGGCGCCTGAAGGGCCAGATGTGGACTCCACCCATCACCTTCAGCTGCGTGTCCAGCCTCTGGGGACTGAGGGCCTGGCATGTGTGGTACAGGGAGGGCCAGATTCCATCTCTCCCTGTCTGTCACCTGCCCCTGGTCCTTCTCAGCAGCAGCTAGGGAGAGCCATGGGGTCTCATCTGCACCTTAAAGCCCCTCCCACTAAAGGGTGGAGTCCATCGTCCCACCCATGAATTTGAATCCCTCCCACTAAAGAGCAGAATCAGTTTCCCTCTCCTTAAATTTTGGCCTGTCCACCCTAGATTCTGGGTCTGTCCATGGATCCATTTGTCTGGGCCAGGCTAAGCTGGCCATTGTGACCTGATTTGGCCAAAGAGACTGTGGGGGAAGCCAAGGTGTTCATGCTGAGCCAAGAGCCTGCAAGACCCTGAAGTTTCTATGGCTTCTCACTCCCACCTGAGAGGAAGCTGGGACTTGGTCTGCTGATGCCATATCCTCAGCAACTGAGGCCAGTCTAGACTAGCTGTCAGCCAGTGAATACTCGATCTGAGAGAAGCCAGTCTAGATGCACAGAGCCACCCAGAAACCCATCACTGGGCAGAGGTGCCTGAGAGTGAAGGGTTAAACCAGGAGGGCCATGATGTAGACTTGCGGTATGTGATGCTTATGGTCTGAGGCCACACAGAGTCCTGGGGTCCTTTGTTTCACAGCAGCGTTATCTGGCTGTTACATTCCACCCACAGCTTATGTAGGACATCTACCCTTGCCTACTTCCCTATTGCCTCTCTTGTCCCTCATCCTCCAAACTCTCCAATCAGGAACATGTCAGGCTCTCAAAACCGTGTCCTGAGTGAGCAGACCTTGGAGCATACACAGCCCCTCACTGTGCTGATACGAGAGAGCAGCCAGGGAAGAAATTATGAAGGAGTAGGAGAAGGAGGATGCAAAGGCGTGCTGCGTGCGATTTCATGGTGGGTGAAGAGAGCAGAGAAAAGCATTTCGGACAGAGGAAACAGCAGGTGCCAAGGCCCTGTGGCAGGAGAGGATTCATGACAACAAAGAGTTTTAAAGTGTTTCTTCTTCTATTTCTGTTCAAGTGGCAAGAAGATACGGATGCCCCTCCCCCCACCTGTCAGGGATATGTAGCCTGAAAAGACCAGAGCTGGAGGGCTGGGGAGGTGGCTCAGTCTGTAAAGTGCTTACCGTGACAGCATGAAGAAGGTTCTTAAGGAACAATGTTTCGGGAAAGGGTCTATAGATGAGGAGGGGCCTGCAGGCAGAAACATCAGACATGCACTTTGAGAAGTCACAGGACATCTAGGACTGGCTTGGGTTCGAATCCCAGAAGCCATGTAAAGAAGCCAGGTGTCGTGGCTGGCTCTGTAATTCCAGCACCAAGGAGACAGAGACAGTCCCTGGGACTCCCTGGAGCTAGTCTAGCCTCATTGGTGGCTGGGTATGATTGTCGGTCACACTTCTAATGCCGCGAAGGCAGGTGGCTCTCTGAGTTTAGGAACAGCCTCGTCTACCCGGGGGAGTGCTGGACAGATGTGACTACCTTGCCTTAAAAAGAAAAATCAGTATGGCAAAAAAAAAAAAAAAAAAAAAAAAAAAAAAAAAAGAAAGAAAAAGAAAAAAGAAAGAAAGAAAGAAAGGGGAACAGTTTCTAGAAAATGTTCTCCATGGTTGACCTCCAACTTCCATAGAAAGTCTCTCAGTGCATGAGACCCCATCACTTACATCTGGGTACAAATCTTCCCCAAAAGGTCAATGGATGCTCATATAGGGATAGGGTAGTAACCACTGAGAATTTTATACTTTTTCCCAGACCACACACACACACACACACACACACACACACACACACACACACGTTCCTGAATAGAAATTTTTTTTTTTTTTTTTTTTTTTTTGCAAAGGATTTGGGTCCTCACACTCTCCTGGTAAGCATTTGATTGTCTAGTGGCTGCCCGAGGCAAGCAAGATCACCTTGATTGATTAGTAATGTCTGCTCTGGCACAGGCACAGCACTTGCATACTGTGTGCTCCATGTTTGCCCTGCTTGTCCTGTCTGCTTTGGTCCTTAAAGATTTTAAGCCTGTACTTAAGCCATCTCTTGAAGGTTGGCTCTAAACCGACTAGCTAGGCAAAGACATTCCTAATGGGACACCTCTTAAGGAACAATGTTTCGGGAAAGGGCCTAGAGATGATGAAGGCCCTGCAGGGAGAAACATCGGGCATGTGCTTGGAGAAGCCACAGAGGATGTCTGGGGCTGATCTGAGGATGTGGCAGATTGTACACCTGCAGGTGAGCTGGGCTCCCACAGCTCGAGTCTGGGTGTGTCTTCATGCATGACAGTAGCTGTGTGTCACAAAGCCTGCAGCCTGATTTTCAGCTGATCCTTCACAGAGCTCTGGCTAAGCCCAAACCATGTTCCATCAATGCTTTTCTTTGAGAGGCTCTAGAACCTGAGATTAGCCCCCGTGCGTTCCCTAGCAAACACTTCCCCAAACCTCCCCAGTGACTCCGGTAAGTGTCACAAGCTGTTCTGTGCAGATGGAGAAATTGAGGTTGATGGAGAGACCCTGACCTGTTCAGCTCACAACCTGGGGGTGGTGCTCAGACTGAAGCCAAACCTTGGGGCATCTGTGAACTTTTCATGCATGGGAGATTAAGGCTCCTGAAGACCCCTAGTGTTGGCTTGGTTGGGTAGGATGGGGTGAAGATCTGGCTGATCTTTTATATTGATTTGTGATTTGTGTCACATGGGCGCACACTTGTGTGTGTGTGTGTGTGTGTGTGTGTGTGTGTGACTATGGGCTCACTGTCCCACAGCATGCATGGAAGAGAAAGGACAACCCTGGTGTCAGTTCCCCATTTTCACAGTTTTTGAGGTGGGTCATTCATTCTCAAAAGCATATGCCAGGCAGGTGGGCCCATGCACACAAGGATTCTCCAGTGTCCTCCCTAGAAATGCCAAGTATTGGCTTTTATGTGGGTTCTAGGAATCTGAACTCTCCAGGTCCCCCATACTACCCACTAAGCTACCTGTCTGGGCCCATGAATCTGTGTGTGTATGGATCTGTGAGAGGTGTATGTATAGTGTTTGTGTGTGGGTTGATGCATGTGGAGGTTAGAAGGCCACCTTAGGGCTCTCTCATTGGCCTGGAACTACATCATCTAGGCCAAGCAGGCTGACCCATGACTTGCAGGGATCAGACCTTTCTCCTCCCACCCTTCCTCCCTAAGTAGGATATTACGCTCATGCCACATGCTCAGCTTCCTTTATGTGGCTTTTGGGGACCTGGATTCAAGTCCTCGCACTTGCCAGGCAAGTGCCCGTGGACTGGGTCATCAGCCTGATTCCTGGTGTCTGTCACTTTGCCGTTGAACAGGTACAGCATACCAAACACACACTAACACTGTGAGCTGGGCGGCACTGAGAGTCTGTGCTCAGCAGTGAACACGAGGTCTGTCCCACTTGAGATGTTCTTGCATCCCTGGGGACAGCCCTGGGATCAGACGCTGGCTCGTTTGGGTCGCTGGCCTGTGGGTTTCCTCTGTGACCACCCACATAGTGCCCTCTCACACCATACAGTTCCACAGCAGGGGCTCAGGAGGCAAAGGAGCCTACTTCCCCAGGAGGGAAACTGAGTCTGGCTGGAATAACAAGTCAGAACTCATGGGCAACTGGGTCCTGCCTCCTGTCGCTCCATGGAAGCCTCCTTCTGCCCCTCCTCTCCCTCTGAGGCTTCGCCCCAGCCCCCACCCCAGGGAGACTCGAGGAGGACAGTGATGGATTCGGGCTGGGCCTCATTTTCTTCCTCCCTCCCCACTTCCCTTGCAGACGGATGACAAGCGAGAACGCCTGTGACCCGAAGAAATTATCTCCCCTTTTCCTTTGCCGCATCATTTTCTGCCCTCGCGTCTGGACAAGCCTGGGTGATTTTTAGCTACAAAAAAAAAAAAAAAAAAAAAAAAAAAAAAAAAAAGAGGGAGAAATTATCATTCAGGGGGAAAAAAATAGAAGTAGGCTCCTGCTCTCTACTAGACAGGCTGTCTCGGGGCGAAAATGAGAATCTCCCATCGTGTGAACTCGGGGAGATGGAGAGGGGGTGTTCACACTTGCAGATGGTGACGAGCACCCTGGGGGGGCAGGCCTGTGCCTACAGCAGGTTCCAGTGGTGAGAGGCACCTGCAGGTTTTTCTGGGGGGCACCACATGTGGGCACACACCTGGCAGGCTTGGGGGAAAGGCAACAGTCCTGACAGCTGTACCCCGGGATGACTGAGTTCTCCGATCCTGCTACACTCCAAAATGTTGCCTAAATCTGGGGCTTTCTAGAATTTTTTCCCCTCTCTCTCTACCCACATCTCCATACTGTGCCATATTTGCAGGCCACCTGCTGCAAGTCAGCAGACAAAACAGTGCTGTCTCGATATATAGCCCAGGCTGGTCTTGAACTCGTGATCCTCCTGCTTCAATCGGGATTGCTTGAATGGCAGGCACACATAACCTCACCTGGTGCAAACAGTGTGGTGGTGTGGTGTTTAAAATGCTGCTGTACACACACACACACACACACACACACACACACAGGTGAGAGTACACACTTACGCACACACCCTCAGAGCCTCCTCAGCTCGGCCACTTGCTGTCTGTCCTTCCACATGCTTGAGAGTGATGCTTGTGACATTTTAGAATTGATGGCTTAACAGAGAGCGTGAGTGGCAGGAAGGGAGATTACCCTGCCGAGAGGTGAACGGAGGAGTACGGAAAGCTTTTGTGAGAGGACAGAGAGAGAGGCAGCCATGGTCCAGGGAGGGGCTCCTGGCTGGGTGAAAAGATGGCAGGTGCCCCTCACACATCAAGACTACTAGCCTGTCTCCGATGCTGTATGAAACACCATGGCCAAAGCGACTTGGGAGGAAAGTGTCTATTTGGCTTACACTTCTACAACACTGTTCATCATCAAAGGAAGTCAGAACAGGAACTCACACAGGGCAGGAACCTGGAGGCAGGAGCTGATGCAGAGGCCATGGAGGGGTGCTGCTTACTGACTTGTTCCCCGTGGCTTGCTCAGCCTGCTTTCTTATAGAACCCAGGAGCACCAGCCCAGGGATGGCTCCACCCACAGTGGGCGAGGCCTTCTCAAATCAATCACTAGTTGAAAAAAATACCTTAAAGCTGTGTCTCATGAAGACATTTTCTCAACTGGGGTTCCTTCCTCTCTGATGACTCTAGCTTCTGTCAAGTGAACACAAAAACAACCAGTAAGTAGTCTCTCTATGTAGCACAGGCTGGCCTGATCCTGCCTCAGTTTCCAAAGAACTAGGATCACAAATGTGTGCTACCTTCTGTTCCTTATAATGACATGCCCGGCATGTTGGAAGTACAGAGCTCCAATCATGGCTGCGAGCGTCAGGCTCCGACTGCCAGCCCCTGCTCGGCAGGGCACTCGGTGGGAGTGCGACCCGGGCCGTTTCGGGGTGGGGCAGCGGCAGTGGCAGAACGGGACCACCTGAGGGAGGCGGGCATCACCATCACCGCCGTGCTCACGGTGGACTCAGAACCGGCTTTCCTGGCTGGGGCTGGGTTCGAAGGTCTCCAGAGCCTCTTCGTGCCCGCGCTGGACAAACCCGAGACCGACCTGCTCAGCCATCTGGATCGGTGCGTGGCCTTCATCGGCCAGGCTCGTTCCAAAGGCCGTGCGGGTGTTGGTGCACTGTCACGAAGGAGTCAGTCGCAGTGTTGCTGTAATGACGGCTTTTATAATGAAGACCGACCAGCTTACCTTTGAAAAGGCCTATGAAAACCTCCAGACCGTCAGGCCAGAGGCTAAGATGAATGAGGGGTTTGAGTGGCAACTGAAACTCTACGAGGCAATGGGATACGAGGTGGATACCGCCAGTGCGGTTTACAAGCAGTACCGTCTGCAGAAGGTCACCGAGAAGTATCCAGAACTTCGGGATTTACCTCAAGAACTCTTTGCTGTTGACCCAGCTACCATTTTACAAGGATTAAAAGATGACATTCTCTACAAATGTAGAAAGTGCAGGTGATCTTTATTTAGACGGTCTAGCATTTTGGATCATAGTGAAGGAAGTGGGCCTTTGTTCACAAAAGAACAGCACCATCTGCACTTATCACAGGGAGCCAGGCTCAGTGTATGTCGTACTTCATTGAACCTGTGCAGTGGATGGAATCTACTCTGTTGGGGGTTCTGGATGGACAGCTTCTTTGCCCAAAATGCAGTGCGAAGTTGGGTTCCTTTAACTGGTATGGTGAACAGTGCTCGTGTGGCCGATGGATAACCCCTGCTTTTCAAATACACAAGAACAGAGTGGATGAAATGAAAGTGTTGCCCGCACTGGGATCACAAACAAACTGTGAACTTAGGACCCAGCTCGAGATGGATCCTGGGAAACTTCTCCATTGTCATCCTTCATAGTGGATGTCAAATCTCGTTTGGAATGTCCGAAGATAATTACTGACTGGAACAGCTGTGGGTTGGAGTGACATATATGCATACAGTACTTTGCTTGGCAATCCAGATGTTTAGTCATGTAAATCGGATTTGATATTAAAATCTTTTATAGCCCAGATACTGTATAACACGTCTTAAAGCTTTTGTGCTGTTTGATCTAGCCCGTACTGTAAGCATGCTTCTACCTCTGAGCTACATCTGGAGCTGACATTTTTAGAAGTCATGCTCTGTGGTATGTTGGCTATATGACACTAAAGCTTCAATGGCTAAGATCGCATGTAAAAACCTGAAACTGTCACTATCCGGGATACTTTGATTTTCAGAAATATAAAGCAAAATTGGTTGTATTTTGAAAAAAAAAAAACAATGACATGCCCACCTCAGCCTTCCCCAAGACCTGGGATTAGATCCCACCAAATGGAGCACCATGATGTTCCAATCTTTCCACCTGAGTTGTATGTACTGGGAAGACAGAAGTGACTTAGGTTCTCTGACCTAAGCATGGCTGTGTGGTATTTAATGAATACATACTATGTTTATGTTCAACTAAAAAAAGAAAAAAGACCCAGAATTTAAATGGCTACAGAAGCTCCCTTGTTGGGAGCAGGAGTTATGTGCTTAGGGTATGGGCAAAAGAAGATACACACACACACACACACACACACACACAAACACTGCACACACTCACACTTGTGCAAGACACATATACATGTGTACACATACACACGCCACACTACAAAATCAAATATGTATTATTGGGGAGGACCCTAGGAACACTGACACAGGAAATGAATGAAGATGCTCTCGGACCTCAACAGCATCCTCCCTGACTCGTTCCCCCATCCTGGAGACATGAGGCTTGCCACAGTTTCCAGATCAGTGGTCAGGTGGGCTCACACTGGGGCTCAATGCTTTCTTTCGATGTGAACCTGGCATTGCTAACTCACGGTGGCCCAGTTTTGTGGAGGGATCTGACTGTGGCTTATACACAGACCTCCCAGCGTGCCTAGCCACAAGGTCTCGGGGCCAGTGGGAAGGCCACCATGGCTCTCCCTGGGTCACTCTGGCAGCTCCCACTCTGACAGGCCTGTCTGAGGGACTGTTTCAGTTGTTAGGTCGTTCCCAGTGAGGCCTGCATGGGGGGCGGACCAACGTTCAGAGTATTTGCTAAGTGCTGCCGCCTCCTGTGTGGGCTCCACTTTCTTCTCATCTTCCTGACATGATGCTCCTCACCCCTTGGGTAGATTTAATCCCCTCATGTCCTGTGGACCTCAGGGACCACTCAACGCTTCTTCAGGCACAGGGTCTGTGGCTCGGCCCCTTCATTCAGGTCCTGGGGTGCCCTGGCTCTCGGGGTACCAGCCCACCCCTGTGCTGAGGACTGAGCGTAACCACCTACTGTTTTTGGTAAGGGGGGATGAGAAAGCACCTGGGCGTGGGGGGTTCTGGCTCCCCACTCCACAAGCCCTCTTTTGTGTCTCATACTCCATTCTATAATATCCCCGATTTGGAGCCATGGCGTGAGTGTGAGGAGACAGAAGCAAAGCATCCTCTAGGAAGGTGCCCTGTGAAACCCCCTCCACATCCTCCTGGGACAAACCCATCGCTTTCCTGAATCTTCCTTCTCAGTGGACCACCTTGGCCCATAAGCCTTGTGTGGTACCCCACTGTGTCCATAGCCAGGACTGCTTTTGCACAGCCTGCTTGGCCTTTGGGAGTCAGGACGGCAACTCAACACCTGGATCCCGGGCAGAGGCCTTTTGTATAAGCACAAACCCCAACTCTGCAGGACTCCCCTGGGAAGCCCATGGAGGGGGCCAGGACAGAACTGGATAGCATCCTCCACTAGGGGACAAGAGGGACCCTCCAGCCCAGTGGAGCCTGCAGAGGAAGGCAAGTCCCCCCTCTCAGGCAACACTGTTATCAAAGAGGGGACTTGAATAAGGAGCCGCCGTCCCCCACCTCCACCCCACGGTTTCCAGGAGACACGGTGTCTGTTGTGGTTCGATGTCATACAAACCCTTTCCCCGTAAGACAGCAGGTCCCACGGGGACGAGGGGCGAGGTGGAATATTTTATCAGCCGTGTACACGTGTAAGAAAAAACGGGCCTGAAAAGCCAAGCCTCATTTTCCTGAAAGGGGTGAAGTGGGGCGGGGCTGGTGGGGACGGGGGGGGGGGGGAGGGGATTGTTTCCACACCAGGTACTGGCTCCCACACCGCAAAGTGACAGCCACTGGGAGGCTGTCTGGGAACAAGTTTAAAAGGCATGTGAGGTCTCTCTCTCTCTCTCTCTCTCTCTCTCTCTCTCTCTCTCTCACACACACACACACACACACACACACACACACGTGTGTGTGTTATATCATAAAATATAGGTAAAAAGGGGAAATAGACATTTTAAAGTTGAGACTGGGTGTGGTTTCCGGAGCTCCAGCACTTGGGAGGACGATGCAGGAGAATTGCCATAAGTTCAAAGCTAGCCTGATTTACATAGGGAATTCTGGGCTAGTCAGGAATATAAAGAGAGACCCGAGCGGGGGAGGGAACAGACAGATTTTAAAAATTAAAAGAGTAGAAGGGAGGGAGAGATGAAGGAGGGGGAAAGAGAGATTTGAAAATCACACATTATTGGAGTTAGACTCTCCTGAGACCGAGGCCATTTTCACGTGTATAGACCATCATTTGCATTACACCATTATTCCTGTTTGTCTGGTTGGGATGGAGCTTGACCATGTAGCCTGGGAGTCTTTGAACTCACAGTCCTCTTGCCTCAGCCTTTCATCTCCACTTGAAGACGTCAGGTCCCTGGGCTCCTGGATGAGGGAGTCTAAGAGGGGGCGGCCTGACTTTCCACTGGGTGGCAGACTTGAGTCTACCCTGCAACCCAGGTTCTGGTGACACTTCAGTCTAGTGTGGCCTCCCTCGGGGTCAGAGGGAGCAGGGTCAGGCTCAGGGCCATTAAAGGAGAACAAGTCTCTCTGTGCACCTGCCTGGCTGGGAACCATTCTCCAAGGGCCTAAAAAGACTAGGGGAAATGGTCACCTTGAGAAGCGTTCGCTTTGCCAGGGTGTCCTGTGAAGGTGACCACCTGGCAGGTTGTCACCTGCTGAGGTGGCAAGCAGAGCGGCTACTCACACGTGTGTCCCTGAGGAGCTTTGTCCGTCACCAGTCTGCTTGTTAGGCTAGCCCAGCGTCGGGCGGGGGGGTCCAGGGCACGGTTTCAGAGGGGCAGGGGGGTCCAGGGCACGGTTTCAGATCAGATTTGGGAGGCTGCTCTGTGCATCTCGGGGTGAGCCCCTGCTCATCTGGAAGTTGGTGAGATTTAAAGAAAAAACAAGTGGTTCCAGGAGGGAAGGAGGGGAGGGATGGAGGGGAGGGGAGGGGAAGGGAGCGGAACCCATCTGGGCCAGGCTGCACGTCGAAATTGCCCCACATTAAAAATTCAGCGGCCAGAGAAGTTTCCAGGGATTTGTAGTAATTAGATGACAGAATGCTGGGGAACCTCAGGCTTGCCAAAGATGTTACACAGGGGTCAAAGACTCCACACTTTCGGCGGGGTAATTTGTAAGTGTCAATCACTCCTAGCCATCAGAGAGAAGCTGATCTGAGGGCTGCATTCTAACGAAGCTCCTGCAGCCAGACCCGAGCCTGTGACTCTTAGCTCAGTGCCCACGGTGGCTGCTGTTCTGCTGGGACTCAGCCCCGAGCCTCCAACTTCTGTCTCGAGTTTGCCTCCTCTGTGGAGAGAGTCCTGGCATGCTGGTACCATCCGAGGGGTGAGATACGGGCTCTCTCCCTTAGTAAAATGGATGTCAAGGATGTATAGCTCTGCAACCTGGAGCTGTGTGACTTGTCTTCGGGCCTCAGTGTTTCCATCTTTGAAGTGGGATGAAGAGGAATATGAAGAAGAAATGTCCTTTGCAGACACACATTCACTCCCCGACTGTGTATCTGGGCTGGTCACCACGGTGATAGTAGTTATAAAGAAAATAGACTCTGTCCTAAGGAAACATGAGAGGTGATGAAGAATGGCCAGTAAAACGCAGTGTGTGTGAGGCTGTTTGATGGCGGGACACTGACCTGGCCAGAATGCTGCAGCATGGAAACCTTCCTTCCCACCCATACAGGGCGGTACTTCCTTGGAGGCGTCTTGGAGCCATCTTGGAGCAGAGAGGGTCTTTGACTTAGAAGCAAGGAGGCTAAGTCCATGCTCTGTGGGGGAACAAAAGCTAGAACGGAGGGGTGGAATCAGACTGGGATGGGGCTTGGTGGGTCTGGAAGCCGGAGGCCATGGGTTCTATCCTTAGCATGGCGGTTCTCCAGGGAATGGAGGCTGAGGGGCGGGGATGGCAGAGACAGGAAAACTGCAAAACTGGACCAGGTGGAGCTCTGAACAGAGTGGGGTGAGGATGGTGGTACCTGGAGCTACTCTGGGGCAAACCAGCAGAGGCAGGAGCGCTCTCTGGCGACCCCAGTCTGCTGGGAGCTGCCAAGGGACTTGGAGAGTCTCTCACTGCCTGTACTCCCCCTCACTCTTCACACCTGACCTCGTAGCTTCTCGAAAGAGCACTGGGTGTGGAGTCCCAGCAGACCCAGGAGCTGAAGCGTGACTCTGCCATTTCTAAGCTGTGTGACCCTGGGCAAAGCTATAAAATTCTCTGAGCCTATGACCCCACTGTCACAGGTAGGTGTGGAAGGGCTGTGGCCGTCAAGCCCTCTGGTGTCACAGGATCACAGCCTCTAGGAACTAAAAAAGGGATGGCCTCGGTGGGTCCCCTGAATGTCCCAAACAGTGACTTTGTCCCCTAACAGTGTCTCCAAATATATATATATATATTGGAGACCCAAATTGAGTTTAGGAAAATGAACCCAAATGCTTTGAAGGATAAAGGAGATGAGCCCACGTTTTTAGCCTGTGACTCACTGCAGCGTGGCTCTTCCCCGGCAGGATCTGTGTTCTGTGCTATCAAGGGGATTCATGGCTTCATCTTGTCTCTGGGGATGAGTCAGGATGAGCCCCTGTAAATTTCTCTCTCAGAGCCCTCCCCGGGTATTCAGCCATTTGTCCTGGAGGAGGGGCAGGGCAGAGAGAGAGAGAGAGAGAGAGAGAGAGAGAGAGAGAGAGAGAGAGAGAGAGAGAGAGAGAGAGAGAGAATGGAAGGGAGGGAGGGAGGGAGTTTGATCATCCCCTCCCCATACCTGGGTCTCCATCCTGGCCTCTGCTTCGGGTCCAGCCAGGCCGAGAAACCACTCAAGGGGAAAATAAGAAACCGTGGGGTTTCACGGGTAGCAGCGGCTGGGCCTGCAGAGCAGTGGCTCTCAAGCTGCTAGCCTCAGTGGACAGACAGACAGACAGACAGACAGGGCAGTGAGAGGGGGACCAGGGGCTTGAGACTTCAGGGGCAGGTGCTTGCTGCCTCTATCAACTCCCAAGGCATTGAGGCCACAGGCTCATCGCAGGTGATGACAAAAGCAAGCTGTGGTGGCCAGCTGGGCCATCTTTATTGAGCACTTGTATTTCTGTGGGCTCCTGATCACCTTCATCTTTTGTCTGCACTCGCGGAAGCCGGTAAGGTCAGCATCGCCATTATCCCATAGTGATGAGACCGTCAAACATGGCCCTGAGGGAAGAAGTACCTTTCCCCGTGCTCCATCCTCAGGAACATGGCAGGGACTTTGCATTCTGTCTCTGTACTGCATCTCAGAGCCGGCAGCATATTTGTGCCTCTCCCCACCCCCACCCTGGCCCCCACCCCCGCCGCCACTTTTTGGAGCTTGCTTTGGTTCTGCACATCCTCTGGGAGGGCTCAAGTGGGACACACATGCTGTTGCTGGAGACAGCTCTTGTCCCAGCACTGAGAACCAGGACCACCAACATAGACCGCACCTGGTAGATGAAAGACTCGTCTCTGCCTGGCATCCGCCATACCCTTCCCTGTGTGCACCGGGAAGAAAGGTTCCAGCTCCACAGCCTTGGCACCGCCTACCCAAATAGGCAGGGTGGCATTCCTGGGTCTGAGGAAAGCTGGACAGAGGCTATCATGGGGGGGGGTGGGTGGAGAGAATATACGGTGGACCCAGCAACTGCTCGGCCTTCTTCTGGCCTGGGTTCTCTTGCGAGCTGTGTGGTCTTCGGCAAGTCTAGCCTCTCTGGTATCTGAATTCCCCCAGGGAGCTGAGGATTCAACAGTGTGCGATACCTGCCCTGTGGGATGTTGGTTACGAAATGACTTGACCTGTATGTAGACGCTGGTGACGTCACTTAAGGATGTGGACAAGCCGTGTCAACAGTGGGAGAGGCAGAGGGAGGTGGCGTCATTCAGAGCCCACAGTATCCGGGGGCTATAGACAGCTCATCTTAGGGAGCCTGCCCTACGCATGGAGACTTGGCTCAGAGGGGTTTGGTGCCGTGTGTGAGACACATAATTTGGTGGCTTACTGCATTCAAGATCAGCCGGTGGGCCCTGGGGAGGGTTTGTTTCTGACCCCCATTCACATCAGAAGAAACTGAAGCATGAGATGACCAGGTAAGTTTCCTGGGACCAGAGCTTTGTAAGCAACAGGGCTAAAGCTCTGTTGAGGCTTACCCGAGTCTCCCAGGGTTCTGGTTACGGTGAGAACCTGGGACTCCGGCGTCACAGGGAGTAGTGCTCGGTACAGGGGTGGGTAACCCTCAATCCTCAGAGACCTGGACTTTGAAAGCACTCTCCCCTGGCCTTGCCCTCCCCACTTGGTGAAGGTCCTGTCCACTGGAACAGCCTACCCAGTTTACCTTTCTTAGGGACTCAACTGGATGCCATACCTGTGGCCAGAGCCTTGGAGAGAGTGGTCCTGCCTCTGAGGGCAGAGGTGACCCAGGGGTTCTCCAAGACTTTGTATGTCAGCTGGATGCTAGGGTATGCATTGAATGCATCCCGATAGGCCACAGCCCCTCTCCCTGTTGCATAGATGGAGTTCTGCACATCTCTTCCTATGAATGCTCTAAGATGGGGCTCCAAGCCTGCAGCTTGTGAGGGGACTCCCCCACTCCTCAAGCTTCTTGGTGAGCCCCCTACCTAGCTGCCTGAAGCTTTGCTATCTGGCTTTTCCAATTCCCGTCACATCATGCCCACACCTGCCCGCTGCTGTGGCTCTGCTTCCCCAAGCCCGGTTTGAGGTGAAGTCGTTGCTTATTAGCCAATCTGGACTCCTCTCTCTGTGAATTACCCAGCCTGATTGATATTCATGAGCAGACACATCTGAGGCCTCAGCCAGCTGCCACGTGACTGCTCCCGGCCTCCAGGATGACAGGGGATGTGTGTGCAGCCCTGAAACACTGCCGTGGTCCTCAGATGGGGATGGCAGTGCCTTGGGAGCAGCCCCTGGCTGATGGCAAACTATGTCTGCAGTGGCAAAAACCTGGAGGCAGGAGCAGGACGTCCAGCCAGAATGACCAAGAGGACCGGGTGGCCATGGCCTCCCGTCATTGCTCCTCTGTCCCTGCTTTGGAAGCGCCTTGCACCTCTCACCCCATACAGGACTTCCATCCTTCTTTGGGGGATCTGGAGCTGGAATTCAGAATCACCTACCACTGAGCCGTCCTACCCCGTTACTCAAGCACTTCATGCTGTCCTGGCACAGGCCACATAGGTATCATTTGTCCTTGGGAGGAGGACATGGGGACCTGGACTTCTTTCCTTGGCTTACTATCCACTGCCTAGCACTGGGCAGTGATCAGCCAGACTCTGCAGAATGTCTGGCTGCCACATTTCCCTTGGACCTGATCCTTGGTTCTGGCTTAATACACATCCTCTGGGCCCCCCTGGAACCATCTGGAGGGAGTGGCCTTCTCCTAGTCTTCAAGTGAGGAAGCAGAGGCAGATTTGAGAAATCTCTGGACAGGATCCAGGCTGTGTGGGGTTTCCAGTCTGTGCTTTGGGGTCAAAAGGTGGCATTTAACCCCTCATCCTGAGCATGGGGACTTTTGGCTGTGGTCTTATCTTGGGAGAGAGGATGACATTTGCTCCAGAAGCTGAGATGCTCTGGTCAGAATCAAATAAAACACTGGACAGAGCAGGGGTGGGGGGTGAGGCAAGGGTGGGGTGGGGATGGTGGTGGGTCGATCGATGCCTTCTACCACTGCCTAGCATCTGCCACCTTTTGAATACTACGGGAGTCGGCAGATACAGGGCAGAGGAAGGCAGAAGGTTAGCCTAGTAGGTGGAACTGGGGCTGCTTTTCAGACCCAGCCTTTCCAGGAGCACAAGAAAGATGCTGGCTCCTCCAAGGGTCCCCCAGAAACAAGGCCGCAGCATTGGGGAGACAGGCAGAGTGGGGGCCTCGGTCTCTGATTCAGGCTCCAAAGTGAAGGCAGCCAAGCCTGGGGAATTGCAAAGAAACCAGAACGCAGAGAAATGAGGCCACGTCCCAACGAAACTTCCTAAATTCAAAGTTTTCCCTAAGGGATTCAGGTCTGAAAGGACAACTCTTGGGGGAGTAAGACAAACTGGATCTGGCTGGTGGGGGCCCTGAGAACCTTTTCAACCAGGGATGGGTGCCACATACAACCTACAGCTGCCTCAGAGTCAAGAGCATGGGGCGGGGCAGGGGGAGCTCCTGCCTTTGCTGCCCCTTCCCTGGCAGGGATGGTGACTTCCTTCCCTAACTTCGGAGGGAAGACATAACACAGGTGCCCGGAGGATGCAGTGGGGCCCCCCTAAGAAGTGCTCACAGCCAGGTGACGGAGTCCCCAGACTGGTGTGGAGAGGGGTCAGGTGAGGTCATAGGGCCCAAGTCTTAGATGGCCAGTGCAGTCTGCTCTGAGGAAATGACATCCGGATGTGAAAGGCAGACAGACAGGCTGCAACTGGAGAAGGGGTGGGAGAACAGAACCAAAGAGTGGGTCTGGTCTTAGGGTAGTGCCCAGAAAGGGACATGGTGTGGAAGATGTGTTAAACTTGTGTGTGTGTGTGTGGCGGGGGGGGGGGCGGCGCGGGGAGACTGGAGAGATGGCTCAGAGGTTAAGAGCACTGGCTGCTCTTCCAGTGGTCTTGAGTTCAATTCCCAGCAACCGTATGGTGGCTCACAACCATCTGTCATTGGATCCGATGCCCTCTTCTGGCCTACAGGTGTACATGCAGGCAGAAGCTGTATATGTAAAAAATGAGTAAATCTAAACAAATGTGTGGGAGATTGAGTGCACTGGTGACCTGTTCCACATCTTCCCTCCCCCGTATTCATACCTGGACACAGCACCCCCTCCCCCGCTGACTCTGAAATTATTATTATTTTTGTCTTTTCTTTTCAAAGTAATGCTGGGAATCAACCCCAGTGCTTGTCATCAAGGCAGGCAGGCACTCGGCCACTGTTTTATCCCAGACCCCTCTTGTTGACTCTGGGTCTTCCAGTGGGACTTATGGGCAGCCGCCAATTTGACCCAAGAGGTTTTAAAGCCTCTTCTGCTCTGCCTTCCCCATGAGGCGATGCCCTGGCCGGCCTGCTGGAGGGCTGAGGTTACATGGAGTCAGCTCAGATGAGCAATGAGCCCTGACACGGGGAAGAGGCCAGCCAATGAAACCTCAGCTGAAGGCAGAGGCACAAAAGACTACGCTGAGATAAGAGCAGTCCACCCACATCCTAGACTAAGTGCAGTGTCTGGAGCCACTGGGCTTGGTGATGCAGTTTCTTGGCTGTGGTACAGGAAGCAGCTTAGAGCTGACGTTGAGGATTTGTATGAGACTTCTCTAGGACAAACCTTTTGCTGCTATTCATCTTCAGTGTCAACTTGGCAGGATTTGGACTCTCATAGGAGACACCTGTTTGGGTTGTATCTTAGAGGCTGTTCCTGCCAATGTTTAATTGAGAGGGGAAGACCCACCCCTGAATGTGGGGGTACCATCCCACGGGCTGGGGTCCTGGTCTGAACAGAAGGGTGAAAAGAAGAGGGCAAGTTAATCGCCAACATCCATCTCTTGCTGCCTCCTGACTGTAGATGCAATGTGACCAGACGCCTCTCTCCCCTGCTGCTATGCCTTCTCCGCTTCAATGGACTGTTTCCTCGAACTGTGAGCCAAAACTGAAACCAAAGCAGCAACTACAAAACCCTTTTCTTTCTTAAGTTGCTTCTGTGTCAGGCCTTTTGTTACAGTAATGAAAAAAGTAACCAATCAACTAGAGTCTTCCTCTCAACCTTATTAGCATGCATTCATCTGGTCCCGTTAATGTTGCAATTAGAATTTATAATGCTGTTCCCCTTTGCCAGATTCCCACAGGGATACTGACAGCTCTTTGAATGACAGCACTGTTTAACTTTTATGTCTGCTGGGCTGTGGGGAGAGGAAGGGGACCTGCAGGCTTGTAAGGCTTGGCTTAGAAATGGTGACCCGAAAGTGGTCTCACTATTAGCTAAACAGCCCCATGCACACGGGTGCACCTACCCTCCTTCCACTGAGGCACTATGGGTGGTCTGATAGGAAAGGCTGGGATTGGTTCTGGAGGAACAGCTACTCATGGGGCCTTCAGGGGCTCCATACTGTCCTTGGGCAACTACCCCTTGAAGTGATGAGCTCCTGTGCTTGACTGCTTGATTTCCAGCAGGTGGCACTGTTTGGGGAGGTTGTAGAACCTTCTAGAAATAAAGCCTTCTGGGAGGAAGTGTATCATTGGGCCTGGGAGGAACTTTGGGTCCTCAGCCTGGCCCTGCTTTCTGGTCTCTCAAGATGGGACCAAGCAGCATCACATTCCCACATTGGCTGTCACACCTGCCAGCCATTGCCTAGAATGATGGACTGCACCCTTAAACCATGAACCAAAAGAAAACCTTCCCCTAAGTTGCACCTGTCAGGTGTTTGGTCACAGTAACGAGACAGTTAGCTACCATAGATTGTTTCCCAGAATCTCTTGCAGCTAGGTTACTGTGTCCTGGTCAAAGGAATATGGTAGGAGCCACATGAGGAACTCCAGGCTCTGTGCCTAAGGGGCACGGCAGTTCTTCCTCTGTTAGCATGGGCATCCTCTGGACTGTATGATGGCACAGAGTTCCCTATGAGCAGCACCAGGCATGCTCAGCTTCCCAGTCACTCTAGAGACTTGCCTCCATTCTGCTGAAAGTCCCCAAGGCCAGGGGTCAGAATATAACTTCACCTGTGCACATTCTCAAAAAAAAAAAAAATCAGTAGAGCTGGAGGCCCCTGACTCTACAAGATTCTGTCACTGTCTCTAGACCAGTGGTTCTCAACCCTCCTAATACTGAGACTCTTTAATAAAGCTCCTCATGTTGTGGTGATCCCTAGCCATAAAATTACTTTCGTTGCTACTTCATAACTGTAATTTTGCTGTTATGAATCAAAAGTTTAATACTTGTAGAGATAGAGGTCTGTCTGTGGGGGTCTGTGGATGGCCAGGTCATATGCTCTCTAAGATCTTTTTCCTCCCACAGGCAAAAGGGAAAGAGGCCCAGTCTTTAGTCAACTGTGAGGTAGGATCTGAGAAGAGGGGCACCTGCCTTCTCCTAGCACCTTCCTGGACTATTCATCATGAGTGACTTGGCTCATTTCTCTGGCCTTGTGTGGTAATCCCTACCTATGGTTCTATTAAGCCACTCTGAACTGCAGGTGTCCAGGGTGGGTGGTGGTGACATCACCTGGCGTCATGGGGAGGACGCTTGACTGCTCTCCGGAGGCAGGAGCTGCTGCTGTGTGGATCTCCACAGATGGGACGCGTTTGGTATTGGCTCCTGCCCGGGGTAGGAGCGCTCTGGCCTCAGTGGATCACTGTCAGGATGGCCACAATTAAGAAGTGGGGTTTATTAAGGAAGCTGGAGGTGAAGGCATCTTGGGTGTCTGGCGATGCTATAATGAATGTGTAGGTCCCTTCTGTCACTCAAGAGGGACAACCCCAGCCCAGAACTTGTGCTGGAACACTCTGGCCTCCAGGACAGCTGATAAGTGGGGGAGCCTGCCAGGGGTGGAGGATGAGAATGCTGTCTTTGCACTGGGGGATGTGATGTTGACAGGAGAGGGTTTATAGTGTATGTGTTGGGGCCTTTCCCAGCTCTTGGCATGTTCTCACTTCAGCATCTGTGCGGGGGTAATTTTATGTCATCTTGACACAGCTAGAGTCATCCGAGGGGAGGGAGCTCCAATTGAGAAAATGCTTTCATAATACACGGCTGTAGGCAAGCCTGTAGGGCATTTTCCCTAATAGGGATTAATGGAGGAGGACCAAGTCCATTGTAGGTGGTGCCAACCCTGGGCTGGTGGTCCTGGGTTCTCTAAGAAAGCAGGCGGAGTAAGCCACAGGGAGCAAGACAGTAAGCAGCACCCCTCTGTGACCTCTACACCAGCTCCTGCCTCCAGGTTCCAGCCCTGCTTGAGTTCCTGTCCTGACTTCCTACAGTGATGAACAGTGCGTGGAATGTGAGCTAAGCAGGCCCTTTCCTCCCAGGTTGATTTTGGTCATGAGGCTTAATCGCAGCCATCCAACCATAACTAAGATGGCTTTCCACCAGCATGTGTGTCTGTCCCGGAAGGACACCGAGGCCCAGGGAAGTCAGTGTCACCCACCCTGAATGTGATGGAGCAGAGACTCAGCCCAACCACCACGGCAATCTGTATATGATAAGATCTTGGCTAGCACAGCAGTGTTTGCAGAGCTTCATAAACAGTGTTTTGACCTGGCCCTTGGCCTGGTGTTGATGCCATAGCATGTATGAAGGTCTGAGGTAGTAACCCACGAGAGTTTGTTCTCTCCTACCATGTAGGGCTCAGGAACTGAACTCAGGCTGACAGGCTTCTCAGCCAATGAGCTGTCTCGGCGACCCCTTGTTAGTATTCTGGAGAGCTTGGAAAACCTGTGGATCTTTTTATGGCAACTGCCTGAGAAATGACTTCATGAACTGAATAATGAAGTGTGGTCTCTTCAATGTCCTCCCCTTGCCTTGGGTCCATGCTTCCGGTTTCTGGGGTCTGTCTGGACGGTGGTCTGGAAGCCCGCTTCTCCCCACTGCCAGAGCCGGTGTAAACCCTCTGTGCAGCATTGGTCCTGGGGGAACGTCACCCACCTCTAGGAGGCTCTGAGAAACTCGGGAACCTCCTTTCAATTTCAAACTCCATGTCCCCGGGGCCTCCCAGGCCAGAGGTGCTCTGCTGAGACTCGCTGTCAGGACGGAACTGACCCCAAATAACCTGCTGTGACGGGAGTGAGGAGAGGACACAAGGCCCCACGTCTGGAGGCTGAGGTCGCTGGAGCCCAGGAGTGCAGGTGGAGCCCGGGCAGCACAGCCCTATGTAGAAAAAATGCAAACAAGGAGGGACTCAGCAGCGTCACAAGTCACAAGCTCGCAGATGTGTCCTGAAGGGGGTGGGAAATGTGGGGGGCAGAGGAAGGCGCTCACATCAGTGGGCTCAGCAGCAGGGACAAGCCTGTTACAGGGAAGCAGGAGCAGCCCAAGCTTTAGAAAGTGGCTCCGCAGGGGAAAACCGCCCAGGCATTGCCAGTGAGGCAGAGAGAGGGGGGCCAGGCAAAGCCCCGGAGGCTTCATTCCCAGGACCCAAGCGCCGAGTTCCATTTCCTCCGGGCCTTACCGAAGGGTTAAAGTCATTTTCATTAAAATTTAAATTCCAGCAGGCACCCTCTCCCTCCTTGCCGTCCTTTGAACGTTTTTGACTGGCAACCATTTCATATTTCAATCTCAGCAGAACAAATTGAATTAGATGTTGAGCCCGAGCTCGGCTCTGTTCGGCAAAGCCTGAGTGCGCAGCCCCAGCCGATCCTGCCCCAGCTATCCTGAGTGGTGGCTGAGGCTGCAGACTGTGGGGAGGGCACAGGACAGGGGGTGGCTGGAAGAAGGGACACATGGAGGAGGAGGGCTGTCTTGCACCCTATGTGAGCATTTTCTCAAAAAAAAAAAAAAAAAAAAAAAGACATTATTTTTATTGATGTGTATCTCTGTCTTTGTGTGCCAGATGAGCGCAATTGCCCGCAGAAGCCAGAAGAGGGTGCTGGGTCCTCTGTGGCTGGAGTTAAGCAGGCAGGTGTGGCTCACCTCATGTAGATGCTGGGAGCCGAACCTGGGTCTTCTGGAAGAGCGGTACACCCTCTTTAACTGCTGGGTCATCTCTCCAGCACCCCAAGTGTGTATCTCAAGGCCCTGGGTGTCAAGGAATGCAATGTCCAAAGGAGGACACCTACACAAGCACCCTGGTTTGTCCTGCTTTTGTCCAGCTTGGGTTTCCACCCGCAGCAGGGCTCCTGTTTTGATATGGCCGTCCTTTATCAGTCAAGGTGCCTACGCTCAGGTTCATGACCTCTAGTCTTTGCTGTCAGCCAGGGGCCAGCAGGACAAGGCATGCTCCATCTCAAACCTTCATGCTAGCTCAGACTCCATTCTGTTCCCTGGATTTCCCTTCTCGGCTGGACTTGGGGTCCTAGCTGGGCGCTCAGAAGGACTCAAAGGCCCAGGGTGGAGCCACATAAGGGTATTCCCATCCCAACCACCAGAGCCTACCTTTGTGAGGAACCATGACTTTGTGAGGAACCATGGGGTGGGTGATGATGAGTCATTTCCCACCCCTGGCAGCTGGCCAGAAACTATCACCTCCAGGCTTTGCAGGGCCCACAGGCTTACACCCACGTCTTCTAAGGCTCCCCAGTTATACTGGACACGAGCCATGCACAAGCTGTTTATGTGTGTGGCATGGAGTGGAGTGGGAGCAGGGCCGGAAAGAGGTACATGGAGAAGCCAGGGGAGAAGTACATGTGGAAGCCAAAGGTTCACTGTGTCCTCAGTTGCTCTCCACTCTTTTTTTTTTTTTTTTTCTGACTCAGGTCTCTTACTCAATCTGGAGTTCACTGATTGGCTAGGCTCACTGTCAATCCATCCGAGGACCTGTTTGTCTCTGCCCCATAAGAGCTGAGATTATGGGTCCCCAGCACCTTGCCTGCTGTCATCGGTGCTGGGGACCCGGACTCGGGAGGCCAGGGGACTCAGAAGCCACCTGCTGAGCTCTAAGGCTTGGAGGTCAACCTGGTGGAGCACAGATCCTCATATCCTTGACAAGTGGCACAGGTGTGGACCCTGCTCTGGGGGAGCTACACTGCTGTCAGATGGGAGCTTTCTGCCCTAGGCCGCCCTGGCTGAGGTGCTGTGGCATGCGGGTGCACCGTGAATGGGTGGGTCAGTTTCTAATGGCCCACAGTAACGGGCTGTGGTTCCCGATCCCGATGGTCCAGCACGGGTGTGGAAGGCATCAGCTTGACCTCTGTGCAGGGTGCCATCTAAGTGACAGAGCGACATCTGAGGTAGATGGAGGGGAAATTCTAGACTCTGCCGTTTATTGCTTTATATTCTCAGTGCCCCTGAACTGTAACAAAGTGGCTGCCCCACCCATAGGATGTGCCCCCAGCTTTGGTAACCCAGTGTAGGGTCCAGGCCACTCTGAAAAGCAGGGACTCATCCCCACAAAAAATTCATAGGCCAAGATTCTCACAAAAAGTCGGAAAGCCTGGCACCCAGAACTTGTCCAGCACATCTTCAGCCCTCGGTGATAACAGCTCCAAGGTGAGAGTACTGTCTCCTCAGGCATTGCTGGTTTGGTGGTTGAAGTTGGCATAGCTGGCTGAGGCAGCCATGCCAGTCCCCTGCACTGAACAGACACTCCTCCAACTCAAGACGGTAAGATCTTAAGCTTCTCGCTTGAGAGGTGGTGCTGTCGCAGGACAGTGGTTGGAGGGCTGTGGCCTTGCTCCCTAACTGATGCCATGTCCTCCTCTGGCTGATGGTGTGCTAGTGTTCATGGAGAGGCTGTGCTAGGGTACCCAGTCAGAGATGATCTTTCGAAGCCTCTGGTGCAGGCGAGGCCTCAGCGGGGATCCCAGGGCCTCCACTTGGGCTGCAGCGACCGTCAGTGGTACTGGCACAGATCAGCCTGTGACCCTGGCATCAGGGCTCGGAATGATGCATCTCGAGGACTAGGAAGGGGCCCCGGTGATGAGGTGATGAAGAGGCCCCAGCTCCGTTCATTGGCCAGCAGTCCTGTAGAGGGTGAGGCAGGGCTGCAAGAGCCTGGCTGGGTGGGCCTAGTGTCCCCACAGACAGCCCATTCCTGCCAGGAGCTCTACAGTGGCTATGCGCCTGTCACTCACCCCAGAATCTGCTCCAAAGGGAGAAGGGGGCAGGGTGTGGCCAGCCATGCCACAGGAGGATGCCAGGCCTAAGCTCCTCATGGAGCCCCTCACAAGCATTGCCCAGTGCAGGAGCTGGGTCAGCAGTTGTTCAACACACCACTGGTGCGGAGTCTGCAGAAAAGTTGTTCTCACATCCAGTACTTGCCACGAGCTTTTTGTCTCCTCTGGTCCTGACCCATGGAGACCTCCTGTAACGCACTGCCCGGCCCTGGGGTCCTGGCACCAGGCACCCTGGCAGTGCCAGCTCACAGCTGGAGAGTTTGCTCGCTGTCATCGTTGTCCGCATCTTCCAGCTGCTCCAGGATCCCATCCAACACCGCGGACCGCTTTTTCTTCGGGGGCTCTGTGGCAGATGGCGGAGAGGAGAAAAGACCCCAAGAGGGTTCAGCAGTGAGTGGGGGAGGCAGAGGTGTGTGGGGCGGGCACAAGGAGAGAGCAAATGTGGGATGAGCCAGGGAGGAATGAGAGAAGAAAGGGAACAGCTCTGGTCAGTTCAGCCTTACCTGGTGCCTCTCCTGCCTCCCACCCTTGCCACGGAGCAGAGGTCCCACTTTAGGGAGCCAGTGGCCCACCTGAGGGCTGCCTCATCCCCACCCGCTAGAGGCCCAGTCAACCCAGGCAACTGCTGGGCGGAAGCAGAAGCCTGTCTCATTCCTGTGCCAGCCACAAACTCAATATTAGGTGCATAGCTGCAGTGCCCAAGGAATCCAGAGGGCTACGGGGATCATAGCAATGAGGGCAGCTTTGGAGGACAGGGTGACTTGGGCTTTGATGAGTGCAGAGGAGTTCTCCAATAGGAAGGAACAAGTGGCTAGGGGTGGGGTTGACAAACAACTCTTCCATATGCCACGAGTTGAGTAACTGCTGTATGCTAGGGCACTAGTGTCTTCAACAACCCCACAGACAAGGAATCTGAGAGGCTGGCTCTGGGCTGCTCGCCTCACCAGTCTAACTGCTGGTCTAACCATCCACTCACCCGGGAAGGCTTATTTTGTAAAGAGGCTGCCTTTCAGGACACTCTTAAGTCCTCTGGGAAGCCTTCTGAATGCAGACACCCAACCCTTTATCTCACGTGTCTATGTGACAGCAGATAGAACCAGGTAGACAGAACACCTGGTTCAGGCATGGATGACCTTGGCTCTTGGGGCTGGGGCCAGGAATCCCTCTCATCTCATTCCTCCCACACCTATGAGGATACAGCCC
This sequence comes from Micromys minutus, assembly GCF_963924665.1. Lineage (NCBI taxonomy): Eukaryota > Metazoa > Chordata > Mammalia > Rodentia > Muridae > Micromys > Micromys minutus. The sequence goes on from NC_137964.1 coordinate 27,991,367, forward strand.
CTGCCCTCGATGTCGGTGCCTGGCCCAGCCTCTCTCGCCCCTTCCTATCAGCTTGGTCCTTTCCTAGGCTCTCCCACACCCTAGCAGTTGCTGCACACGGCTGCTGTCCTGAGACCTGGGCCCACAGGCAAGCCTCTGTAGCTGCCATGTTGCTTTCTGAGTTGCCCCCAGGCCTGCAGAGCTCACACCCTGGTCTCTTCTACCTCAGCCGCCCACACTTCCCTGGCACAGCCTGAGCCTCCTCTCTCCCACCATGCACCAGGCCCTTCTGTTCGGGACGGTGTCCCTGCCGGGGCTTCCATGAGACCCCGAGGTGGGTGAGGCATGAGCAGAGCTGCAGGGCTGTGCTGCCTGGAGACGACATGGGAGGTGGGGCACTGGCTGGGAGCCCAGGTCTGGCAGCCCTGCTCATCATGGCCAACTGTGGAAAGAGGAGGCAGCGGCCCGGCTCCCTGCGGTGTCCTCTCCTCACTCTGCGCCTCATGCCCGCTGCACAATGGCCTCAGAAAATTGGATCGTGGGCAGGTAATAGGGCTGGAAATAGACAACAACAAAGCCAGTCCCCGGCTGGTTCTGGTGCCCCTCCCGCCGCTCCCTGGGTGGGGGTCTGGGACAGATTGGCTGGGGAGGAGTCACAGGGGCAGGTGTCCCTCAAGTATCCTTGCTGTTTCAGGGCTGAGCCCAGACTCCAGCACAGACCCCTTCTGCCACTATGATGATCCTCCCAGCATCTCATGTTGGAGGCAACAGAGGGACCCTGTCAAGCCAACTCTAGAGCCGACCCCCCTCTCCTGCAGCACCTCTGCTGTGCCCTGTCCCTATAGGAAGCCAAAGCTGTCATACTGTTGGCAATCAGCCAACAGGAGCCGGCCACTTCTCTATCCATCCTGGTATCCATTCCGCTCACCCCAGGGCCTTTGCACTGCTGTGGCCTGTCTGGAATCCTCTACTGTGAGTCTCCCACAGTACCCATATGACCTTTCTGGCTTCACTGCTGTTTGTCTCTTGCTGAAGGCAGGCATGCCTGCCACACCCACCCTCCTGCTCCAATGCCTAGAGCTGCCTTGCTACCTCGCAGCCCTCGGTAAATGTCTGCTGAGAGACTGACTGAAGCGGGCCAGGGCACAACAGGACTCAAAGGGATCAGGCTATGGCAGGAGCAGGAAGAAGAATGTACAAAGGCAAGAATGATTTGCATGAACACGCCACCACACACACACACACACACACACACACACACACACACACACACACACACACACACACGTGCGCGAACACACTCTCTCACCAACTGACTGACTCCTGGCCAGGACCTCTGACACAGCTTTGCTAAGAGTCCAAGAAAGCCCTGGGGACAGAATCATGGTGCCCACTGCCCTTCGCTTGTGCTCATGGCACCAGCCAGGCTGACTGTCTGCTCAGAGCAGGGCTCCTCAGCTCGAGTCTCTGTCCACTCTCTGAACAGTTGCCCCGGGGAGTGCCCAGATGAAGGACCATCTCTGTCTGTGGCTATTCCTTAGCACTGGGTTGTCTGCCTGGCGGGGGATGCTCCATGCTGTGTCTTGTGACATGCAACCCCACCCTCACAACCCTGGAGCCCATTGAGAGCAGATTGGTTCTAAGTGGGTGCTCCTTTCACTCCCTGGCATTAGTGACACTCGAGGGACCCTTGAGTACAGGCCACTCTGCCCAGGTCCCATCTAGAGGCCCCAGAGTACCCACAACAAAGAACCAGCCCCCTTGAAGGCCTGGGCTCCCCGAGGCTGCCCCTGTGACTTGTGCCTCAGCTGATTCTCTGCTTGGCCCAGTGTGAGTGACGACCATCTGCCGGCTGCAGAGCCAATGAGAGCAGCCCAGGGCTTGAGGACCAACTAGCAACTTCTTCAATTGCAGGCTAGAAAATAACAGTTGTCCAGGGAGGTGCTAGGGGCTAGGACACAGGGGCCAGGCAGTGACTACAACTCCAGGACCCCAGACCAAGTCACCCCGCGCATGTCACCCCTGCTCTCTGCCACCTCCTGAGGTGGCTGTAAGGATGAAGGAGGCAGAGGATGGGGTGGGTGCATCTTACTGATGGTGTGGGCTCAAGTCCACAGCCAGGGATCGGAGTTGGGCCCCCATTTTGCCTGTAGGGCAAGCTGGACCCTATGTCTTTGCTGCTGCCACCCAGCCCCCGCCCCAACCCCCGCTGGCCTGCCTCCACATGGAGTGCCGGCTCCAGGCTCCGCCTGGCAGGAACAGCTGTGGAAACCCTGCTTCCCCATGTTGGAGGCCTCCGTGGGCCTTCACCAAACAACACAAAGCAGAACCCGGGGAAGGTGTGAAATAAATAAACGGAACAAGCCGTGCATTTCCCTTCCACGGCGCAGCTGCTCCTGAAGATAAACAACAAGTGACTGTCACCAAACATCAATACCGAGAAATGAACTTGACAAAAAGCTCGGCCGGCCCCCAACAGCCCCCCAGTCCTGCCCCCTCCCCCCAACCTCCAAACACCCACTTCTGCATTTCTCCAGTTCCCACCTAATGGTTTTATTTTTCAATTAATTCCTTGACAGAATGCCAGCCCGCATCTTTCCCTTCCCTGGCTGGCAATGTCGCCTGCATGGAAGGCACGGGTGGGCGGGGGACTGTGGGAGGACGAGAGAAAGGGCTCCATGGGAGGAGAGGGAGGCTGGGAACGAGAGCAGGGCTGACAGGGAGAAAGGATGCTGAAAGGGCCCTGTGAAGAGGCAGGCGAGACAGAGGCCGGAAGGGAAAGCCAGCGGGCCGGCAGCAGACTCTGCCACTCTGGATAGAGGTTGCGTGCAAGCCAGTTGCTTTCCCTGTCTGGGCCCAGTTCACTGAATGAATACGAAGCTACTAAGCACAAGCTGGCCATGCCTTGAACTCCAGTACCAGGGAGGCTGGCACAGGAAGATGGTCTGAGCCAGGCAGTAAGAGGTCAGCCTGGACAATGGAGAGATCCTTTTCAAAATGTAAGAAGTGACTAGTTACAAGGCCTTCAAGACTTTGGCTAGCACAAGGGTGACACTGAGTTCCGAGAAGGCATGGACCAAGACAGACAAGAAATGTTAAATGTATCAATGTATGACGGCCAGCACCCAGCAATCAGGGCTGAGCTGCCATGGGTAAGCTGGGACACAGGCAGGGATGGTCTAGGTGCCTGCGGGGTTGCTGCAGCAGGCTAAGTGTAGGTTGTTCTTCTAGGAACCCCACAAGTTGGATTCATAATCCCTGAGATCTGGGGAAGTCCTGTGGGTACAGACAGGCTCTCCACAAGGTGCTGAGCTCACTCTGGGGCCTTTTCCTTATACAGCCAAGCCCAAGGTGCCTTCAGCAGAAAGAGTCAGCTTCACCCCAGGGTCTTGGCAGGAGACGCAGAAAGCAGAGTGAGTCATGGGGCAGTATTAACACAGATACTGAACCAAAGCCCAAAGGACAGGGATGTGCATCATACTCAAGTGAGTTCTAGTCAAATGGTCCACATGGGCTGGGGTTTGCTTCTCACAAAGACATTCTCCACTGTTAATAACAGCCCAGAGTGAGGGACCTAAATGGTGGGAGATTAACTGGCCACAGGCTAATTTTTCTCCAAATGTCTATGCTGGGCATCTTCCTGGCTGTAAGTCCAGATAACTAGACTGGTCCTGTGCATGCAGAATCCCAACCTAGACCATGGTGGGCTTAACCCAAGGTAGGGAAGGGATACACGCTGGCCTAGAATCTTCTGTCCTTGGCCTATAAGAGTGTGGGCTACAGGGGCTAGGAACAGCAAGTGTTGAGGTGAAGGAGACTTGCTGTAAAGAGGGAGCAAGCACAGGCTGAGGGGAGGCTCCCAAAGCTGTGCTTGGCCTGGAGGCTCATTTTCATTATCAAATTCTCTTCTTCCTGGGTCCAAGCAGAGATGACACGGAGAAATGTGCAAGCGGAGTAACCACGGAGTCACAGCATTGGGAGGACCATGTGCTGTGGACTGGAAACAGGGAGCTCACGTCTCATAAAGGCACAGTGGCTCTGCAGGCTTCTGTGTGGAATGTAGGACCAGGGTGGCCAGACCTGATTTCCTGAGACTGGCTTGAAACTGACTTCCAGGTCAGATCTTCCAGTGGCCAAACACTGATGAATCCGGTAACTGTTTTGTGTTCACATGTCGCAGGAGAGGCACCGATGGCTCAGCTGGTGGCCTCTAGTCTACGTGCTTCTTGCTGCCTGTCACAGGAACTCGAGGCAGCCACTGAAGCTGTTTCCCTGGCTTCCTCTGGTTGGGCCAGGCTGCACGTCAGGTACACTGGCCAGCCTGTATCCTGTGGTCCCTGGGACTCTGGGCCCCGCCCAGGATAGTGGCCAGGCCCTGCCCCTCCCACACCGCCCTGCGGTTCTTCTGTCAGTTTAATTCTGTGATCGATGAGAAGGAGCAGGCGAGATGGCCCGGCACAGCTGGCTTCCCCGTTAGCCCTAGCAGGGATTCGTGGGCTTGCAGGCGACGGCTGAGTGAAATGTTTGCAGAACGCACAGAACACAAGTCAATAACAATTTAGTGGGATTGGGAGCAGGTCCCTTCCTCGCACGGACAGTTGCTCCCAGGGGAGGGCAGTACAATGTGCAGGGTATTGTCAAATCGCTTGCAGCGGGAGGCTTAGGTGTGTGTGGGGGGGCGAGAGGGAGGTAGGGGGTGTGGCAGGGCCACACCTGCCCCAGTTGGTCCCAGAGACTTGCAGGCCCCCAGTATACTTTCACTGGGAGATGAGGTTGCTGTCTGGAGGCCCCTCCACAGGCCCCCGTCCACCTGTACCTTGGTCAGGAGCTGTCTGGGCCCATATAGATCCACTTCGTGAGCCTCAATTCCCACACTAGCCGTGACAACCAGGGGGGAGTGAGAAGTGTGCTGACCACTGGAGGCATAAACCATTCACGAAACCAGGGGCCAGGATAAAAGTCCTCTTGTATACCCCATGCCCTCCTAAACCCAGCGTGACAGTCTGGGGCGTCTAGAGGAAGGGCTAACAACATAACCAGGTCTTGGGAAGAGTGAGAGGTGCCCAGATGAAGGGCTGACATGTGGAGCTTACATAAAACCCCCATCTCCAGGGAGTGGGAAGGAAGCACGGCCAGGGGATGTTTTGAATAATAAATTCTGTGACTTCACATACTTGCTTGAACTTTCCACCTATGATTTTGAAAGCCCAATGATTATGTCTTCACGGCTCAGATCAAGGAGGCCCATTTGCAGGGGTTGATGGGGGATAACGGGCTCTTGTGGTCCCTGGTCTTTCGAAAGCGTGCCATCCTGCTGCTGATGGAGGTGTGGAATGGGGGTGGGGGTGGAAAGGCTGGCAGGCTTTAAATATCATCTGTATGCTGATAACTTCAAATTTATATTGTAGCTTAGCCTTCACCCCAGAGCTCAGAACTTATCCACCTATCTGCTAATATCCCTGGGGCATCCTGGCTGATGTCGGAAACTCAACTTGGTCAGACTCCCAACTCCACATCTGTTCTTGGCTTCCCAGGTTTGCTCAGCACCCAGGCAGCACCCTTGTTTCTCCCCTGCCTTCTCTATGCCACCCTGGCCAGTTCCCACTTCTCCCAACACAGCCAGTCTCCCAGCTTCTTGCTGCCATGCAGCCTTTGGCTGTGGCCCTGGCTACCATCTTTGGATGACCCCAGTGTGATCTCCAGCGCTACCCACTGCAACCCCACACAGAAACAATAAAGTGGATTCTAGAGGTTTTCAATGCTGGCCTTCACTTTAGTCTTCCAGGGCTTCCCAGGGCAACATGAGCAAAGTTAGGCTTCCTGCCATGGATGGTCAGATCTGTGATGGCTTCTCCTGTCTGGTTTCCATTCCATCCTGGAGCTCCAGTAGTAAACACCCTTCTGCCCCAGGGCCTTTGCATCTGTGGGTCCCTGGGCTTGTACTGGTTTTCCCATAGGTCTTTGGCGGGCTGGTCCCTTGCAATCACACAGAAAAGCTGACTTCTCGGGAAGGCTTGTGCACCCCTTCCCTTGGAATATGTTGTAGCATCCACTCTAATTTTCTTCAGAAAACCTTCCACCGACAGAACTTAGATCCTTCTGTTTTGTGAAGCTCACCCCCTCTCTTACACAAAACCCACCTCCATAAGGAAAGAAGGAGCGGGAGACAAAGCCACGTGCCATCTCCCAGGAAAGCTTCCACTGAGGAGAGACAAAACCATCTAGAATGTGTGTGCCTGCCACCTGGGACTCAGGAACTGTAGGCAACACGGCAGGAGGAAATAGGGATCTGCTCTACAAGGGCCCAGAGCTGTGTGCTCCTAGGAAAGTCGCCTGCTGTCTCTGGGTCTGTCTGGTCCTGTAACATGGGACCTGTCTCTCTCTGAGTGTGCTAGGCCAAAGTGCCACCAGGTTTCTGAATTGTATGAAAAAGTGCTAAGTGTTGCTGCTGCCCAAAGGCCCCTGACAGAGCTCTCTCTGGCTTCCCTGAGGCCGAGCTTATCTTTATGAGGCTGCATCTTTGCAGAAGGACAGGGCGCTGAGGAACAAGGTGAGAATATCAGGCTCCCAACAGGGTCTGTCTGCATGTTTCACGTCTAAATAACTCTGGGCTGGGGTAATGGTCCAGCTGTGCTGAGCCTTGGTGTTCATACCTAATGTGAAGGTGTCTGCAATCGGCACCACACAGGGCCCAGAATATGCTACATGTTCAGCTAACATCAGCCACAACCATGACTGGTTCTAACCGGCTCATTCATCTGCTCTGTGGACAGTTAAGAGGCCAGCTTTATTCTTGATTCGAGGTAAGTTAGAGCATAAGGAGGGGGCTGAGTCCCCTGGGGGGTTAAGCTAGTAGCAAAAAGGGTCTATGCATGTATGTGTACGCACGTATGTGTGTCTATGTGTGCATATATGCATGAGTACATGTGTGCTTGTATGTTTATGTGCATGGATGTGTGTAAATATGTATGTGCCTGCATGTGCATGTATAACAGGGAGAAATGCTGTAGGCCTGGAGGTGCGGTGGTAGTAGACTGATGGAACAAGGATGTGGTTGGGGCTCCATCCCTACCCTGTGAGGCTAGGAAGGTGGCTTAGAGTGCCAGGCCACTGACCAGGACTCTTCCTTTCTGTGTGGCAGGCTCTTGATGTGTGTGCTCTCTGTATATGTTGCTCTGGCCGGTATCGCCGGGCCCAGTGGGCAGGGGATAAGGCAGGTGCAGGGATGGTGGTGCTGCGGCCACTTGCTATGCTGCTCATGCCTGAGCCCCTACTCTGGAGGTGAGAGTTGCAGCCTCTAACCACAGCCCATCAGGTCCTCAGCTGGAATAAGACAACAGAGGGAAGCCGGGCCACTGCCGGCTGAATGAAAGCCCGTGTGCCATGCCTCCCTGACTGTGAGCGCTTAAGATGGGCTGGGCGGTGGATCGCTTCCCGGCCATTTTATTCTGTCCTCTGTGCTCCTGGTACCATGGCCTGCCAGGCCGTGAAAGCTTCGCAATGCCGCGCCCCTGCTGTTTGCAACACGTTCAAGTAGAAAGGGACACAGCTAGAGGCAGACTTTCTTCTTTCTTCCCCTCCTGAGCACTCTTTTCACACCCCACACGCCAGGCAGAGAAGAAAACCACTTCACCTACTACAGGGCCAGGGGCTGGAGACCAAATATCTGATTCCTGACCAGAGGGGGGGGGGCAGCAGGCAGAGAGCAAGGGTGGGGGAGTTGGAGGTATGGGAATGGGGAGAGGACCAGACTGGGATAGTCCAGGGAGGCTGGGGGTGTTGAGAGAGGACAGGAGAGGGAGAATGTACTAGGGAGGATGGCAGCCTCCCTCCCTCCCTCCCTTCCTAAGGCATCTGTCCAGCATTTATGTCTCTACTGACTCAGGGTGACTTTTTCCTGTGGCCTGACCTGTGTTGTGGGCTAGCACCAGCTAGGGAGGGACACTGTGGTGTCCTGCCACTGCCCAGGGACCACAGACAGCATGAGGGATGCCTGGGCTTAAAGCAAAGCTTCTTTAGATACCAGTAAGTGGAAAGCCTGCAGCGGGCTGAGCCTGGGGCCCTCCTCCTATGAGCCAGACCCTGTGCCCTGGCTGGAGACTCAGGAGACCAGGCTCTCCCTTTCTCTGCCCAATTACATCCTCCTGAGTCCACTAGCCCCTGGGTGATGATACCCTATGTTCACTGTAAATATGGCAAAGCTGAGACTCACCAGGACCACAGAGCAGATAATAGGACAGACATACACAAACGCAAGAGTGCTGACCGGATCAGCCCATGCAAAGGCTTGGTCAAGAGAAACGACTTAAAGCTTAGGTTTGAGTCCCTGCTGTGTTATGGGTGGATGGGTACCCCTTAATAAGTTTATTGCCCTCTCTGAGCCCTTTCTGATCTGCTAAATGGGTCAGTGACAGTTTCTATGTCCCTGAGTCCTAGCACGGCCTGACAGAAGGAGTGGCTGTGAAGACACGGGAAGCTGTGTCAGTTAGCCTGGCTGTCTCCCTTGACCCAGGAACCATGTGTCTTGACCAGCCCTCCCCTGTCAGCAGCAGGGTGTGGAAGAAGGCATGGCCTGCAGCCCACAGGCAGCCTTGTGAGGCCAGAGCTTCCAGGCATCCACCTGAGGTTTGAGTACCTTTCTGGCAATGCTCAGGGCCCATGCTGGAGCTGGGCACAAGTCCCAGTTGCCCCTGGGCTCTGCCAGGGCCCTGGAGGCTCAGAACAATGCAGACTAGTACACAAATGACCTAGTACTTTTCCCGGCAGGGAAAAGGGCAGAGGAAAAAGGAGACCCAAGCAGGCTGCGGGGTCCACGGCCCTGTTTTGATGACTTCAGCTCCTGTGTACATGCGCGGGATAAGGTGGAGGGTGTGGCGCACACTGTTCCTGGGGCATCTGCAGACCTGGCAGCTTTGCACCTGCCGTGGGGCCTGCAGGGTGACATGCCTGGCAGGTGTTACAGCCTTGCATGGCAGCCTCCACACCCATGGCTGTCTTGGGGCTGCTGGAGAGGCAGGCACAGGGTCACCTTCCTCAGTTTCATCACCACACCTGCCTGGTGGGGTCCTGTGGCTCTGAGTAGTCAGAGACTGCTCGTACACACCAAGGACTGGCTTCTGCTGCATCCTTGCGCCTAGGAGATGATGCAGTCTTTGGAACTCAATTTATTGAAGGGTCTTCCTTCCACAGAGAGCAGAAGTGCTGAGCCCACAGTCTCGGAGGCCTGGGCTGGGTGGTGGGGTGACCACAGGGAAGGTGGGCCCTGCCTAGGGAGAGTGTCTTCCACAAACATTTGCCGACGGGTGCATTTGGGGCTGTCAATGCCTGTCGATGTAGACAGGTTCTGTCTGCCCATCAGGACTTGGGGTCTTATTGAGTTGTGAGCCTGCCACTGAGTGCGCATATTCTCTGGCTTCTCTTGCCTTGCATTTGCTTGGGCTGGAAAGCTCCTAGACCTGGATGGAAATCCTGGCACCACTCAGAGAGGAAGCTAAGCAGGGGCAGCAGATAGGAATGGACCATTCCAGATACAAGCAAACAGTATACTACATTTGCCACGAGTGGGGGTGGGGTGGCTGGGCCTGGCCAGAATAACAAGCCATAGGAAATAACAAACACACCAACCAACCAACCAACCAACCAACCAGTAAACCAAACAATAACAGCAGCAGCAGCAGCAACAACAACAAAACCAAGAAAGTACAGGGACAGAGGCACAGAGGAGAAGACATGGAATGAGCGACACCCGGAGGGCAGGGCAGGGTCCAGTTGCACTGAAGCTGTGTCAGCCCTTTGAACAGGGCATTCACGTCACTCAGTACAAGCAAACGCAGAAAGGAAGCTGCTTATGGAACAGCACATTTGAGGGCGCAAGGTTCTCCTTAGCTTGGGGGAAAAGTGACCTCTTTAAGAAGTATGGCGAGCAGGTGGTGTGGCTCTGGGCAGACCGATGGAGGGCCAGGGTCTGTGTTCCAAGGCTTTGGCCTGCCTTTGTGGTTCTTAAGCACACTGGTCAGGGACAGTCTTGCTGGATTGCTTATAACCCTCTGGGACAATGTACCCTATGACCCTTCACTGCCCCTGGTTCCTGATCCCAGCTCTGTAGACAGAGAGCTCACAGCAAACACCTTCAGGGGATGACAACGGTCTCTCTGAGCCCAGTGCAAGGAAGACAAGGTAGAGAGAAACTGCAAGCCTCTTGAGGTCACAGCACCAATGAGTACAGACAGGGCTGTCCCAGTCCAACCCAGAACTTGTTTGCCAGCAAGTGGGAGGAGGGGAGCTGTTCCCAGGTGGGGAGCTCAATGGTAGCTACCTTGCTCTGCTTTCTGGGGACCACTGTGAAGGTACTTAAGGAAGGTGAGCTTCCAGTTCAAGTCTTGACATCTCTGTGAGGGGTGCACACCCCATTAGAGATGAGGCTCAGTGATTCCAACCCACAGATCTCTCCAGCTCTTCCGACTCCCTCAGTCCCTCAGCACCAGGCATAATGGGCCTCCCATTTTTCAATTTTGGGGACCCTCGACCTGGGCTACCCATGGAGGGAAGTGGCTACTTTCTTTACCCATGCCCACAACCCTGCTCCAGTCACTATGGTGTCCCAAAGATGAGGACAGCTGGGCTCGGAGAAGGGCAACAATCTTTAAGACCATAGTGGTGTCACCTTGGTGACTTAGCTGTGAGCACAGAGCTTGGGCAGGAAGTGGGCAGCTCTCAAGAATGGCATATTGGAACTTGATAATACCATGGTTTCTAGGGCCAGCCTCCAGGACCCATTCCCAGCATCCCTCAGCTTGAGGTGTCATTTTTTTGGAACCTGAATTGGAGACTATAATGAACAGAAAACACAACTGTCCTGTCCTTCTTGCTTGTCTGGCCCCATTGCCTCACCTACCTGCAGTGGACAAGGTAAGCCGTAGTACACGTGGCTGTCCTGATACAAGGTGGCTTAAAGTGGCAGGAGACCTCAGGGCTGCACCCAAGTGAGAGCAGCGATCCAGGCGGTCCCTGTCCCAGTTCTCAACCCCAGAAGCCCCAAGTCAGCCAGGTTAGTGCCAGGCCACTCCTACCTTGGAAGTGCCTGGCCGTCTTCCTCCGTAGGGCCTGCACCGTCACCTCCGAGTCTGCCCATTCCAGAACCAGCCTGCGGCCGTACAAGTGTGTGCTATGACACAGTGCGTTGAAGGCTTTCTGGAGGAGGGGGCAAGAAAGCACAGTGGGTGAGCTGTGAAGGAATGGCGGGTATTCCACGTAGCCTCCCTCCGCCCTCGTGACTTTGGGTGTCTGGCGATGCTCCGGGGTGCTGTTGGCACACCGACTTAATTAGTGAGCTGTGTTTCAAGTGAAGGAGCAGCAAGCAACTGAGCAGTCGATACACCCACTGCCGGGCTGGGTGGGTCACCTGCTTCCTGGGTGGCATCTTCTCTGTTATCTGTGGAGATCGAGCCCACTGACAGGTGGGAAGCCCAGCTGCCTCGTCACCAGAGGACACATGTACACTCCCTCATGGTTACTTGGTGCTTGTCCTCCATCTGTCTTGTCTGTTCCCACCGTCTCCTTCCTGGTTCCCTGTCCTTTCCGTACTACAGGTTTCTGTGCCCAGCTCAGCACCCCAGGCCTTGAACATCCTCTTCCTCCTTGCTTTGTCAAGCTCCCCTCCCCTCAGCATTTTCAACACTAAACTGAGATATAATTATACAGTGTATTCACGTGCAATTATCAGCATATGGGTTCTAGAACATCCCTTCACCAATTCAAGAGAAAGACACGCTTTGGCTGTCACCCCTCAAGTCCCCCAATTCTCCTCCCAGCTCACACACACCACAAACCTACTTCTTGCTTTTATGGATGTACCAGTCCTGGGCATTCATTCGTCTGATCACTAGACAGCACTGAGGAAAGCCCTCCATAAACAAGGCTGACTGAGGATCAGTGGCCTTGTGCAGGAAGGGACAGCATCCTCCATCTCTTCTGGAAACACCCCATGACTCTAATGTGTCCCCAAGAAGGTTCGGTGGGTCCTGACCTTGGCTACCTTGGGAAGTGACTGTGCTTGAAAACAATAGTTAAAGTAACCAGGTAACACTGGAGTGAGGTGGCCCTAGCTCAAAAGAATTGGTTCCAGACACAGCAGCATTGTGCAGAGGAGACGGGCCCGAGGAGGTGACTCTGTGAGCCGAATGACACCAAGCTGTCTGACACCTGTGGACAGCATCTGGGAGGGAGACACAGGTCACACGTTATCCTAAGCCATCCTGGTTTTGGGCCCTGTAACTGACAGGTTGTGTACTTACTTCTGTTGTGGAGGCTGCAGGACAAGTGAGGGAAATAAGGCCACAACCTTGGGCTAATCACTGACCTAGCTGGGTCAGGCCCTGTCTTGGAAAGGCTTCAGGACTTAGAGCAAGGGAGGCAGGCAGTGCCCAGCGGATTCAAGACAAATAGAATCTGGAAGGATGGGAGGGCAGGTGGGAGGGGAAGTGTTACATAGACGCTCAGCCAATGGTGGGAAGGTTTCCATGCTTTGTTCTCTGCACCGCTTGAGAAGGGCCAGGTGCAGCCCCCCACCTCCCCTACATACACACTTTTTTTTTTTAAGTTTAATTTAGAAGCCTCTCTTGACTGCCGGCAGAGCCCCCACCATTTTTTTTCCAGGCAGATATAAAAATGCATCTGGCCCCCGAACCGAAATGGCTCATTCTGAGCTCCGAATCGAGAGTGCTCAGCTGTCAAGGGAGGCAGGGAGATGGCAGGACTCGGGGAGCCGGGCGCCTCGAGACCAAGAAAGGAACTGGTGGGGAGTCTGATGAGGGTCCCTGAGGAGCTGCATTCTGGGGACACAGCAGTCTGGGACAGCCATGGCTGCATCTGGTGGCAGTTGTTCCACCCTCACTCACAAAATAGGAAGAGATCTTGGCAGGGAGGCCCGGGTGAGGAGCTACCCCAACCCCAGCCTTCATTTTCTTTCTCATGCTTTTTTTTCAATCTTTCTCCTGCCTCAGAAGGTCTGGTGATGTTTCTGTTCCCTGCAGGAGTTCCTAATAGCCTCTCCCTCTCTCTGTACCCCTCTGGCACTTTATCAGCCCCTCATTGAAAGGGCTTTCCATACTCAGAGTGCGTATGGGGGCTGTGGTTCTGCAGCCAGGCTATCTCAGTTCAAATCCCTATTCAATCACTTTCAAGCTGTGTGGTGCTGGCCAAGCTGCTTAATGTCTCTGAACCTAGGCTGCATCAAATTTTAGAAGGGGTGGCAAAGATGCGGGGTGGGGACACTCAGGAAGCCATTTACTCACAGCTTAGAGCACCGCCCTGCAGCAATGCTGTCTGGTACACTGTCATAAGCCACTCCTCAGTCTGCAGGAACCGGAGTAGAAACAGTGTAGTCTGCTTGCAAACGCTCTTATTTTTCTAGAACACAATATGGATTCTCCAAAAATAGCAGAGCCCTTCCCAGCTCTGATTGCTGAGGACTGACAGATACCAGCTCATGCTCCGGGTGCCTATTTCCTGAGCTGCAGTATGGTGTCCTCAATGCTTTTCCCCACAGGGTAGAACAGTGCCTGGAGGTTAGAGCCAGCCTCAGGGAATGCAGTGAACGTGCTTAAAGAGATGACGTGTGCCTGTCTGCCTGAGGCATCTTAGGGATGGATGAGGAGGGAGGAATGGCCCCCTTTTGAGGGGCTTTGGGGCTGGTGCAGGGGTATACCCGAGAAGCATGGAAGATTCTAGGTGCTTCAGCAGAAACAATGTCAGCTGCCAGCAGCTTCTCCCATATACCGGGCCCCATAGAAATGCCTTGTCACCTCGCCCGGTGCAGGGAACTGCCCGGGGCATGTGCAGTCCTGTGGCTAACAGTCTTCTTGGTGTGGCACAGGGAGCCCTCAGGTTGGACAGGTCTCTAACCACATGACCCCCGCCTGCTTATCCCACTTCAACAAGGGACAACTGAGGACCCACTATGTACTTCATGCCCTTGAGCACTGAAACTGTGGCCTAGTCTGTGAAGGCCCTGCCACCCTGTGCCTGGCACCCTAGTCCCAGTTCTAACAACCGTCACCCACCCACTGTCTCCCTAGCTAACCCTGAAACCCTCGAGGAAAGGCGCCTGCCCTCCCTTAGCGCACTGCTCTCGGAGTCAGGAAGGGAGTCTTCCTTTGTCGGGAGTCTGGAGAACGTGTCTCCACCTGGGTGGATGGTCAGCCTTAAATATCCTGTCACAGCCTTTCAAGCCTGTTTCCATACACAAGGATACAGCGCGCACTCAGCTGGGGTCAGTTCACACTGGATGGTGACCTGGACTTGGTCTGGCTTTATAGCTACATCCATCGTTTTAGGTCCCACCTGCTGGCACAGGAGACGCACCAACCTTTACTCCCTGGTCTAAGCATTCAAATATATGAGCCTATGGGGACCATTCTTACTCAAACCACGACAGACACCGAGGAGCAGCGGCGACCTTCCAAGACAAACAACCACAGGCCCATTTGTAGACCTCGACTCTGAGATGGACAGATGCAACCCTAGTCATCACACCTGAGCCAGTCAGCTTAACCTCCAAGCACACGGTGCTGACCAAATGGCAGCTGCTCCAGTAGAACAGAGTAGGGAAGAGCTCCGCTCCCGCCTTTGCAGGTCTGCAGCACCTCACAGCGTAGGTGTCAGGTGGCCAGGGAAGGTGACAGGCAGTCCCTGCACTGCCCAGTGACCTGACAGATTTCTCTAAGCTTTACTTTCTCAATTCAGTGTGGGCTCGAGGGGACTGCCCATGTCAGAAGCAGGCAGTGGATGCTCCTTGGCCCTGTGCAAACCTCATGGCTGGGTTTCCACCTTCCCCTGACTCACACTGTGCCTGACAGATCTGAAAGCGAGGCCTCTGCTCTGGTCTACAAGGTGCCTGGCAGGCCTCGGTCCCCATGGTCTGGAGAGCTGCAGTTGGCAGAACAGCACAGCACGCTCTTGCTCTTGCCTTGGCGGTAAACTGGGCAGCACCTGATCCTACTTACGCTCTTAGCCTACATGCGCTGGCTGAGCCCGAGTCCCTACCTTGAAATGCACGCTTGGCTAGAATTTGCACCTCTGGGCTGTGGTGACAGAAGCCTGGCAAAGCAGCACCATTCAAATTCCGGTGTGAACTAGCACACAACGCAAATGCACACCCAAACAGAAAAGTGGGGGGTAAAAGCCCAATTCCTGGGTTAGCTCCTGGCAGCATTCTGGCAGACACAGAAGTAATGGATGTAAGTTTCAATACAGCAGAGAACCTTCAGGACCCGAGGGACTCAGCTGCCTCCTGTCCCCAGCACATGCACCACACCATCTGCTCTCTCAAGCTCTGCCACTTGGAAAGGGCAGTGTCACCAGCTTCTGCTGTGGGGCAGCGTCACCTGGGTTCAGGGGAACACATGTGGAACAGGAAGGCAGCTCTGAAGTCATGGGCCACTCTGACACTATTTGGCATTGCCTGGTTGGAAATGGGGTGGGGTGTCTCCTTCAGGGTCACCCCTGCAGACCCCGCTATACTGACACCCCAAGACTCCTCCTTGCACACCACCATGCAGATGCGTGTAACACACGAGCTATGGATCATCTGATGGATCACGTGCTGCAGGCTACCATTCAACACTGGGGGGGGGGGTGGGTACCAGTGAGGGAGGCAGGAGGCTGGAGAAGCTCTGTCCTGCCTTTCATCACCAATCCTACCACCCTAGATGTCACTCAAGCCCTCTGAACCACACGGCATCTCTAGCCAGTGTGAGCTCGGGCCACACGTCCTGTCACTCACTCCCTGGGCGTCCACCCGCCCTGGTGGGGAGGGGAAGGGGAAGGAGATGCCTGCGACCCTACAATTAAAGCTGTGGTTGTTTATCACAGCAGAGCTCTGCCTGCCAACGCCAGCCGCCATCGCATCTCCGCTGCTGCTCCCCCCGAGTGTTTATTTAAGCCAACACATTGCTCTGCTAATTGGATAACATTCTATGTGAAAATAGGCCTTTTAAAACAACAGTGTCGGTGGCTAAAACAGCTGCAACCACAAAGTATAAAGAAGCGTGGCTCGGGAGGGAGAATTAAAGGCACCTCGTGTGGGGAACAATTGATATCCTGGTTTCGGGGTGTCTGTCTGCTCTTCCCATCCTTTCCCCTTCCTCCAGGGCCAGCCTGGGCTAGGTGGGGAGAAGGTAGGGCCTGACTGGAAACCCTGAATGGAAGCCTACTGGTGACTTCCTAGTCAATGGGGAGCAAATGCACCTGCCTAGGACTCCCCACTGCCCGCCCAGTTAAGGAGCGGCACCGTGAGCTGGGGTTCTCCCAAGAGCTGTCCTTATGGGACCTCTTGGTCTCTCTGTGTGTTTCTACCCGGGGAGCCCTTCTCCAGGGTAAAGTGCTGCAGCTGGGTAGCATGGGTGTGAGGGGCACGTTTGGTTAGGGGAGGCCAGCACTTTGGTAAACCAATGCCTGCCGGCTGAGCCAAGTCTGGGCTTTGAGCCATTTCTCCACCTTACACCAACGCATAGGGCACTCAAAAGAAGTCCGCAGGGTTGATCAATTCAGATGCCCCAGAGGAGGTACAGCAGTAGTGACAGGACGGGATAGCCCAGGGTGACCCCACAGGTAGAGGATGTGTGCTAACCTGACTCCCTGCCATGCTATTAGGCAGACACTGGTTCCCCTCCTTTGTGAAGTGCTAGGTTCCCTGAGAACCGGGATGCTGGGATAACACTGGCAGCTCCAGCAGCACTGATATGTGCTGCCTAGAATATTAGAACCATCAAACCTCCTAGACAGTTGAATTCACTGGCTTGTCCATCCATTGCCTGTGGGCAGGCAGGGCTCAGGTCGCCAGTGCCCGTGACCAGGAAGGTAGCCCAGTCTCTTCTCCCATTTGCCTGAGCAAGTCAGTGTCAACCACAGCTCTGGGGCTGTGCAGATGGGCAAGGTCAGGAGAGGGAGGTTTTGTGCTAGTCCTCACTAATCACGGTGCACTGGGCTGGGACAGGCAATGTGCCTACAGTAGACACGTCACTTGTATAGTGATGCTATCAGGAGCCCCTGCCTGTCACTGTTGGGTGCCTGGGTTCTTCCATGTGGCCCTCATGGAGCCTCCCGCTGGCTTTGCTCCCCAGCATTGTTATGTACTTCACTCAGAAGGTGTCTGCTGGGTCAGAGTCCCTGAGAATGTGTGAGGTACAGGGTGAGGCCTGGAGAGAGAAATCAAACCACTTCACTCCAGGATGAGGACTGAGCACTTGTTCTGGGTCAACGGGCCTGTGTGGAAGGCTACACCACGACTCTTATACGGCGGGGCCAGGGCAAGAGCCCGATACCAGGAGCTGAGGTGTGGCAGGGTGGGGTAAAGTGGGGGCTGGCTGCTGGCCCCTCAGGCAGACATAAGTCTCTCTGGGCCCCTGGCCTCAGTCTTCCACTGAGCAAGCATCCTCCTGCCTCAGCCCCAGTGGCTGTTGTATTATCTTCTATTCCTTCCCCTTCTATGTCCTAGGATGGTGGGGAAGGCCTCCTAGTGACCAACTGATCTCTCTACACGGAGTCACATCAAGATAGGAGAAGGTGCTCCAGAGGGCCAGAGACCATTGAGGGCCCCAGGTGTTTCTAAAGGAGCCTCCCTTCTCTAAAACATCAAGTCCTAAAGGAGGTCAGGAGAGTATGTTCCAAGAGGCAGGGAGGGGTCCAAGGGCCCTTTCCAGCTTGGTTGGGCTCCACTCTTTCTCCACTGCAGGGTAACCCCAAGCCAAGCCATAGCTGGAGAATGGCCTCATCTTCAGTGTATGTCCACACTGTGTGCAGTGCGCATGGATATACAGTAGGTGAAAAGAAGTCATACTGCCACTCCGGACACAACCCAGTTCTGCAGACAGACCCAGGGGAGTGAGTGGGGGAGACAGACGGAGCTGCCCCGAGAAACAGCAAGAGTAAGGGAGATATGGGAGATGGATTGTTAAGAATGAGCTTACTGGCACAGTGGCAAAAAAAGGCATGAGTCCTGGCAGGGCAGGGTACGGCAGCAGGGATGGAGAGGCCTGAAATAGCACCTGGGGAGCGGAGGGCGAAGCCAGTCTCCAGGGCTGTGGGTGGAGCCCTCACTGTCCTCAGCTGCCCTTTCTCTTCCAGGAGCCAGGAACAGGAAGGGATGGAGGGAGAAGCTGCCACCTCCACAAGTCACTGCTGAGGGGCTGACTTGGGATTAGGAGGAACATGGCATCTGGCCTGAGGACTGTACTGTAGTACAAAAGTGGGCCTGTGTATGTCCACCCCAGCCTGTCCCTGCAGCAGCCCGTGAGGCCGGGGAGACGGCGGGAGGGTGAGTCACTTTTCCAAGGTCACACCAAGGGGAAGAAGCCATGAGGGCTTCATAGGTGGTGAGCATAAGTTTGGGGTTGGCTTTGGTGAAAAGACCTTTTTCAGGGGCAGAGTTAGGCTCTACTTCTCCCCAGGGCAGCCTTGTCTGGATGTCTGGATAGGAGACTGTCAGTGGTGGTTCTGCTACCCCCACCCGCTCTGTCCCGTCTGGAAGACAGGATGCCACAGGTGTGCACAGACGTGAGTCAGGGGGATGGATACCCAGCTCAGACCCTGGGTTATGGCAACAAGGGAATTAGGTTGTGTTGAGCATCTGCCATGTGCCAGGGAACTGGTCTCGTAGGATCATGTGTCACAAAGCAGAAATGGGGGCACTAATGTCAACCCATTTTACAGATAAGCAAACCGAGGTACAGGGCAAGGTTAGGAGAGGCCAAGCTGCCTTCAGTGACAGTGTTTCTCTAGCTGGCAAGGTCTAGTGTTTGCAGTGTGTTGTTCCTTCTGTCACTGAGAGGTGACAACGGTAGGGCTGCCAGCTGAGGAGAGGGGACAAATTGTTTAGGCAATGAAGCAGGCTCTTCAAGAAGGGGGAAGAAGATGTACGTGTCTGCCATGCTCTGGGGGTTAGTGCCCTGTGCCTGTGGGATGCCCAGGCTGTCTACGTAGCCCTAAGCTGCCCCTTCTGCCCCATGCTGCTCTCCACCCGGGGGCCCCTTGGGGTGGAGGAGCCCTAGCCACTTGGCAGTGGGCCTGGACACTGTTTTATTTAGGGAGAAAAGCAGAGGTGATGGAGGGCCATGGCTGCCGGCTGCGCTCAGCGGGGGCCATCCTGCACAACCTGGCCTTTGGAGCTTGGGGCTGTGAGAATGGTGTCTAGACTCAACTGGCGAGGACTCAACACGGGCAGAATGACAGCCTGGCTGAGCTGTCCTGGGCCTGACGTCAGAGCAGCAGCCTTATTTCAAAGCCCAGGGGGAAGGGGGCAGGAGGTTATGATTATGGGAGTATGACAAGAGGGTTCAGTTGGCAGGGGTGCTTGCCGGGTGACCTGAGTTTAATCTCCAGCACCTATGTGCAGGAGAGAATCTCTCCATTTGCACATGCATGCACACACTTATGCACACGTACCAAACATGCATACATAATAAGTAAGCAAAAAAAAAAAAAAAAAAAAGAATAACCATCCACGACGAAGGCTGTTCTGCTCTCTGCATAGAAGTGTCTGCACATGTGCATGTGTGCTGCAGGGTGGCCCTTGGTGTCACCAGCACAGAATGGAGCTGGCCACAATGGAGAGATGAGGAGGGAGCCAGACCCCACCCATGTACTGTTTTCTGGACACGTGCCCCATTCCTGCCCGGGCTGTTTCAAACAGCCCAGTCCCATGGCCACCTAGACATGTAACAGTCTTTTCCCTGTTACAAAGAGTCTGGGAATGAGGTTGACCTAAGCCCCTGTACATATTTAATAGACACAAGCCCACACCAGCACACACTGCCTGGCCCTCCAAACCCTACACCCAGTGCTCTCCTCCAAGGAGATTGGGTAAATCAGCAGTGTCAGGGAGACAGCCAAAAGCGCGAGGCAGTGACATTCTTCCGGGCTCAGGGGCTCTGTGCTTTTCTGGGGGCAGCACTCACCTTTGCATCCTGCTTGGTGATGAAGTCCACAAAGCCGAAACCCCTGTGAGCGCCTGTCCCTGTCATCTTCTTTGGCAGGCGCACGGTCTTCAGTTCCCCAAAGGTGCTAGAGACAAAAGGCAGATATCAAAGATTGAGGACGGGGCTTTGAGGGACGCAGGGTTCGGGACCCTTTGGGTTACCAGAGATTGCTGGTTGCAGGAACACCCACGGCCCGGGCTCATTCCTGTGGCTCCCCACTTCCCCACAGCCAGCCCTCGCTCCTCTGCAGGCGTGGCTTTCTTCTCCCTGCTGGCCACCACTCCAGGGAGGGAGGGCACCATCACGGTGAAGGTACTGATGGGAAATTTTTGGTGTCTCTCCTGCCACCTGGGGGACACCTGGACACATGTCCTTTCCCCATGGGACAAGTCTTGCACAGGCTGCACCAGGCCAGGAATCCCCCAGCCAGGGCAAGGAGCTGATTGTGGGAATCAAGGCTCTGGATGCACAGCCAGTGGGGCTCCCCGACCTTTCCCAGACCAAGCCTGCGCTGATTGACTCCAATCCATGGAATTTTTCCTGTTAACCTAGAACCTGGGGGTCTGGAGATGCCCCAGTGCTCAGGAATCTGAAGACACACAACTCCTTCTAAGTCACCGCATGTCCTCCACACGCTTCCCTTTTGGTATCTGCGAAGCCAGTCAGGCAGCGTTCTGGAGCAGAAAGCCTGATCAGGGAGCTGTGTGTGACCACCCTTGGGGTCGCCCCTCTCCTCTCCATTGCGTTAACCTTTGAAAGACTCTAGGATAAAAGGAGTGAGCTTCCTCAGGGTCCCCTGGCCCCACACCCCATCCCAGACCCTCTGCAGTGCCCACTTATCAAATATATACAAGCACACTGCCACTGATAAATACTTAATGCGCTCAGCATCTGAAGAGAGGGGTTATTTTTATTTGAAAATCTATCTACATTCTCTGGTGGCTACGGGGTCCACGCATCCATACACCGTGGTTTGGAATGCTTCAGGCCAAGGACCAATTGGGTAAAGAACACAGTGCAGGCCGTAAGTGCTCACAAAATGATATAAGTTAAATCTGGGGGGTTAACCTGCAGCCCTGCCAGCATGAGCAGGCATCTGCTGGCCCCATTTCTGAAGGCAGGGCGGTGTGTAAACGCAGCATTATGAAGCCTCAAAATGAATCGGCACGTCCAGCTCTCCCTGGCAGCTCCCCCCATCCTCGTGCCTGTGCAGGCCATGGGGAATGGAGCTGGCGACAAGGCCAGAGGAGTCTGGTCAGATTCTTTGCTGAGAGGGAACTCTGAGCTTATTTGCAGGGGGTCGGAGTCTGAGCAGGTCAGACGAGAAGCCTGGAGAGCTGACAGTCACACAGCCGGCAAACCCTGCTTCGCTCTGCCACCTAAAGGCCTGCACATCCCGCAACACACGGCCTCGGGTCCCTCTACCCAGTCCCCATTCGTGGGTGGTGCTGACTGGAACAGGGAGAGCTGGGGACACACACGCTTGCTCACAGGCTGGTCCGAAAAAATTGTTCACTGCTCACTGGATCT
This sequence comes from Micromys minutus, assembly GCF_963924665.1. Taxonomy (NCBI): domain Eukaryota; kingdom Metazoa; phylum Chordata; class Mammalia; order Rodentia; family Muridae; genus Micromys; species Micromys minutus. Next base: position 28,012,849 of record NC_137964.1, read on the forward strand.
CTAGGTCACCTGTAAGAGCCCAGGTCTGAGGGATTGACATCTAATGTAGGAAGGCTAGAAGGTGTGGGACAACCAGACTGGTTGTCTGACAGTAGAGGATGCCAATACCTGGCTCTCCAGAACCACTCACCTCTTCTCCAGTACACCTGTCACACCGCCCCTGCCCTGCCCCAACCAGTTCAGTGCGTGCAGCATCGGGAGACAGCCGGGAGAGGCGGGACTATGAAAAGCTATGGAGTCCACAGCCCGCATCTGCCCTGCTTCACAAACAAACCATCCAGGGGCAGCAGCCCTGTTCCAGGCGGGAAGCAGCAGGGTGAAGTCCCCTGCTCAGCCACAGGGTAGTTCAAGCCTGTCCTGTTCCCCAGAGACAGCCCACTTCTAGAAGTGGGGCTTCTTCCTTCTCAAAGGAAGGCTAAATCCAGGGTGAAGCCTGTGTGTATGCATGCACTGTGTGTGTGTGTGTGTGTGTGTGTGTGTGTGTGTGTGTGTGTGGTGTGATGTATGTTTATTCATATGGTATGTGTTGTGGTGTGTGGCATGTGTGTATGTGTATGGTATGTGTTTTGTGTATGTGTGTGTGTGTGTGTGTGTGTGTGTGTGTATGTGTGTGGTGTGCACATGTGTGTGGTAGCTGGTTCTACTGATCCATTCGGGATAATGGGGGCAAGGAAGAGAGGACCACGTGCACCTTCTTTCTGCCTGGCTGTGTTGGGGTGGGGAGAATAGGGATGGGAGACGGAGGCGAGGGAGAGGAAGAAGGGGTGGGGGAAGGCAGTTGAGGTTAATTCCTCCCCTCAACATCGTGCTGTGAGCCGTGGATGCTCGGTGCATGGTAAGCAGCTGAGGGGCCGGAGGAAGCGAGGAAAATAATTAAAAGGTGGAGAAAGAAGCGGGTGCAGAGGCGGAAGGGGCCGGGCTGCTGTGGTCTGCAGACGTGCATCTGAGAGTGTGGTGAGGGAGCCATGACAGCCTGGAGCCACTACGGAACTGGGGTGGGGATGGAAACTGGGGGCATTGGTGGAGCCCACAACCTAGACTTGGGGCTTCGAGACTGACAACTGAATGGCCAAGAAACTCATGCCTAAAGACCCAGGAGCTTCTGGGAAATGACCCCAGTAAAAAGGGGCTTCTAAGAAGAACAGGGCAAAGAGCCTGGCTGAGGAGCAGCTGAAGGGTGAAGAGTTAGAGCTTAGGAAGAACTTCCCAGTATCTGTGGACACTTCTAGAACTGTAGCATGGAAGCTGTGGAACACCGTCACCGCCCATTGCTGCTGTCACCCCAGCTACAAAGGAGGGTTCACCAGGTCTCTGAGACCTGCCACCCCCAGATGTAACAACGCTGAGGTCAACACTGTCACCAGCTCGGGTTGGCAGATAAGGTGACAGACTCTGGTCTGCGGTGAGCTCCTGCCCCAGGTGCTCCAGAACAGGGCTGGCCAGAGACTGGTCCGGGTGCTTGTACAATGCAGCAGGACCGTGGGAGGCCAACGCCAAGGATGGCAGAGAGATAACCAAAGAGAACTAAGGGGAAAGAGAAGGCTGGGGGAGGGAAGAAAAATCAATGAAGTACCTTTCGTTCCAAGGAGATAAGAGACATATAAATACCAGCCATTATGAAGGTTCTTATCTGCTGGCCTGGTCTGTGAGGCCAGTTTTTAAAAGAGGCCTTTGAGGGGACTTCCATGTGAACCCTGCTTCCTGGGAGCCAAGGCCATGGTCAGTGGGGAGAGGTTGGCTGGGGCCACCAGGGCCAGGGAGGGAGGCGGAAACTGTGGCACCTAGGGATTCATCCCCAGCCCAGTGTGCTGGGGGACGGAGCTGCACACACTCCCCACTGTGTAGATAATAGAAACCACAAAATAGCAATTACTGTATCAGAAGCTGTGAATAAAGAGGCCAGAGCGGGCTTTTAAACACAGCCTTCTCCCCTCCCCCACACGCTCACACTTCCCTAACAAACTCACACCTCATTTTTCCAATTATTTCATTCACCCTGGGTTCACCAATTACGCCTCCTGCACCATGCCCCGCCTCCTCCACCAGGCTGCCACCACCAGGATTGGTGGCAGGTTGGTGGGTTTTCAATGACAACTGAAGTTTGTTGTGGGTGGTTCTGGTTTCTTCAGGTGTGTGGGGTGGGAGGAGGCACCTATGGTCCAAACATACCTAGAGCAAGGTGTGTTTGCATACATGAGCCAAGGTGTGTGTCCCTCCCTATGGGTTCCCACTCCATACAGGTGCATCTCCTAGCCCAGGGGAAAAAAGGGAGAGGGAAAGGGGGAGGGCTCTGTACAGCTAGCTGAACTGAGTGACATTCTGCTCTGGAGACTGGCCCTGGGCCTCGTGGGTAGGCTGGGATGTGGGTCTGTGTGCACCCCACCAAGGGGTGGGTGCACTGCACTGATTCCAACTGTTCTGGGGTTGAAGTCCTCACTGCTACTTGGAACTCAGAGTTCCCAAGTGTGGAGTCCTGTGCGAAATCTATTCTCAGGGCCTTTCCCCACCTGTGCTCAAGGCACTGTCAAGGAGTGTGCCTCCACCCAAGGGACCCAGAGAGGGGCACTGCAATATGAGGAAGAGGAAGGGTGGTTTTGTGACAAAGTAAGCTGTAGGCGTCTTCAAATGTACCCCTCGATCTGTCATGCCACACACATGCATACGCACAATGTGGCTGCAGTTGGTGGCCAATACACTCAGTCCCGAGTGCTTTGCAGCACGCGAGAAGACCTGGACGATGGACTACATGGCCCTTGAGAACAAGGCACTGCCCTCCTAGGTGACTAGAAGCAGGGTAGGGTTCATGATGGATGTCTGGTCCCCAGGCCTGCAGCCTGGCTAACAGTGTCCACGGCTTATTCTGTCTACTACCAAGAAGCCAGAAGCGGGTGGAGCCACCATGCTCTGCTGGGAGAAGTGGCTGTTCTTTCTCACTCAACAAGCAAGGGCTTGGCCCCTAAGAGGTCTGCTCATTGCCACTTGTTCCCATGATGCCACTCTAAGGGAGGGTGCAGATGACTCAAGTGTGTGCAAACCATTCCCATCCCGTGAGGCTGGCAGCTGCTCTCATAGCTTCCCTGTCCCTTAGAGCCCTCATGTGGCTCAGTCTCACTGGGCAGCCAGAGAGAGAGTCAGGCCTCCTGCCACCGAGCAGCAAGCCTGGCTTACGGACAAGGATGGGCATCCACATAGCCCACTTCTGCTGGGATGCTGCGTGCTGTAAAAGGTATCCTTGGTCCCGGGGTCGAGATGAGATTAAAATCCCGGTGACCCTAAGGGATGGTAGGTGTTTCCCTAAAACTCCTAGGAAACCAGGCGCCCATCACTATCCACAGCCCTCCATAGATTCGTGGACATCAGTCACATAAGGAAATGCCACAAGCCCCTCCACGGGTGACAACGTGACCACAGGTCACATAGGCTCAAGACAGATCTTCATTATAATGAGGTACCTAAAGGCCTGGAGGCTTAGCCAATTAGACTTTCTTCCCATACACTCCTCCCTGCAAAAGGTATCTAATCACAGGCCCACCCTTAGAAGTGGGTACGGCTTTAATAATTCACTTTATTCCAAGACAATAAACACCTCAAAACCTTGCGCTGTTTCTTTTCATTGGGATTCACTTTTGCCTACAGAGCCACCGTCTCATCTTGTAGAAGGTCTCCCTATGTTTCCAATCCACTGTCAACAAGGACCCACACGGGGCTAGCAGGAGCTCCCACCTCTTTCCCTTTGGCCCCAGGCTAGACCCTACCTGCGGGCCTGTTCCATTCTCAGCTCTTCCGAGGCATCCAGTGGCACCCTGGAACCAGATGGCTACGGTCTCACCGCAGGCCTGGGGACCCTGAGTGAGCTCCGACTGTCTGTCCCCGCACCTCAGACCATGCTTCCCCACCCCTGGAGCAGTGTCCTGCAGGTTCCCACAGCTTGACACCCGCCCGGCGGCAGCCAACTTCCCGAGTCCTGCAGCCTCCAGCGGCCCTGTGGCAGAGCAGACTGGGGACCCCTGCCCGGACTAATATCCTACAAAAGCCAAGTCTGAAGAAGGATGTGTCTGTCCAGTGCACCTTATCTGATCTCTAGCTAGGCAAATAAGCTAAAGGCCACACCCACCCAAGGCAGATTCAGGGACATCTGCCCTGGGTCTCACATCTGTGTACCAGACCCACACTCTCAATGCTAAGGACCTTCAGCGGCTTTCCATTTGAGTCTGTGCCAACCCCAGGGCCTTAGCATCTGCTGGCCCCATTACTTAAACCTCCCGACCCGGATGTCTCCTCATTCAAGTCTACTCTCTATTATCTTCACAGTCCGAATCCTGCTCCTGCCCCTCATGCCCCTCTGCCCTAAGCCACTATAAAGATTGATAGCTTCTCTATCTTCCCTTCCTCAGCTAGAGACAGAGAGCACACTCTGACGTCAGGGTCACTTCAGCTGAGTCCAGTGAGCTGTGCCCAGCACTGAGGAACACCCCCACCTCTAGGTGCTGAATCAACACTGTGTTCTCTTTGAGTGTCAAGTACAACCCACCCACTGTCCACTTAGGCAGCCACATGTTTGGTCTCTTCAGGTGATGCCCTTGATGTAAGGTGACCCATGAGTTATACCAGGGACTCACCTTTACTCTATGAGTCTGGTGACAAAGTCACAGCAGGAGAGAAAGATCGTCCCATACCTGTTGATGGAACTGTCCCAACACAATGACCTTAACTACTTCCTGCCTACCAGGAAAGAGAAGAGGTGGTCCCTCCAAAGATGACCTGGGCTAGGTGTGACACCTCAGTGGGATGTGTCCACTTCCGCAGGACCATGGAGAAGCAGGTATGGGCAAGCCCATGTGAATGGCGGCACCAGGCCTGCTCTGCAGAGGTGATGGCCCAGAGTTGGTTAATGGAGTCTCTGCTGCTTTGCCCTTGCTGGCTCTTTAAGAGCCTTTTACACTGAGCCCTTCCAATTACTCGGCGCTTGGGCCTGGTGAGAGCCGATGTAAAAGGTTACCTAGTCACCATCAGCCAAGACTTCCTTTCATTTGTGTCTCTTGAAGGCTGAAAAATGGCCTGGTTTCCGAGCAAGCGAGAGGAGCGGAGGGCAGCGTTTAGTGTCTCTCAATAGGCCTTTTACAGGGCCCTTGCCAGCCAGGCTCGGCCTCTGCATCTTCTAGATGAGAGCGAGGGCTGGGTGGTTAACTGGAGGCTCTAATCTAAGCTGGGGCTGAGTTCCAGGTGAGCTTAGAAGCTCCATGGAGGGAATGCTGAAAGGTGGCCCCTGGCCTGACTGGGCCTCCACTGGTGACTGTGGCAGGTCACTGCCTGGTTGTGCTGCTGGGCAGAGTGACACAAGTTTACTAGGAGTTCTGAGTGAGGAGCAGCCAGTGGCCGATGCTCCACCTCCACCAGGTCACTCACTGAACAAGCCACCTCATATCCCCGAGAGACTGTTCACCTTTCTGAACCAGCTATGTGGGATGGCACAAAGCTGCTGAATGAAGACAGCTTACATGTCAAATACGTTCCACCAGGATAGGTGGGGTCCATTCAGCCCAGCCTTGGCCTCCAGGTGGGCATGCTTCCCTTCTAGAAAAGGAGGCTGGTGGTCCAGAGTCTAAAAGGTTAAAATGGTGCCAATAAAGCAAAACCTGGCATTAACAGGGCATCGTTAGACCTTGGATGGCAGTGCTGCCTCCAAGTTTGAGTTCCAATCTGATTTGATGCAAAGAACCCTGAAGGGCTGGCCCACTTTCTAAAGACAGTGGTTCCCTCCCCATCACCTGTGCCTTACAGTAGTCCATGTTCAGACAAGAGAGATTCTTGGCAACTCCAAGTTCCACGAGGTCACATAGGATCTGCCCCAGCCACAGAGCCCTCACCACCCTTTGAGCTTCAGAGCTAATTGTGACATTCCAGGGGAGGGCTACTGAGCCAGTGGATTTCCATCCTGTAGGCCTCACATGCCCTGGGCAATCACCTCCCGGTGCCCTCTGAGCAGGCTGAGCTCTGCTGTGATGCCCACCAGGCGCTGGTGATGCTTGCCGCTGTTCTCTTGGGCAAAGAGGAGTTGAGTTTTGAACCCAGAACCCAATTAAAAGCTGTTATAGAGGGATGGTTCTGTAACCCCAGCCCCCTCAGAGGGCCCCATGTGAAAATGAGAGACTGTATCTCAAAACAATACGGCGGAGAGTGATTGAGACAGACTCCGGAGGTTAACCTCTGACCACTACACACACGCACATGTACATGCTTGAGACGTGTGAAGGATGCTCTGACTATACCATCAGCTATGTTCTGAGCCACAGAGGATGAAGGGAGTACTCTGAGCATTGCCTCATGCAATCCAGAGGCACTGAGAGACAGGATGTGAGACCTTCTAAGCCAGATAGATTCACAGGCTCGCAGACGCTAAGGCAGGCTCACATGGAGGCCCTGCATGGACTCACTTGCTGTCCAGGCTTCGGAGAAAGAGGGGTTAAAAGCAAGGCGTTCCCGTTTAAACCAGTGCTGTTTAAAGCTATCGTGCAGGGACCGAGTCACTGTTCTGGAGGGTAAACTGATGCAGTGCTTCTCAAACTCATTGAGCTAGTGAGCCCTGCTTTGTTTTCTCCTGTCCAAATGAAAAAGACTCATCGGACATGGTAGCACACCCCTACCATCCCAGATACTCAGGAAGCTGAAGCAGGAAGGAGAACTCCTAGTTCCAGGATAGCCTGGGCTACAGGATAGTCTAAGGCTAGCCTGAGCTATTGAGGGAGTCTAAGGCCAGTCAACATAACATGGTGAGAAGTGATAAGAAGGCTGGGCATACAGTGCCTGAACATCTGAGCATGTGTGAGGCCTTGGGTTCCAATCACTGGCACCTCTGGACAAGACACCAGAGGTATCTTTCAGGACACAGGTGCCGCAGATACGGGATGCTGTGGTAGACCAGAGAGGGCCTCTATTCCATCAGCTCAGGCACAGATGAGACTCGGGAAGGCTGGACCTGATACTCAGATGACAACTCTGGTGTCCCCCTACAGAGGGTTCCATTCTGATGTGAGAGGCGCCTGCGCCTCAGGGGGAGGTCTGGAGTCACATCAGGCCTGCACCTGATGTCATGTTTCTGAAGCTCAGTTCATCGCCGTACCTCACAGGGCTGTCGAGTGGCCACGTGAGGCACTGAGCCATGAGAGCTGCTACTAGAGCCACATGCAGTGAGGTGTCTGTGCCAGCACCAAGTGAGGCCCCCTGGGATCCAGCAGTGCCCAGCAGGGCCAAGACAGCAGATGGCGCTTAGTTATTCCCGACACTGACACAGGCAGGTCTGCATCTTGGCTCATGTCCCACCAATGTTAAAAGACACTGTGAACAAGTCACCATAAAGGTGGCCTAGCACCTCTGCTTTCCTTGAGCCACACAAACCCACCCGGACCCCAGGTCCCTCTTCTAGTGAGGAACGGGAAGAAACTCTGGGTAGTCCAGGGTATACGTTCAGCCAGGCCCACCCTCCACCTGGTGCAGCAATGGATCACTCGGGCCCTTCTCCCCCTCTGGTCTTCAACTGCCTGGAGAACGGCTAATCCCATTACGAGAAAATAAAGTGGATAATTTAGGTTAATGAAATCGTTACAAGCATGCAGCGGCCAGAGGTGGGCGCCCAGAGCCAGTTCAACATCCTCTGTTGTCATTATCCACAAGACAGGAAGGGACAGAAAGGGAGGACAGACGTTTAAAGCAACAGTGAGAGGAAAAAAAGAGGAAGAGACAAGGAAATCAGGCCTTCCTTACTGCCTGACACCAGCAAGAGTTTGCTTTTCCTTTGTTTTGTTTTGATGTTTATTTCGACCCCAACTCCAGAAACCTCAGAGATCCAGGTGTTCCAGATGTGTGTACTGTTGTGTGGGACCTGCTCTAGGATGCTCTGCCATCTCTCATCTCATCCTGTTCCGTTAGAAGGACCCCGAGGTGTGAACGCACCATTGCTGAGTTCAGACTAAACTGCCTCGGGGTCTTCGTTAGGAGCAGGCTCTGGGAACCATGGTAGGGAGTGGGAAGGTAGGAACACGAGGTGAGCGAGGGCTGGGATCCGCAGGTGAACCGGGGGCGCTGAGCAGGAAGATACTCTTTCCAACGACCCATGGCTGCTCAGGCCTGTTCCCCAGAATGCATGCATGGCCCTACGGGCTCACACCTGCTTGGAGCAGGTCACAGTGGGCTGTGGCTGGTCACCCCACCTGAGTGCCCGGACTTGTATCATCCCCCCACCCCAGACCTCATACACAAACGGCTCTGCCACACCTTGTCAGTCATTTTGGGGATCCAAGACACTCAAAACATAATGACGAATGCACGCTGGCAACCACGCCACTGTAAAGCTGCCTTGAGCTGACCCTACATTGGTCTCCAGAAGCCTTCCGGCAACTGGATCCTGACCAGAGATGGTGACCAAGACGACAGGAAGGGGAAAGGAGAGATACAGGTAGGTCTTCCTGGGCAGGTGGAAGATGCCCCGCTGAGAATGCTAGACAGTCTGGTTACCTCCGTGGCTGAGGTAAGGCTACTTGGTGCTGCCTTCTCTGCAGGGGCACAAAGTGATATACATAGGACTCAGAAGGTCCCTATGGCCTCCTGACAGAGTCTCTGGACAAGAATTCTCATGCCGCCCCCCTACCCCAGTCCCCAGGCTGCAAGGAAGCAGAACCTCCAAGGAACACAATGGCTCTGAGCCAGGCCAAGAGAGACTGTGCAAAGGGTGGAGGGAAGGATGTCTTGAGTTGTCACTGTGATCCGACCCCCACAGTTGCAGAGGGGGTCCTTCCTTCATCTAGAACCCAGAGTGTCCAGGAGAGACAGATGCCCTGTTGGTCCCTCCCTGTCCCCCTTGCTCTCCCACCCCCTGCAGTGGCTGACAAGGGCATAGGACTAACAGTGGCAGATTCCAAAAGACTTTAGGAACTGACAGCTGGCAGCCACTGCTACAGTGGGAGCACGCACATTTCCTATAAAGGTTGGATCATAACTGGCTTTGGTGTTGTGACTACTCGGCTCTCCCATACCTGGAAAGCAGCCGGTGAACAGCCATGGCTGGCTGTTGATAAATCTTTATTCCAGGGATGTGCGGGGAGCACACACGGCGGAGCACAAGACAGTCTCTCCTGAAGGCTGACACTGAGGAAATCTCTCCTCCCCCTGAGCCTTGAGTGACAAGCTAAACTGGGTGTGTATGTGGAGGGCTCACCCCTGGAGTGCCCTGGCCAGACAGCTTGCCATTCATGTGGAGACTTTCTGAGCAAACATAAGAGCTTTAACCCTGGTCCCTAGGCAGCTAAGGGAGCATGATGCAGGGTGCGCTCTGTGAACATATGCAAGGGGCTGGCATCTGTTGGTCCCCCACTCAGTTCTCTTCCCCCATGTTCTGACTCACTCTAGGAAGCCCCCCTTCTATTCACTGATGCTGTGTCCCCTGGATGTGATGGCAGGACGGTACCAATGGCACCTACTGTAGAAAGCACATGCTGACTGCTAAGTGAGCCACACCTTAGTATATGCTTGGCTTTTCCCAGTTTCTCTGTTCTGTGTGTCTCTCTCACCCCATCATGACCAGGGTGATCCTCTAGGGCAGCCACGGTGATGCTGCCTGAGGTCTTGCTGTGAAGTCTCTGATTTCCTACTTTGCCTCACCAGTCCCCCTCCTTCCAACTCTAGACACAGGTGCTACGCTGTGCCCTTGAATGGCTCCTGAGTATCTAGCAGGAGTGGGGGGGGGTGCACGACACCCTGGGGAGCTCCTGGGCCAAGGAGAAAGTGGAAGAAAGGAGTGAACTGCTCTGGGGGACAGCATGGAGGAACTCTGGTCTCCTGGACACTTCTGACAATTGACACTAGGAGAAATGTTCCAGAACCCACCCCACATCACTGCAAGGCTCCAGAACCCACCCTATCCTACCCCACCATACTAGAAGGCTCTAAAATCCCCACCCCATGGCCCTGGAAGGCTCCAGAACCCACCCAGCCCTGCTCAGGGTTGTGAGGAAGCCTTGGCAGGAAGTCTGGGGGACACCAGGTTGGCAGCTGGGAGGTGGTCACTTTCCCAGACCAACAGGGTTCAGCTAGCAATGTGCTGCCTCAGCATCTGAGGACGCATCGAGCGACAGCTAAGCCTGAAGCCAGGAACAGAGATCCACTGCAGGCTGTGTCTGGAGAACAAGCTGGAAGGAAGGCCTTGGAGGCTTCCCAGAGGCATGGGAGATGGCGGGCGAGGGAGACAGCGGGCAGGGAGCAGCACTGATTCATGCCGCCACAGCTGCCAACACGCAGGGAGGGCAACTCGCCCAGGCTGGGACAACTGTTATTTTTAAAAGTCTGGGAAAGAAAACAATAATAAACAACAGCGTGCGTGACAGCTAGTGAGTTTTGAGAGAGGGGAAGCAGGAGATGAATCTGTGAGCTGCACCATTTGTTTGGGGCCAAACAAACCGACACAGGACTCCATTCAATCCCACTGGGAAAGCGGAGGAGGCAACCGTGTGGTCCACTGGTGGCAGAGAGCCAAGGGATCTGGGTAGAGACAGACAAGCCAAGAGAAGACCATCTCCCAGCAGGTGGGGCCCCCTGGGCAAAAGGAGGCAATGATTTAAAACAACAACAACAAAAATCCAACCAGGGCCAGGCGGATCGGATGGAGTGTGGGAAACTCAGGGGAGAGAAGAGAGAAGGGGGAGGGCCTTGTGGCCACTAGTGTTCACCTCACCAGTGGGTTAGCAGCACTCTTCTCAGGTGGGAAGAGGCCATGGCTATGGAGAGGCAGACCGTGGAGCTGTGCTGTGGATGATGAGATTCTGTGGCAGGTCTTGTTGGGGGCTGGGAGGGGGTGTTGTCAGAGACCTAATGGAAGCTTTGCATACCCTCATGGGAAGGATGGAAGATAATTAAAACCAGACTTGGTTTCTCTGGCAAGTTCTAAGTGGACCAGAAGTGGTGCCGGCAACTCCTATGAAGGGTGGCTACTCCAAGAGCAGCTTTCCAGCCAGGCTCAGAGGCCGATAGGGTGGCGTGGGGAGGGGCCCAGCTGGAGGGCAGGGTCCCTTGCCTCTACACAAGTGCCTCCCCCCACTCTGTTAACTATTAAATGTAAGAACCTGCCATGTGCGGCTCACAGTGGGCACTGAAGCAGATGTGTGTGGAGGAACTCATCAACAACTGAATGCACAGCTCTCCCTACCTGGCAATGGTGGCCTCCGCCTCTAATCCTAGCATGTGGGAGGCGGGGCAAGACTGCTGAAGCTGAGACAAACCTGGGGTACTCAGTCAGTCCATGTCACCCAACAAAGCAAAACAATTCATAACAGCTGCATGTTCTCAGAGCCAGTGACAGTACCTGGGCATGCATGGAGACCAGAAACCCACTTTGCAGCAGAAGGGGCAAAGTTCTTGTCCCACCTACCTGTGCAACAAAACTGGACCACGAACCACAATGATATCCTGGTACCCCCTGCTTGCCTCACCTCTTCAGCTCAGCCTGTGGGGCTGGTGAGGGGCCTCACAGGGGAGAAGCACTTGCAGAACAAGCCTGACGAGCCAAGTTCAATCCCCAGAACCCACAGATAGAAGAGAATCGACTACTGGGGATGGTCCTGACATCCACACTATGGCACACAACATTGTAAACATACCCCATGTATGAATGTGCACATGCACACATATGTATGAATGCATGTGTGCGCGCGCATACACACACACACACACACACACACACACACACACACACAAGCGCACACTCAATATGCTCCTTGGTACACGATGGATCAGACCTGCTTGTCCTGTGTCTCAAGTCCTCTCAGATAAGTCTCAGATAAGCCACATGACCAGGTCTAACCCATGACTTATGAGCATGAACCTGACCAGGGTTCTCCTGGTCTTAGGAGTGCTTAGGTGCTCCCCTAATGACTGGGGTGAAACCTGAGGCTCTGAGTGTCTGTGTGGTGCCCACCAGGGACCTCACAAGACCTGCACACCTAAGGCTGGGACATGTAGGACACCCTGCCACACAGGTCAGCTGGGAAAGCAGTAGCAACAGCTGAACTCAAGGAGCTGCCACCCTAGGGAGTAGGGGCTGATTCTCCCTGTGGTTAGGTTAAGTTAGGAAGCACCTGCTGCGAACCAGGCATGTGGGCAGGGCCCTGGGGAGACACACAGGAAGGCAGAGCAGAAGCAGCCATACTCCTACGCCTAGACAGGGGCTCTTGTTTTAAATAACCAGGCAAGAGGGGAAAGCTGCTTGGCTCGTTCATATAGGGCTAGCAGGCTGTGGGTCTCAGGTCAGATCTGACCTCCCAGGGACATCCCTATGTTGCCTGAGGCTGAGTGCATGTGACAAGGGTTATGGAATTGACAACGTGGAAACTTTACTCTGGCTCTCACAGAGAGTCTGGCGCCCCCTGTTCCACCCGGAGCCATGGCTTGGACACAGTCCCCCCTGAAGCCCAGGTGTCTGTCTCTTCCTCCTTGGTATCATTTGTTTTCCTTAATCAGGTACTTATGAGGCCTGATGAGAGGCCAGGGAAGACCTAGTCAACCTGTAATTGGGAGGTCTGCAGCAAGCCTCATTAGACCTCCCAGCGTCACCTGAGGGGCCTTAATGAGGATGCTCCGTGGTGCGATACTGGGGGGGGGGGGTAAACTGGTATCGTCTCCAGCAGACAGGCTCAGCTTTACTCTACAGTGACCAGAAGGGAGTGGGTTTCCCTTCTCCACAACACACACAGAGCACGGGTGGAAGGCAGGCACAGCGGCGGTGGACAGTTTGCCTAGCACTCAGGAACTCTGGGTCCAGCTCCAGCTCCACCAAAACCAAGAGTCCTCTGTATTTGAAAAGGAGCAACATGAACACTGTCACTGCAGAGACCCCTACAGACAGAAAGACAGATGGCTCATTCTCTGGCCCCATCCACATTTAGCGCCGTGGGGAACATTCTTCAAGTGGCACTTGGGCACAGGCTCTCTGGGGTCACAGGATCTGGAACACAGCCACCTGTGCCAGGGCACCTGGTATTCTGCCAGCCTCGTCTTTGCAGGTTTAAGGCCAAGGCCACGCTCAGGGAGACGTTGCCTGCCCAGCAAGCCACACTCCCAGGCACCCACATCTGTAACTGTAGGTCTCACTGTCCCAACCAGCACTGAGGTCCCCACAGCCCTGCCACGAATCAGTCACTCAAGAGACAGATGAAGGTACAAGCCAGCAAAGATTGGACCCCTCCTTCACCTTGCCCATAAGAACATGGTATCTGCGAGTATCACAGATGCTACTCAGTCTGTACGTACTAGTGAGTGCTTATAGATCTACACGGGTACCCCAAATACTACACACACACACACACACACACACACACACACACACACACACGGCTTGTCCTGACAGGGTGCTGATCTAATCAGTTTGTGGGGACAGGAGCTCTTGTCCTGGGCCCCCCCACGTCCCAGATAATGACTTCTCTTCAGCAAGTTTCTTGCTGCTGTGGCCGCAGAGACAAGTGGCAGAAGCTGAGATGGGGGACAGTTGCCATGATACGCGCTGTGGTAATTTAGCCTCAGAGCTTCGGCTCCTGTGGAATAATTTAACGATCTGGTAGGGAGGGAGGGAGGGAGGGAGGGAGGGAGAGAGGAGGACAGGGGTTATGTGGTTTCACATCTCCATCTCCAAAAAAAAATAATCTAAGTTCCCAGAGCCAGAGGAGGTGCATGGCTGCAGGGAGGTGGGGGTGCCCCCTGCATCATGTCTATAAGAGGGAGACAACAGGTGAATTAGACAGAAAGACTGTGGGGACGGCATCTTCCCACCCAGGGCCCACAAAGTCTTCCTAAGAAGACAGGTGCTAGGGGACGTCGCCCCCTCTTCCTTCCCCTGTGGTGGTCATTTTCACTGTTGGATGGACTGGATTTTGAATCTCCTAGGAGATACCTTTAGATTTATTTGTGAGGGTGTTTCTAGAAAGTTTTAACTGAGGTGGGAAGGCCCACCCCAAATGTGGGTGATCCCATCCCACGGGCTGGGGTCCTGGCCTGAACAAAGAGGAAAGGGAGACAGTGAGCTGGGCCTGGCCTTCTCTTCTCTGTCTAGACGCTCCGGGCCGTGAGCACAGACAGAGCCCCATCCTTTAGGCACCCTGCTGCCCACTAAACTAACAGCAGCCTCTGCAGGCAAACAAGTCCTTCCTCCGATAATGACCTTCTCCCAGATAGTGGTCGCAGCACAGGCCACAGTCCCTGGAGAATGCCCAGAGGTCCGGCACAGGCCACCAAAGTGAGCTTAGGGTAGCAGACTGTAGACAGCATGCGGGGTCTTGAGCATTACAGACCTAGGGGAGGGGGTGGCCAGGATGGGTGGGAGGGGGAAGGAGGGGCCCAGCCCAGCCTAGCCCAGCCCAGGCAGGGAGGGTCAGGATCCAGCTGAGCTGCTTCAGTGGACCAGCCCCAGCACCAGACAGAGACCAGCACAGTCCTCAGGCTACCCTCTATCCACAGCCTCTATCCACAGCCCTTGAGCCACATTGATTCCAGTCCACTGTGATGTTCACTTCAAGGGGAGGAAACAGACTCTCAGAGGCACCCATCCACGCAAGGTCAAAGCTGTGCTCAGTGACAGGCTGGTATCCAAGTAGCCTAATCCTGTTCCCAGGCCTTCGGCCACACATATCTCAAATCTTTACAAAATAGGGGCTCTGCACTAGCCCAGGCTGCCAGAGTCTGTGGTGGGATTTGAACTCAGATCAAGCAGATGACCACAGAGCAAGTAGCCGGTGCCTGTCACAATTGTTTCCTTTCTGAGAGGAAGGGAGGAGGCAGCTGTCTTCCTAATTTACAGTGGCTCTGCTGGGTCGAGATATAATTCCCTCAGCTGGGTGAGCAAGCACACTGTGGCGTTGGAAGGGCCTGAGTTTGATAACTGTACAAAATAATGACCTTTAAAGACACCCCGTTTTTATAAGAAAGATCTCTTTAGTAACTTAGAGGGGGAAAGACAGGGATGAAGTTCACCCCCATGTGTTAGAACTTCTGCCTCAGTGGGCCAGAAGAACTAATACAGCAAATGTAGGAGCAGGGAGTAGATATGAACATGAAGTTTTATGGTCTTGTAACTTATCTATTTCTGAAAACAAAGGGATAATAGCATGCCCCGCCCCCAACCTCTCAAATCCACCTTCAGCTTTATCATCTGATCCAGTGACAGGGCCAGGCACCTATGATCAAGTCTCCTTAAAAGACTAAGAAAACCAAAGCTACGACCTCGGGCTGTGACTGGGTCTGTGTCCTGTGCTAGGCCGACAGGGACTGGCTCTGCATGGCAGTGCAGCATTACTATGGCTGGGACAGAGCACAGAGCTTTCCTTTGTCAGCCATTGTCCCTTGTCCTTGATGAAGGGCAAACACCTCTCTCCCTGGTGGGCATCTGACAGGGCAATGCCAAGGAGCTTCAGGGATCTGATTTTCACACCAGTGGCTCAAATGATAATTTTAAAACGATGGGTTGGGGAAACACACTCCACCCGCCTTTGCTTTTTGTTCTTCCTTAAGCAAGTGTCTCCTGGGTGCCGGTGATGTACCCCTATGATGTGTCTGTCAAGCAATGGCATAGAAATGGCCTATCTACAGGAGGAGGCGAGGGTGGCTGGGCCACTCAGGGCAGCCTAGGAGGTTCCTCGGAGGTGATGGCCCAGCAGTGCAGCTCACAAACTGAACAAAAGAGAGAGAAATATGCATATCCAGGGAAGACAGTCCCAAGCCCAAGGAGAAGTGATTCTAGCATTGGGTGTCGAGGTCACAGCTGGGTGTCACATGGGCAGAGAGGGTCTGAACCCACACAGGATGCCCAAGAACAGTGGTCCCTCTGATAGGAAAACACAGACTTCATAGAAGTCACCTGTGTCCCCACCGTTCACCTAGATTAAGGGTGGCCAGAGACAGACATGGCAGGCCTGTTGTCTGTCTCCACAGAGCCCCACGAAGAGCAGTTTTTATACTGGGGAATGGCTGGAGGAAAAAAAGAACCTTCACAAGAAAGAACATTGTGTGCCAGGGGAGAAAGGCTTGACTTCCCAGGCCTTTACCACAGCGAAGCTCACCAAGACAACCGCACCCTACTCCTCCCAGTCCCCTGGGCTTTCGAGCTGTAACTGCTATCACCACCTACCCTTTACAGACAAACACCATTACCGTTACCCTTGCTGTGCCTGTGAGTTACCGGGTGGTGGGGCATGATGCGAACACTCATTCATACACAAGGGAAGGCAGAAAGCTGGGGCTGCAGGAAGGATGGGCAGGAGCAGAAGGTGACTTTACTGAACTGTTGCTATTTGTAAAAAGTCTGTAGAATTTACAGACTTTGAGATGGCACTGTGTGGCCCATCTGCTTAATGATGGAAAACATAATCCCCAAGAAGCAACATCTAAGAGTATTTGATTCTGCTTTGCTGCATTTTGTAGGTTTTCAGCCCAAGTCTAGTCTGGTTTGTCAATCCTGACTTTGCTTTTAGGGGTGTTCAGGGTGAACCTGGGACCTCATAGGGAACACTACGCTGAACTACCCCACAGCTTCTTACATGACGAGATGGTGTCTCTCTAGGCTTCGTAGGCAGGTCCTGAATGTGGGATCCTCTTGCCTCAGCCTTTTAAGTAACTGGGATAATTTTAAGTGGCTGGCCTGTGCTATTAGGATTGGCATCTTCTTTTTGTTTGAGATAAGATCTTGTGGCTATAGCCTGGTTTTAGGTTACATCTCCACAGGTGGGTCTAAGGTGCAGAGCCTTAAAGCAGGCTTACTGCTGGCCACGTGGATTTAGGCTCCTCCTAGGCACAGAGTCTTTCCCCTTATGTATCTTTGCCAAGCTCCTTTTTATCCCCCCCCACACACACCTTCCCCCTCTTCCTTCCCTCTTCCCCTCCCTTGCTCCTATCCTCCCTGTACGAGGAACTCCACTTTTTGCTGCAAGATTGGGGTTTCATTTTGTGCTCTTGTCTTCCCCTCTGTAGGTCGAAGCTAGCAGTAGAACTGGCAATAGAGAGAAAGTAACTGAAAGTTCCAGTGGGTGGCACTGCCCCCAGAAGGCCTGTGGGAACCTGTGGGGCTTGGTCTGGGCAGCTGCAATGACTATCAACACTACTGGCAAGTCTTGGGTGGACACCCACTCATGCAGAACACCCCCTGGGCACACAACAAGTTGTTTCGCCGCTTCAAGCCCACCTCTATTAATCCACTGCTGTCCCCCTGCAAATAACACCACTGGCCTCCAACCTCATGCGCCCCCCACTCTGGAGGATGCACAACACTGTGGCTTCTCCTCACAGTAAGCTTCGGAGTCATGACAACGCCAATGGTTCTGGACACTGCTAAATGTCACATTCTGAGACCATAGCTCTCAACTCTACAGTACTGACAGTCTAGGAAAAGGCAACAGCAGGCCCAGCTGCAGAAGGTAAAACCCAGAGGAAGGGAAGCTTGGCCCCCGTGGGGGAATCGGAGTGGGGCTGGAGATTTGGGGAAGGAAAAAGACGACACATGGTCCTATCGTCTGGCTCACTGAGATTACATTCTTTTGCAGCGCTCTGCCTGGAGCACGGCCCCCACGGGTCCTCAATGCAAGGCAGAGCGTGCCTGCCTCTCCAGCACCACACATCTGCCTTCTGGTACTGCTGACTTTTTCCCCCCAAGCCTATAAACAAAACAAACCCAACGACCAAACAAACAGGGAATTTTCAACTGCTTGGGTAAAAAGGCAGCGAATGCAAAGTGTTATTTATTCCCTGCCTGGGTGCACAGAGCTTGGGAAGAAACATGCACGGTGCAATTCCCTACCACGGAGGGAGAGAAGCCTTTGAGAGACTCCAGAGTGCACACATTCCACCGAGCTTCAATTAAGCAGCGAGGGGAGATGAGGAGGCTGTCTGGTGGACCAGCGGACCTCCCTCACCACAGACACCTCCATTCCAGGCTCCCTGACTCCCAGATGTAGGGCTTCTGGTCACCCTGGTTTGACCGGCTTACAGCCCTGGCAGCTGGAAGCCAGGAGTGAAACCTCGCTAACTCAATCAATGAGCTCTGACAGGCCTAAATGGTTGTTTGGAAGGGGCCTCTCTCATCCACCTCCCTTGTTGCCCCAAACCTCAAATACAATAAATTAAATAAAACATGAGACACAATCGGGGCCTTTTGGGCCGCTGTTTCTAGTGGAGTCAGAAACATGTTAATGAAGCCTGCGTTTTCCCTCCTCCTTTTGATGTTTGCTCTCCCTCCTCCCCTGCCTCTCCTGGTGGGTGGGTGGAGGGGGGGGTTGGGGTATTATTCAGCGCACTGCCATAGGTGTCTTCAGCCAATCGCAGGCGATGGCAGCCGCTTGCACCTTGCTGACAGCTGCTGTCAAAATACTCTCTCAACCAGCAGCTCGATAATAACTCGAAAATGAGATACAAATGAGTGATTCCTTGCGTGTGACTGCGCTGACGATCCTGCGGCCCACCGGTCCTTGCTGTGGTTGGGGGACACTACAGGGCAGCTTTGGCCTCTGAAGGGAGGCTGGCAGAAAAAAAAAAAAAAAAACCGAAGCCAAGTGGCTAGCCAGCCTTGGATGGATATCTGGGGAAGATGCTCTGACCCCTGAAAGGGTCTTGAGAACTCGTCCAAAATCCCTCACCGTGGGGTGCTACTTGCCCCGCCCCTCCCAGATATACTTGATGTATGGCCAGAATCTTCCAGGGCAAGAAATCCATGAGGTAATTTGGCCCACCATGTAGGAGCTGTGTCTGAAACCCCAGGAAGAAAGGGGACCCCACAGCTGCTTCTCAGGGCGAGTATCCCCCACCTGCCTCCCCTGTTAGACACAGCCAGGTTCGCCTTTCTCCCTCAACGATGCCAGCCCCTTACACCTTGATAAGAAAGGCACAGATGAGTCCTGGCAGGAGCAAGTGGGCATGTAGTCAGTCTGTTCCACGGTTTCACGGGCTGTGTGGGGCTCCCAGCTCCGGGCAGCAGGCCCTTGGGGTAGGATGGACAATTCTTCCCCCAGGCCAGGGCTGGCTGTGCTGGAGACCCTCTACTTGTCAGGGATGGAGGAGGCTACAAGGAGTCTCTAAAAATGGTCTAGCACTGTCTCAGGCTTTAAAAGAAACAGTGCATTGAGGATGCTTCTCTCCTCCTTGATAAGCTGCTCTGCGCTGCTCTGGCATGGCTGTCTGGCTAGTTAAAAGGAGCACAGTGCCGCTAGGTCGTTAGGTTGTTAGAGAGGACCTTCTGTAAATTTGAGGCAGCAGGGTGCCTCAGTTCCATGGAGAGGCACCTATGAGGCTGGCACTAAACTCCCCTTCCTAAGATCCCTTTCTTCTTCAGCGCAAGCTTTTCTTCCCGGCCTGTGTTAGGAAAACATTTCGCTTCCCCCCACGTGTGTGACAATGTGTGCTCTCCATCAGCGGCCTGCGTCACCCATCTACTTTAAACACTGAACGCCAGCGAAGGTGGGCTCGGCCTGTGGAGCTTGCCGTGCCAGCCGAGCCTCTGTAGGAGGCTTTTAAGCGTACACTCGGAAGGACAAGAGGCTCTCAGCACACATGAGCAGGGGAGATGCCGGTTTAGGGGTTACGTCCATCAAACTTGTCTACGGAGCCAGGGGAGCAGTACAGACTGGAACCTGGGCCCCAGGGCCTTGGTTCTGCCACTTGACGGCTATGAGACCTCAGGCGAGTCACTTAACCTCTCTGCCTTGCTGTGTCCTCATCTGTGAATCGAGTATATTAATGCCGACCCCACAGCAGAGGCGTATGGGAAGAGGGTGGGGCGGCGCCATGATGCACTGCAGACAGTTGTCTATGGCTGCTTCTGTGGCTTTTGCTCGCTTTCCCACGCTCTTTGGAATGAGATTCACTTAAGAATGGGGAGAAAGCCTTTAAGAGCAAAGCTTCAATTTGTTAGCAGGTGATGATCCTGAAGGCAGTTCAAACGTTTGGACGGCTGGCAGAAACCGCAGTGGCCAGCAGTACTGTCCCAGCTACGTTTACAGCAAAGGAGATTCAAACTGGGGGTGGGGACTAGGGGAAGGGGAAGGGCTAGCCCAGGAGTTCAAAGGTCAAGATACAAGAGGGCAGAGCCACTGGAGAGAGAACTGGCTGCGGGTCTGACCTGAGTAACCAGTGCTCTCAAGGCTTCCTCCAGCAGCCCTGCCACAGGGATCCGGGCTTCAAGGAAGTGCTCTCCTCTGACAGCAGCTCAGCAACACAGGAAGGGAGACCAGGCCACTGGTGAGCCAGCACCGCTATGCACACTTTCTCTTGTTCTCTCCGCACACGAGCAAGTGCCATGTGCTCCTTACATGTTTGCTCAGTGGCCCCTAACACACATGCTTTCTTCCCTTAAACACAGGGAAAGCCTCTCACTGCTAAGGTCTCCTTGGCACCCCTCTGTTTGCTGTCCTCAGCCCCTTTGCTGGAGATAGGCATAGGGAAGGCCAGCGAGGCCTGTCTCCAGCAGAGGGAGGAAACTGTGTACAGTGCCACCCTGCCCTGGCACCTGAGAGCTCTTCTGGGATGTCCCACACCATAGTAGATAGATAAGGATAGAGAAGCTTTGGGTCCAAGGCCAGTTAGTTCCCTGGAAGAGCCACACTCCACCTACACGTAAGGCTGATCCTTGCTGGGAACGGATAGGAGCCGTCTTTCTGGGAGAAATGCCTGGGGGGGTGTAGGGTCCCCAAACACTGGGTTCAGAGAACAAGTGTTCTGAAATATATCTGAAAGGAAAGCAGTGAGCAGTGAGGAGGCGGCGGAGACGCAGACTCTAAAGAAACTTACAAAGGCAGAGATAAAGAGGAAGGGATCAGGAGCCTGCATGCCCTCTGGCTGTAGCACATTGTCAGACACAGATAGCTGTGTGCTCCGTCACAGTTCCCAGACTCCTTTGCTATACAGCACCCCACAGGTCCTTAAAACCTCAGTGAGTTCTAAAGGAATACCTCAGGCCCTCCCCTATCTGCAGCAGCCTCCCATCACAGCTGACCCATGCTCGTTCCCCACACTGGGTACCCACAGAGCAGACAGCGGCTCACTGCGGCACTCAAGGTCCTGGGGTACACTGAGAACCTCGGCATTAGGACCCAGAACCATGTTAACTGCCTTGCTGAGCGCTGGTGAGGACAGAGACCAGAACGACTTCCCTGAAGGAGACAGGCAGCAGAGCCAAGACTCAGAAACTGTGCTCAGGGGCACTCCAGGGAGCCCGTGTGGCTGTGCGGCTTGAACACTGCATGGTCCTTGAGGCAGCCACCCCACGGCACTGTGCTCACAACCCTACAGTGCTAGCTTTAACAGCCGCTGCCTCCTCTAAGTCCTGTGACTTCCACAGTGAGGCTCGGTCAGGTCAGATTCCACTGCCAGGCACACGATTGATAATGACGAGCCACAGGGTGTCAGAGGCGCACTGGCCAGTGCCCAGGGTTACTCTGGAAGCTGCACATTAGAGGCTAACCAGTCAGGCTGACAGCAGAAAAGATCTCTGGCCTTATGTGGACTCAACAAGTGAGTGGCACCAAATATTGGGACTAAGACTCAGGGCCAGTCTTCTGCAACAATTCTTTAATCTGCTGCCTAGGGAGACCATGTCTAACCAAAGGCTCACCAGGACAGTCCTTGTCCCTGTGGGAGCTGACTACCCTGGGATGCAGCAATGAGAGTGTGCCCCTTCCAGACGCCCTGCTCACTTAAAAGTTGTGATAAAGAAAGAGGACCAAAGCTGCCAGGCCTGAAGAAGCTCCAGGGCCATCTCTCATGCTGTGTGGCTGCCCCTGCCTTTTGTATCCAGAAAGCCAGGAGACAGACAGACAGACAGACAGACAGGCAGGCAGGCAGAGCCCTGCATTGGCTCCAACAAGTGAGCTGCAAGTCAGAATCAATTGGAACGTGGGCTGGAACAGCCACTGTATAGACAGAAAGCCTGTGAGACAACTGTTCACTGTGGAGGGAGGGACCATGGCTCAGGGTGCCTCATCTCAGTCTGAGCTCTGTGTCTTCCCTGGATATAGCAAATGGCTGCCTATAGCAGGAAGGAGAGGGAAGGGTGGAAAGACCCTTGTAGCAGATGAACGCTGCCACATCGCCAGTGCAGACTGTGGCTGCTCATGTGTCACTGAGGCTGCTCCTACAGTCACAGCAGACATTACTAATCAATTGCGATGCCACTTTCTGCAGATCTCAGGCAGTCTCCCCAACACCCAGCACAGGATCCTAGACAGCCATGACCATGCTTTGCTGCCTTGGAAAGCATACGCTCTCTGCTCTAGCGGAAACAACTGCATGGAATTATTCAACCAACACAGGACCAGAGAGAGAGCTCAGGCAGTGGCCCGAGTTCAGCCTTCTCGGTGGTGCCCTGTAGAGTTGGAAAATTACACTGACTCCTTCCTGAGCTCACAGCCAGCTTCTGATGCTAGAGACAGGAGATGCCAGATAACCCCCAAACTGTCCTCTTAGCAAGGGGCTGAGCCTGGTGAAACAGCGGAGAAACCATCATTCGGTCCTGCCCAGAGTTTGGGGGGGGAGAAGCTCACTAGAAGAGGCACCTTTAGAACTGTGGTTATAGGTGCCTGCACTACAGACCCCATGCTACCTCCAAGAAGGGTCTAGAGATGCCACCCCCACCCTGCCACACACACAGTCTTTCACACCACAACAAGGCTAGGGACTTCCAGCTTCTCAAGGTGCCAGTTCATATCAATTAGCATAGAGTTAAGTACTAACGTTTATACAGCATATGGAAGTTGGGGTGACTTCTCTCTCCCTGCTTGTCCCCCACTGCTCACTGATCAGGGAGGTAGATTTACTACTGATTAAGGACCAGAGTGGCTGTGACTGACCAGGGACTGGGCCTTCAGTCACAGATGGCTCCTGCATGACTCAGTAGCTACTCAAGTCTTTCCAACAGACAGCTGCTGTAGATGCCACCTGCTTACTCCTGTGACGGGCAGCTCACTACTGCCATCTGTCACTGATTGGGGTATTGATTTTCTAGTTGAAATTTGGGGTCATTTCCAGATTTACATGTGTGTAGCCTTATACAAGGATGTGGGAAACTGTGTGGCCTTGCACCTTGCTCTGCTGTGGAGCTCAAGTCATAAGCCTTGGTTATCCACAGAAGTAGAGGAATGAAGGGGACCCCAGGTACAGACAGCTTCAGGTGCAGTAATTGCTGTGGTCAGGAGACCTTGTCCACCGTGTCCTGTCCCATGGTATTAATATCAGGAACATAACAAATGGTAACCTCACAGCTAATGCACAGGGATCCACCAGGAATGCTCACCGGGAGCCCAAACCTATGCCAATACTGGATAAAAGAACCAAAAGCTGAAGTCTAGATCGTAGCCCTGGCCAAGGTTCTCTTTGATACATATGGAAGCCAGGGAGTATGTGGAGGGTCAGAGGGGGCGTGGCCACCCTCACTGGCTCCACCCAGGTATGACAGACACACCATCCTGACAGCCACACAGTACCTTGGTTTTTTTGTCTTAGCTTCCCTCTGTCCTAGCCCTCACCAAAGCCACGTGTATGTCCGAAAGTGGCTGGCACCCTGTATCCAGGCTGCCAGCTGGTTTAAGCCACAGGAACCTGATATGCAGGGGACACAAAGGCCCCTGTTCGTGAGAGGCTACTTTCTCCCCAAAGGGCCTTAAACGGCCTTAGCCAATAAGATCCAGAGCTCCAATGGAAGAGCAGAGAACGGCACCATCTAATGTGTAGGAAGAAACACTGGAAGTGTGTAAGGTCTGCACGGATGGGCTGGCCTATAGGAGCGGTACCAGGTGGCAGGGCACAGCCATCAGCTGGGCAGGCACAACAATGAATTCCAGAGGGACTGTGCCCCATGCAGGAAAGTTCGCAGGAGAAGATAGCGAGGGACAGAGACTCCAGGGAAGGCCATGAGTGACGGCCATGAGTGAGCAGGCACTGAGCTGCCACAGGACCACAGAGATGTTGCAATCACAACTTGGGATATGGTTCCAGAGTACACAGAATGACAGAGCCAATTAGAAAGTTAATAAGAGAAGCCAGTTTACAGACAGCTGGGGCTAGGGCATGCTCGGCAGCTAGGAGAACTCGCTCCTCCAGAGGACGGCGTTCAACGCTAGCACTGACATGGCAGCTCACAACCATCTGAAGCTCCAGGAGACCCGACAGCTCTTCCGGTCTCTGGGGGCAAATGGCCTCCCACAGACACATGTTCATCCACATACTCACACCATTCCCCCACACATAGGTCAGAACAGTACCATCATAGGGAAGCTGAGTCCACAAATGAGATCGGGTAGAAAAGGAGGGTAAGTCATGCGCGTGCTGGCAGATGTAAGGTATATGTGGAGGGCGCAAGCAACGGCACGCCGGAGTCAATGCACACACAACAGAGCTACTCTGAAGCCTGCTCAGTGATAGCACTTAAGGAGTCAGTAAGCATGCGCCCAACAGCCCTGCAAAAGTCTGCACTGCCCTGCCCCATGCCCCGCAGCACTGCCTTCTGACAGGCAAGCCATGGCTCATATAGACGGCATGGCTATCCCTCATGGCAGCATAGATACGCTTCCACAGGCAGGCGTGGAAGCCCAGGTCTGGGAAGTGGAACCTCACTGAGTGCACACCATAATGCCAGAGGCACAGAAGTGAGTGGAGGGGCCACTCTCAACGGGTGGTGGCAGGGCCTGGAAACATGGGGACATCTATGTCTTGTGTGGGGACTTGGCTAAAGTGTGGAGGCGCTCAAGCTTGTGATCCACACACCACTGCATCTGGTCACCTCTGCCGACTTCAGCATGTCACTGGATCAAATGTCTTTCTTCAGAAACCTTTGCTTGCCACCCTGAGATTGAAACATGTTTCCCCGGAGCCCACGATGCCATTCTGATACTGCTCTCTGCAGACGTTATCTAAGACAGATGGAGCCCATGTCACAAGAGCATAAAGCCTACACTCTCAAGTACAGATGGCCTCAGGTAGGTTCAGCTGTGAGGTAAGGGACATCACTGGTCCAGGGTGTGGCATCTTCCTAGAGAGCCAGGGGAACCTGATGTCCCCTCCCTTTATCCCACCCACTTTGTGCAGAGCAATTCGAAGAGCTTGGAGCTTCTAGAAAATACTGTCAGGAACCAGGACTAAAAGCAGCAGAGCCCCAAGTCCTGGTCAGGAGAGGGAGGCTGCTGACCTCCCTCCACTATCTCTGTGCCTGTGAGAAGTGGGCCAATAGGGACAGACTGAGCTGTCCGCAACGTCAGCACAACAGGTGTGCTGGGCACAGGAGACCTGGCCGTGTAATTAAGGGCTCTGGACGCCTGGTGTGAATTGCCCATTCTCACCCTTGCAGGTGGCTCACATCTCCGAGGAGGAAATAGCAGGGAAAAGAAAAAAAGAAAAAAAAAAAAATGCTGTGTTCTATCTGGAGCCAGAGCCTGGCCAATCTGAGAGGCAGTGGGCATTCCTGCCCTTCAGGGACAGTCCCAGGAGGATGGTGGTTTCTAGAATGGGAGCTAACCACACCATCACAGAGCTGTGTGACCCTTGGCAAACTGCTTACCCTCTCTGTGTGCCTCCCAACTTGGATTTCATCAGCATTCTAGAGTAGGGCTCTACATAGTAGGGCTGCATACTTCCGTGAGCATCTTCTGTGTTACCCCCCAAGCACCAGGCACCCATGCCCACCATATGTCTCTGGTGACATCTGACCTTACAGTCCAGAGTGGGCCGAGGTCAAAGGGGAGCTGGCAGACAGAGAGGCAAACAGATGAGGTGAAAGGAATCCAGGCAAGGGTGTGCTGAAGGGCTTGACCTAAACAGCCATAATCTCAGAGGCACTGCTGTGCCTGGTCTGTGCCTGGCACTGGGCACTCTGGGTTTCTACTTTCTGAGCAGAAACTGCCCAGGGGCTATGTGGGGTCTGTAAGAGGCTGTGGCTGTGTATCCTCCCTGCCCCTCC
Source organism: Micromys minutus (assembly GCF_963924665.1). NCBI lineage: Eukaryota > Metazoa > Chordata > Mammalia > Rodentia > Muridae > Micromys > Micromys minutus. The sequence goes on from NC_137964.1 coordinate 28,038,809, forward strand.
CAGGCCTTCTCTCCCACCTTGGACTCCTGACACTAGTCTTCCAAAGTCTCAAGCCAAAGAGGGTTCTGCAAAGTCCACAGCAACCCAAGAGGAGCCTATGGCTGGGCATGCTCCCTGTCTCTACCCCAAAGTGAAGAAGGCGAGGCCCTGAAGATGCTGCAGTTACGGGGGTTGGGGGGGTGGACAACTGGAAAACACAGTCTGAACTGTGCGCACCAGACTGAGAATGATGCTAGTGACCCTCCCTCCTGACTGTCTGTCTATCCCTCCCCCAGGCCATGTCCTTTGCTGCCAGAGAAGGGAAGTAGCAGGAGCCAAGTTACAGTTCCTCTCCAACAGATGAGAAAACTGAGGCTGGCTGACCGTCACAACTACTCTGCCTTCAGACATCCTAACCTTCCTGCCAACACCTGGCAGGTCTCTGCCCCCTGTGAAAACCATGCACCAGGTTTCAGAATGGACACTAAACTAGGTGTGAAGCCTGTGTGACTCTGCAGGCCACGAGCCCACAAGGCCAGCCCTGTAGAACCTCCTCCTTCCTGAGAAGGGAGACTCTGCCTGTCCCGAAATTAAGGACTCCGGGTAAGGCTGCCCCAAGGAAGACAATGGGGCCCTTGGAGCGTGTGCCTATGACTGCAGCTGTGTGGCCTGGGCTGCTGTGTGTACACACACAAGGTACACAGACACTCTGAGCATGCCCGCTGGTCTTTCTACAGGGTAGAGGGGCCTGGGCAGACCGGTCCTCCAGGCATCCTTGCAGCTGATGGGAGAGAGGGAATGGCAGTGAGGGAGGCACGTACCCAGCAAAAGGAGACGATGATGGGAAAAGCTACAGAGAACCTCGGGGAATCTGCACCCTGGGAAAAGACAAGGATTCTACCAGTGCCAGGCCCTGGGGTTCAAATCTTGCCCCTACAGTTTTGGTGATGAAACCACAGCCGTCACCCATTGTGACTACTCCCTCAAAGAGCCTGACAGCCTCTCTCTTCCCTGGCCTTCTGCACATAGCATCAGGAGAGGATACTCCTGACACAGGTGCCTTCCCTGGGGTCTAGCACAGTGCCTCATACAAACCACATATTCACTAATGTGCCCACCAAGACAACCTGGGGGTGACAAGTCCTTCTAAACCTAGGAGGAAAACAGATATACAAGACCAATCTTTTCAGGGCCCTGAAAGCCACGTAGCCCAGCTCAAATGTGCAGCCTTGCACTTTGGCCATAGCAGAAACCCTCCTACGCCCAGGGTTACAACCTCTAAGCCTGCTAGCATAGCAGGCACCAGGTATATACCAAGAACATAGACGGTGACTTTGGGTATATTTACCCTAATCCTGCCTGGCATAGTAGGTCAACCAGTTCTCCCAAACCCTGAGACCTTCCTTCCCCTAGTCAGTGACCTTTCGCTGGCCGGTGGGTGGCTTTGTCTAGAATCAGAGCTGAGGCATGAGCCTTGCATCCCTGTGAAGTCTCACAGTGACCCCTGCTGTCCACCACTGCAATCGGCCCAGCTCTCCATCCGATGAGAAGCTAACAAAAGCAAGGCAGTGCCTGTACAGGACGGTTCCAGCTTCAGAGGTTTATGACCGCTCAGTCAGAACAATGGCGGAGGGGAAGAGATGCCACATGTAAGTACATTCAGCAGACACTAATTCCCTGTCTACTAAAAAGGAAGTATAATACACAGATCAAACAAAGCACCTTCTCCTGCCTTGCAGTCTTTTGTTTCCCTGGATAAATGTCATCCAATACACCGTGGATCCAAGTGACACTGTCATCTCCGAGGGATGTGGTTCCTGATCAACTCCTTTTGATGCGGCAGCTCTGAGATTGGACTCTTTTTAAAAAGCAGAGTCACCACAGGCGAGTAGGGAGCTGACACTCTCCCTCTCCTTTTGCCTGATGTGCCGGATGTGGGTACATGAAAAGAAATGTCCCCCCCTCCCGTGACCGTGACCCGTATCACCACACACCGGAGCTCAGACGTCGGAGGGGACAGCACGCAGCATCAATTGAGCCAACCACAGTGGTGAACGCCCTCAGCCCAGGGACTGGGGAAGAATGGGGAGAGAAGGGATGGGCTTTGAAGCCGATTCCCCAAGCAGCATCCCATCTCTTAACCTCACAGCAAGAGGAAAGATGCAAGCCTCACAAAGATAATTCCCTCTCCAACTCAGCACTTGTCATGTCTGCCTTGCAAGACGCGGACAGGTCATTCTATCAGAGACATCACCTGAGAAAGTGACAGGCAAAGACTAAGCACTGCCAACCCGGCTCCTCCCTGGGCAGCACCTCAGCCGCAGCAGAGGAGAGGGGGACCACCGAGCTCCCTAAAACCCCAGCTGAACCTCATCAATTCTGAGAGCATGCCTTGGGATCCCTTAGAACCCAGTGCCCTCTCATGGGATCACAGAAATGTCTCCTTCAACTTGGGATTCAATGCAGGGCCACCCAAGCAATTCTCCAAATCAAAATGTTCTTTTGTGCACATATGGGGTGGACAGTCTGAGGCCTGTGTAGTTCAGATGACGGAGGCTGGAGAAATGGCTGGCTCGGTGGTTAAAAGCAGTGGGTGATCTTCTAGGGGACCTGGGTTCATTCCCAGCACCCACATGGCAGCTCACAACCATCTGTAACTCCAGTTCCAGGGGGTCTCATGCTCCCCTCTGGCCTCTGAAGGCACTGGATGCACACAGGGCACAAATGAAAGTGAAACACTCACACATAAAATAAAAAGGCTGGGGAAAGAAGAACCTAAACTGATCGTTCAAACCACGAGCACAATGAGCCTGGCCAAGTCCAGGCGCCTGGGTCAGGCTCCTGCTGCTGTCATGGCCTGGGAAGGAGAGCCCTGAAGCATCTACCTCTGTCCCAGCCGGGTTGTCTTTGATGCTCATCACTTTCCTGGGCCCCAAGCCAAGCCTGCCTCCTGTGCTAACTGATCATGGCCTGCTTTCTGGACACAGGGCATTCACCATCCTCCCGAAATGTTCTTTCCGAGAGAGTAACGGAGACCAGTGTCTTAATCCCATAAGGACAATAGGATCCTCTGGGATGCTGAGGTGAAGGTCCCAGTGTCTGGGCCCCACCTTGAAGGAACTGACTCTCCTGGAGCAAAGCTGCACCGACGGATGTCAGTAAATCCCACAGGGGAACCATAGGCTGCAGCACCAGAACTGTTGTCTGTCCTGATATTTGGTGACAGCCCAAGTGTACAGCATACATCCAGCCAGCCTCCTGCCTGTGGGAGGCCAGGGCACTCTGAGATTAAGGAAGCCAGATCAAGGGAAAAATTTGGAAAGCCCCACAGCACCACCACAGTCAGGACCTGAGTAGCCTCTCAACCTCCAGGGGGCACTGTGCCTACAGCCCAGTGTGGGGACCTACCTAAAAAGTTCCCGGATCTCCCTCTGGTTGGCCTGGAAGGGGATATTCCGCACCAGGATCTTGGAGGTTGTCTGCTTCTTGGAGACCTGCTTCTTCCGAGTGGATGTCCCAGCAGGCCTAGAACGGGGTGGGGAGGGAACCAGGTAATGTGGGTTGCCAACTGCTTGCACCTAGACTGATGCTGTCATCTTCCCACACAAAACACCTCCCTGTTATTTCAAGCGGCCAACAGAAGGGACCAGGATAAAAGCTGAGGAAGTCACCCCATCCTCCACTTGGAGATGGGAGAGTTATCTTCTCCTCTGAACAGTGTAGCCATTGCTGCTGTCCTGTAACAAGGACCATAAGGAACGCTAAGAAGGAGGGCCTCAGGCATTCTGGGCCAGCACGTTACCCCTGAGCTGCACTCCCAGCTGCATCTCCTCCTTTTATTATAAAAACATGTCTGAGCTCTCTCGCCAGGGGATGGACAGACTAGCCCAGTTGGGCAGAGACATCAAAGTTGGCAAGTGAAATCTTAACTGGGAAGAACCCCAAGTGGCTCAGGAATTGGTGTGTATATGGGGGGGCAGTGGGGGGAGGGGGACAGACACCAGAACAATCATCACCAAGGTCAGACATAGAGATCTGCCACCCCATCCAAGGACAGAGAAGGAACCCAAGGACTCACTTGGTGGCCCGTTCGGAGATCCGCACTTCCAGCTTATGGCCATCCACAACATGACCCTGGAACACAAAATGACCAGGCCTGGTCACTAACCCACCCTTGCCCTTCTGCACAAATCCTGTCCCAAGCAGAAAGGGGCTGCTGGGAACAGAGGATAGAGATGGCTTTAACACAAAAGCTGTCCCCTGAGTCAAGCAGCAGGTGGCCCGAGAGATCCAGTCTCCTAGGCACTCCAGGCCTCCAGGCCACTCAGGGAGCCGCTTCCACACTAAAGGCATTCGTTCTCAGGGAGAGGAGCCTGCAGGTCTAGCTTGCAGATAGCTTGCTCTGGTTCACAGGCTCTTTATGGAGAGTTCTAACCCACCCGCACCACAAGTAAGCTAGGCTCTGACTGCAGTCCCCATCTGCAAAGCTGGCGCATTAGCAAAATGACCCCTGAAAATCCCTCTGAGATCCCAGGGATACAGTGAGTGGGATTTTGGACGCCCAATCCCTGGCGGTGATGTGCACACACGTTCACGCATAGAAGAGCACATGACACGCATGCAAATGCTGCACTACCAACTCTTGAGAAACACAAAAGAGAAAATGTGGACCACGATCTTCAGACACAGGGTCCTGGAGCACAGTGCCATTTCTAGTAAACAAAAAACAACACCTCACAGGGCACATGCTGAGCTGTGTCCTCTGCCCTGCAAGGCCTGATGGTTAATGCCAAGCTCTCTCTACCTTCATTTTCTTGAGACGGTCTACTATGTACATCAGGCTAGCCTAAGACCTGCCATGTAGACCAGGGTGGTCTGAAACTCAGAGGTCCTTCCGAGTCTTGGCCTGCTTTCTGAAGCAAAGTTCAGGTCCCTTTAGAGCTGTGACAGGCCACACTCCCACTCTTCTGTTGTTGAGGATCACAATCTGTCTCTTTGTCTTAGTCCCTCTCCCGAACGTTTTCCTTGGTCTAAGCTAGGGTGATGTCTTGTAAGAGGATGCAAAGGTTCCCCAGTTACCCCCAGACTATCCGTGCTCTTTGCAGCAGCTCAGGAAACCGCCCTAAAACTCCACTCAGAGCTCGGTCTTCTGCTGCCTTCAGGCCCAGTGCTGGCCCTCCAAAGGACCTAGGGCGTCTACACCTCTTTCTTCATCCTAGCATCCTGTTCCATCCTGCCCATCACACTGGCCTCTCTGCCTCTCAAATGTACTAAGCTCATTCCTGCCGCATAGGGCCTGCCACAAGCCTCTGCACTTGCCATCCCCACCTCCTAGCTGCTCCCTCCCAGAGCTCTGAGCAGGTGACTTCTGCCATGACAGGTACCAATCACCTCCTTAAGGAGCCCTCTTTGTGTTTTCTGCAGCATCCCCTGGAGGAGGTGTAATTTCCATGGTGCACCCATGACTGTGCTCTTAGGAATTTGCCCAGGTCTGAAGCCTGTCTGTCCCAGCAGAGGGAAGAGTGAGCACATCTGGTTCAGTCATGGTTCTATAGACTGTCCGATAGACAGATGGGCCTGCGTGTGTATACAGCCCCGCTTGCTGTATTTCCTGGGATATCGGAGGGATTTCCTGGGGTCATTTTGCTAATGCACCAGCTTTGTGTCTAGGGACTGCAGTCAGAGCCTAGCTTATGTGCGGCTCAGGTGGGCTAGAACACTCCATAAAGAGCCTGTGAAATAGAGTGAGTATGTTGGAATCATGGGAAAAGAAGGAATGGGTCAAAGCAACCAAGAGGGATGAGAGAGGCCCTTACTCTTTCTTAGGCCCTAGTCTCACCATGGTGACCCAGAAGCCTCTTCTTACCTGGAGTTGCTTGAGGGCTTTCTGGGCCTGTTCTGGCTTCTTGTATTCCACAAACCCAAACCCCATTGAGAGTAGCACTCCTGAGGAAAAGAGGGAGAGTGAGGGGGGGTAGGGTGGGGCAGGGTCCAACACCAGAGCAGACCACTTAGGAAGGCTCTACGGGTGGATTCCACTTATTTCTCTTCCCTTCTCATACCCTTCTTCCTTCGAAACAAGACTTAGCTCATGCTAAGGGACCTAGGACCAAGCAATATGGCTGCTCCCTGGGCCTCCTCAGCTATTAACTAGTGGATGACTAACACCATCACTCACCTCTTAATTAGACTCTGTCCTTCAGAGGGTGTGGGAAGAAACAGGGTGAGCATGGCTACAGCCAGTAGGCTCCTGGGACCCGCCTGACAGACACCCAGTAGGCACAATGGATGTCCATTACTACTCAGGAGCACACTGGGCCAGCCCACGTGCTCTCCCCAGCAGTCCTGCCTAACTGAAGGGGACTATGGATGGGGACAGCCCTGCCTAGCCCCTTGCAGGAAGCCAGAATGAGGTCGACCAGGACTTGGGAGAATCCCTGGGGCCAGGAAGGACAAAAGGTCTAGGTACCCAGCGAGGCACAGGATTAATGAATCCGTAGAATATTCTAGAACTTATTCTTTTGGATAGATCCCCATGGAACTGTTCCAAAACACAGAGGTAGAGGCTTCAGCTACCCCCATGGAACTGTTCCAAAGCTGCCCACTACTAGGGATTCTAGAGAGGGAAGAGCCCGATGTGTCAGTTGGGTCTGCCAAAGAGCAGGAGGCCTGAGGCAGGCCAGAGTCCACCATACTGGAGGGTAACATCTGGAAACCAGAGAGGAGCTGGAGATGCCTTGATGGGCTCCCGACTCTCCCTCACACACTCCTTCAGGAAGTGCTCCTGCTGGGTCATGGGGATAAATACCTGCTTTGTTCTTCTTCTTAGAGATGGTGCAGCTCTTGACGGCTCCCACTCTGGAAAATACCTGCAAAAGACAGGCCCCATCACCAGGCTGCCTTCTAGATGGAAGTGCACAGGCACAACTTTTCCCTTACACGAGGACCCGCCCCTGAGGAGAACAAGGGGGCAGATACAATGCTGCCATGAGGCCGCAGACCAAGGGGGTGCCATCCCTCTGTTCCCCAAACTCACTTCCTTCAGTGTCTCCTCTGTGGTGTTGAAGTTTAGGTTCTTAATGAACAAAGTGCACCCTGGGATGCTCTCTTCCTCCTCCTCCTCCTCCTCTTCCTCCTCCTCTTCCTCCTCTTCTCTTTTGCCAATGGAGGCCTCTGCTCCTTCCACCGAAGCCTTTTCACCTTCTGGGTTCAGTACCGGGCGTCAACAAAGAAACCAGTGCGTTACATGGCGACACTCCAAACTCACAGACATTTCAGGACTTCAAGCACAAAACTGCTATATAGGGGGGCCCTGGGGATGATACTGGGCTTCAGCAGAAGGAGAAAGAGGAGGAGTGGGGGAGAGGAAGGGAGCAGGAGAGGTGGAATGAGAGAGAATGGGTGAGAAAAAGGGAGCGAGAGCGGGGAGGGGAGAGAGGGAGAGGGACAGAGAGAGAGGGAGAGAGGTATATAAGACAGGTAGGCAGACAGAGACATCCTACTGTAGGCCTCATTTGAGAGAGAACAGACCAGAACTGTGAGCGCTCAACAGGCCTGACCACACTGATTTAACTTTAACATAAATTACCACATGAACCTAAGCAAAATGTTATCTTCCTCAAAAATCACAAATAAACATTACCCTTCTGCTAAGGCACTTGAAGAACTTTCAAACTAAAATCTAATTTGAAATCTCTCAAAATTGCAAAATGGGGTTGGGAGTAGGGTTAAAAGCAGATTGCTCTCAATAACCCTGCCCAAGGGATTGGACCCAAAGGCCCCGGATGCACTGCTGTCAGAAATGTGCCTGAGGGCCTTGCACACCCTGACAGGCCAATACCAGAAAGGTCTCATGGGCCAAGTGACAGCTGCTGTTCTCCACCTTCTGTGTGTGGGCAGGACTTCCTGGTACTGAGTTGTCCATCTTCCCAGCCTTCTGAAAGCCTCACTCACACCTGTTGCAAGTATGAGCCGCACAAACCCACCCCAGCAAGCCCAATAGAAATGAGGCAGTGACACGCTCTCTGACACAGTGGAAATACAGCCACGCCCTCAGCTCTCTGAGGCCTGGCCCAGAACTCGGACTTAAGCCTTACCTCCCAGCAATACCACTTGCAAAGGCAAAGCTAAGGAAAACAGTGACTCAGGTCAGGGTGGACACCGGGATGCCAGCTCCTGAGGAAAGACTCAGAATGACAGTCCCACACACTAGTTCACCTCAGCCTCAGACAAGGCAAGGGAGGCTGGTGACAGCTCTGATGCATGTGCCACAACCTCGATGAGGTAGCCCGTCACAAAACATGAGGCTACAGAACATTCTGGAGTTTTCTGCATCTGACCCCTAAATCTCAGGTTGCCTCAGTGAGTGATTCATGAGGGCTGGGAAAGACATTTTCACCGAGAACAGTAGTGAAACAGTGGCTCAGGAGGTATGTGGTCTGGGTAGGTGTACCTGCTTGGCACTGCTCAATGTCTGACACTTAGGTCACCTCACTATAGTCAGAAAGGTAGAGTTTTCAAGAAGAAAATGTAGCTGTTTGTAAAAAGTTAAGTTTATCAATTTTTACAACTTGGTTTTCAGCCTCAGCTGGGGCCAGCAAAAGAACCAGCTTGCTGTCCTCATGCTCCATGTCCCGGCCTGTACATTACTGACCCTGCCCTCCTCCTGTCCCTGGTCTGGACTCAGACAGCTCTTTGCAGCATGCACCTATGCCTCTGCCCTGAGCTGTGTCTCATAGAGCATGTTCAGATGGTCCCAGGGAGGTGACTCTCCGCTTTAGCAACTGGCTGAGTTCTAGGTAGTTGGTATCCAAGATGAGCAGGTCCCTTCTGAGCAGGCCATCTGCGTCTAGCCCCAGCCTCAGGAGGTAGGGGACTTTTGAGAATGGCTGGCATCTAGTCCTAGTTGTGCAGCTGGCCTGGCCAAAACAGTTCCAACGAGCTGAGCCACACCCTCCCTCAACAGCAGGAAATGCAGGGCATACTTCGGTGTGGCCGACCTTCTTCCCTCAGCCCAGGCAGGGCTCAGCCTCCCTGTCCTGAGATCCATGTGGTCCTGAAGAGGAGGTGGAGAAACTGAGGGGACATGGAGCTATGAGCATGTGCAGGTCACACTGGTTCTGCCATGAACTAGCTGTGCTGGGGTCGGTGGCTGAATCCCTACCTTAGCACCCCATTTACAGTATGTCTGTGGTAGTTTGAAAGAAAATGGCTCCCATAGGCCCATAGGACATGGCACTACTAGAAGGTGTGGCCCTGTTGGAGGAAGTCACTGCTGGGGTGGACTTTGAGGTCTCATATGCTTAGGCTATGCCCAATCTGGCTCAGTCTCCTCTGTTGCCCAAGGATCAAGATGTAGAACTCTCTAGAACTCTAACAACATGTCTGCCTGCACACTGCCATGCTTCCCATCATGATGGCAATGGACTGAATCTGTGAAACTAAGCCAGCCCCAATAAAATGCTTTCCCTTCTACGGGCTGGCATGGTCATGGTGTCTCTTTACAGCAACAGAGTCCTAAGACAACCATGTTCAATGAGATTGAGTACAGCGCACAGACACAATGCACACACTTATGCATATATACATAGTACATGTGTATGCACACACTCCTGAACCCAGCACTGGGCTGTTCTGAAGTACATATGCCATGACCTCATCCACAGGTTTGGATATTTTCACTGGTCACTAACTGACCAAGTGACCTCCTTGCTGGTCCTCCACCTGGCACTTGCCTCTGGCTTGTCAGCTTCTTAAGCATCATCCCTGGCTCTTCTCTTAGTTCACACCAACTGCTCTGGCCTCTTTGCTGACAGCCAGACCCGCCAAACCAGCACCTGCCACAGGACCTTTGCACACGCTGATCCTGTCCATTCTCATCTCCTGGATCCTCACCAGGTCACAGCATAAACATTTCTCCTGAGGGCTCTTCCTGCCGACTGTTACAGGACTCAGCTAGTCTCTACTACTTTCCACTGAGAAATCACTTTCTCCACTGGCTTGGGTCTGTGTCTCAAATACGAAGGAAGCTCACCGTGGGGGCTGGGCCTGGGATAGTGACGTCTACTCCAAAAACACCTGTGGAAATGAGTCTGTCACACTCAGCCTGTGCCTGGGACACAGGACTGTCAAACATGCTTATGGTGTTTCTGAGTAGCTGTGGAGTGACAGAAACAAGCTCAGACCTTGGGCTGATCACTCTGAGTCACACACATACACACTGCCCTGGTGTGAGTTCACATCTCCAGGACCCCTTCTTTCTTTTTTTACTATCTACAAGGGTATCAATAAAGGTTCCGAGAAAGACCAAGCCTGCTACAAGCATCCAAAAAGACTGTCCCCCCCATCTGCAACCTCACCCCTCCTGTGTACACTGCAGATTGTCTGGTGGCCCCTCCTGGACTGCAGGAGGAAACGCTGCAAACCCCAGACTCCAGAACAAAATGGCACAAGGCAGAGAGCGATGGCCCCCGCCTCCTCTGCCTGGGGTTCTGAGGCCTGCCTGCACCACACATCCAGGGGCCCTGGCCCCACCTTATACTTGGAAACCAGCCCAGCGATGGCCTGTGTCTGAGCCCAAGGGAGGCTGGAGGTGGCTAAGTGCCAGAGTGATGAAGACAAGGGCTTTCTTAAAATATGATTTTGCTTTAGCCCCAAGTGGGGAGACAATGGAGAGACAAAAAACTGGGCAGCATGAAATCTAAATGGATGACAAGAAAGGCGAGGAGTGGGGAGGGGTATGAGAGATGAAGGCCTGCGCAGGGGTGCAGGATGGGGTGAGAAGCTAGATGCAAGGTGTGCGGCAGGGACCCGGAGGGGCAGGAAAAAACCACTTCCACCTCAGTCAGCACAATGACAGCGAATCCCAAGTGGCCACAGGGGGCGTCATTAGAAACAGGCTGCAGGATTCCCCTACCCCTCCCCACTGGAGCTCCTGTGAGGCCCACAGCGACAGGCTGTTATCAGCAGCAAGCAGCTTTGTGGGACCTCCCCTGACTCACAGCCCTTTATCTGGAGGTGAGGGTCTTGGTTGTGGGGAGATAAAACATGCTGTTCCTGTCCCTCAAGACCCATGCAGGGAACAGCAGCTCACTGCAGAAAAGCCTGCCCATTCCCCCTCCCCCGCCTATGGACTCCTAGTCTGGGTCTCCAGCTCTCTAGGTCCTCACCCTACAGGAATAGAAGAGCTGGTGGTACCTCGGGAACAATGTGCAGGGCAGGGGAGGGGGCACAGGATCACATGCTGGGCAGGGGTGAGGGGGCACGGGGTGACTCTCTGGGCAGGGTGAGAGGGCAGATGATGACATTCTGGGCAGGGGTGAGGGGGCACGTGATGAGATGCTGGGCAGGGGTGAGGGGGCACAGGATGGCATAGGGCAGGGGTGAGGGAGCACGGGATGACATTCTGGGCAGGAGTGAGGGGCACAGAATGACACTCAGTGGACAGGGGACTGTGTGTGTAGCTCAATAGGATGAGAAGAGCCACAGGAGGCCAAAGTGGCTTTGGGAAGGGGCAGAGGGATAGTGTGGGCACAGTGCATCTGAGCAGGGTGTAACCAGGGGCAGCTTCTTGGTCTTCCTCCTAGGTCTGAGGATGCCCTGGAAAGCAACCCCTCAAGGTCAGGGCCTGATAGTGGGGAACAAGGTGATGAAGTACCACCCCAAGACCCAGGGCCCCAGTGGGAAACCTCTCTAGCTCCAGAGAAATGTCTGTACCCGAGGCCTCCAGTGAAACTGCTCAGTGCACCTCAGCTGCTCCACCTGCCCTCGCCTGTCAGATGGAGTGTGGCCTTGGCACCTATGTATGCAGCGGTCCTGCCCTCTGCCTAGGGCTGCACCCCAGGGGAGCTGGGCACTGGGGCAGAGTGACAGACAGGCCAAAACGGAAATGGCAAGGGTTTGGAAAAAGTGCGGGTTCCTATGTTCACCAGTATCCCCATAAGGGGGCAGATGTGTAGGACAGGGGAGCAGCCACACAGGACCTTGGTGGGTGGCCCTGTGCCTCACAGCCCTGACACTGCTGCCCAGCCAGGAGACAGAAACCCTGGCCCTGGCTAATTTTCATGCTTGACAATGAGTATTTGCTTTTATGCCAAAATGCATCACCCGGGATAAACTGTACAGGCAGCTGGAAGCCTGGGGTGCTGAGGGGGGGAACTAACCCCAGGGAGCGTGGCACCTGCAGAATGTCCACAGCCTGAGGTACTGACCCCCAACACTAATCAACAAATGCGAGACCACGAGAAGAAACGCCTCTGACAAGATCATGAGAAGGTCTGAGGGGACCTCTGGTCTGAGAGGCCACCATGCCACCTGTCCTAAAGGTCAAACCAGCTACCTGAGGGTGACAACCACAGTGTGTCAGGGTCAAAGAGCAGAGACAGGGCAGTGACGACCCGCATGGAACTGTGGCCTCTGAATAACCCTGAATGGCTGTGAACGGAGACATCACTCAGCCTGGGTGATGTCTGCCAACCTTGTTGCTTATCTTCTTGCAACAACAGATTCTTATGTGTGCAAACTTGAATACAGAGACCCCGGAAAAAGGGCTGTGTTCCACATACCCGGACCCCAGCCTGGAGTCCCGGCACTCGGGGGTGGAGACAGGAGGAACCAAAGCTCAAGGTCATCTCAGCCAATGGGAAGCTTGAGACTGTCAAGTCAAACCAAAACCGGAAACTCCATGCAGCACCCTGACCTCCACAGCAGTGTCACGGGGCCTCACACTTGCTGGCTCCCCTGCCCAGGCTGCACCTGGCATGTTACCCAGACGCTTCAGGTTCTCAGAGTGGTAGGCACTCCTGAGCTTCAGTCTGGATAAGGGAGAGTTGTCCTGTACCTCATGTCAAAGATGTGCCCTGTCCCTCCCCACAGTGAGACACCAGCTAAGAGGACCACTGCTGCTTCCTATCCTGACCACCAGGGGGCACTGTGACACACGAGCTGCCACAGAGGGACCAGCAGCCACCACTGATGCTGGAGACAATGTTCCCATAGCCGCTTTCAAACCCCAGTCAAGACACTCAAAGATTCCGTCTCTACAACCTTCAGCTGTGAAAATGTAACTCGACCACCTCGAGTGACATGACCCCAAGGGTCCACTCTTTAAATGGCACTTGACATGCCTATGAAATCTATCTGCAGGGAGAATGAAGGACACCCAGCCATTGAGTGACCTAATGACAATCTCCCCCAACCCTCGGCCTCTTCCCAGCACTGCCCATAGCAGTGACCCCAGGTTCTGCTCTCACCGGACACCTGTTCTGCCTCGGCTTTCTCTGCAGGCTGCTTGGGCTGAGAGTCGTTCTTCTGTGGGGCTGCGCTGAAGACACCAATTGGAGCCCACTCCAGGTACAGGGGGACATGGTGGAACTGCAGAAACAGGGGTGCCAAGGCTGTGGGTCCCCATCAAAGACCTAACTAGAGACTCAGTGCTGCCTGACAGAAGGGTCAGAGATGACGAAGTCAAGAGAAGCCAGGTACGGAGAGCCCTTCCTGCACTGGCAGGGCCCAGGGCCCTTTGCACACTAGGTACCTGATCACAGCCTGCACACACTAACAGAAGACACAGGTCATGAAGAACAGAAGTCCCAGGCAGACAGAAATTCTTCTGCTGAGCTGACACAGTCTTGACCTTGAGCCCCAGCCTGTGACTGTGACCTTGGCAATAGGAGACACATCTTGGGGTGAGACTGTGCTATCTGGCTAGGCTGTAAGTTTAATGCAGACATCCAGAGGGCGGGATGAAATGGGCAGGGGTGACTGCTCCAGGGTGAGACTGGACCGACAATCAAGCCGAGAGACCAAAATCTACTGTCTCATGCCACCAAGCTTGTCGCAACAGCCCGGAAGCTCATGCCTGCTATGTCCTGTTCTTTAATCAGAAGTCAGGAGGCAGCCCCAAGTACAGCAAGTCCACCACAGGGCAGCAAGCTCCGAGAGGGAAGGTGGGTTTGGGTGGAACCTGTGTGTTCGAGGTCCATCCAGCCTGGGGGAAACTCTAGCTCTTGGAGTCTCTCTGGTGCCCCAGCAAGATCAGTGGCCATACCTTGGAGTAGGCCAGGTGCCTGAAAGCCTTGCGGGCCTCCAGCGGCTCCAGGAACTCTACAATGGCCGTGATGCCACCTTCAGGCAGGAGCACGCGGCCCAAGCTGCCGAAGCGGCCGAAGATCTCCTGTAGCTCTGCCGCCAGTGTGCCGGCTGGGAGGTTCTTAGCCAGGATCACGGTCTTACTTCGCTCTGCTGCAGCCTGGGAGGAAGAGGAACGTGTCGGGGACAATAGGAGGGTGGCCTCAGCATGGCTTCAGTACTGGACGTGGGTGGTAGTAGCCTCAGAAAAGAGGCCCCATCAGGGTTCCTAGCAAACAGGCTTGGGAAGCAGAGCTGGGGCTGGGGGTGTTGGGGACATTCGCTCACAGCATTTGCTCATTCCATGCCCCACAGACAGCTTTGCAGTGGGGCTGGGGTCTGAGGCTTCAGACCACACCTCTCCCAATTCACCCCAAGCCACACGAGTCCAACAGTCCTCAACCACAACCCAGACTGGAGCTTCCCAAGGTGGCACCATGGGCTTCCAAAAGACAAGAGCCACATCTCAATGCCCAGGCTCCTTCTTGGCAGCACAGGCCTGTCCCCTATGTCTGAAAGGCAGGAAGAGCTAGGGACTTAAGTCCCTGGTGCACCCTATCCTCTGCAGGAAATTGGTCTGAGGGGCCAGGCCTGTAGGCTTCCTGGCTCAGGCTCCAATCACCCACAGGATCCATCTCTCCAGCCTCCCAGGAAATTCTGTCACACTTCTGCTTGACTATGGACTCACTGTGTGCAGCAAAGACTCACCTGGCTGAAAGAGTCCAGGCAGACACCATTGTCAATAAGGAAGCTTCGGACCTCCTGGACCAGCTGGGTCTCCCCCAGAGCCACACGGACAGCCACACTGCCCTTGGTCTCCTGTGGGAGGAAGAGAAGAGGCCCAGGTGCTGTCAGGAGGTGGCTCAGAAGAAGCACCAGTTGCCACACCCATCATCCTCCAAACTGGAATCCCCAGGACTAAGACTCCCCTGAATGTGCAGAGTAAACCTGAGGGCCCTTGGTGCATTTCCAGCTTCCTCTTGCCCCATGACTCACACTGCCCTCCCCTGGCTTTCCTCGGGGAGATGGCCCTGCTGTTTTTCCTACAGCTCACTGCCTGCAGGGGCTTCCGACACACCCACCTCAGCCTGGACCAGCTCCTACCCCAGACCCCCTGTGTCACATCTACACCTTGCTGAGCAGCCCAGTGGGGCTATGACTGCTTCGTTGTGTCTCTCTCCAGTAGAGGGCACCGAAGAGCAAGTCTCCTTCTGTCCTGGGCATGGCTGACATTTGAGCCACAGAAACTGCCCCCTTCACTTAGGTCAGGCTGTGGCTGCTCAAAACAGTGGCTGGTGTCTTTAAACGTGGCCCACTCCATTGAATCTCCCACCCAGTGTTAAATACACACCAGCACCACACGAAGGAAAACATGGCTCCCGCTGTTTTCGTGTTGAGCACATGTTCCAATCATAATATTTTAAATATGCTGATTTATGCTATGAAAACTAACCCTGCCTGCTTCCCTTTGCTTTTCTAAAGTACAATCATTTTCACATATGTCATATGTTCAGTGTCCAGGGACCGTGCTGGACAGTGTCTGGGAAGAAGGGTATGTGACAAGGGAGGGGAGGAGCTTCGAGCAAAGTCAACAGGCATTATCTCCAACCACTAGGTGACAAGAGTGCTCCCACCCCAGGCTTGGCCGACACCTGCCCTGGGAAACAGAGGCCCTTCACTCACGTGGTCAAACACTTGGCTCTTGGTGGCATTGTACTTCTGTGCGATGCTGTCAGCCACAGCATTTGGCCCCATAAACAGCGTGTTCCAGTTGTGAGAGCTAAGAAGTGCGGGCAGAACAGAGGTCACATGGTGGTCAACGGCCAACTCCTTTTCAGAAGCCCGAGCCCCTCCCTCTAACTCCCTGCCATGGACCAAGCACCGGAGGCCTGAAGACCAACAGACTGAGAAACCTGGGTGTCAGTTGTGGGCAGGGACTCGGCACTCCACACACACTCTCCCCCCACATCTCCACTGTGCTGTAGGCGGTGGGGTGACCCTGTTTCTGCTCTCCCTATCCTCCAAATGGGGAAACTGAGGCCTCATGGATGAGGTGCACAAGAGTGAAGGGTGGGGTCAAGGGCAGCAGACCCTGGCACTGGGCTCAGTGGCCACTGTGGAGTGGATGAGGACCTGGAGCTGTTGGCTTTGTCCATGGCTTCCTTCTTCTTCTTGTAAGAGGATCCTGGGGCGTTGGCCTCCTGGCTGGCTTCTTTCTTGATGGTAGAAGGTAGGACGTGAAGCATCCTGCCCTGGAGGGGATGGAAGGAGGATGTAACACAGCTCCGTCCTCAAGTATGCCACCTAAAAGTGCTATGTCAGAGTGGAGGGGGACAGCAGGGGGACCATGTGGTTTGTGGCAGTTTGGATGAGAATGACTCCAGAGGCTCACATACTGGAATGCTTGGTCCCAGTTTCGGAACTATCTAGACAAGACAAGATGTGGCCTTGTGGGAGGAGGTGTGGCCTTGTTGGAGGTGAGTCTCTGAAGGTGAGCTTTGAGGTTTCCAGAGCCCACACCATTCATTTCCAGTTAGCTCTCTCTGCCTCATGCTTACTGATAGAGATGTGTTCTCTCAGCTGCTGGTCTACTGGCTCGCTCCCCATCCTTGTGGTCACGGACTCTCTCTCTCAAACTGTAGGCACCCAACAGTTTAAGAATAAATTTAAGACCTAGTTACTCTCCATCCGTGTGACAAAGGGACCTGTCATTGTGGTGAGGCCAGCTGACACCATTGTATACAGGAGACATTGTTCATATTTTTAAAAAGATTTACTATTATGTATGTCTATGTGTGTGTGCCTGAGCCTAAGAATATGGATGTGCACCATGTGTGTGCAGTGCCCTCAGAGGCCAGAAGACAATGTTAGAATCCCTGGGGCTGGAGATCCAGGTAGTTGTATGTGGCCTGGCTTGGCTTTTGAGAACCAAACTTTGGTCCTCTAGAAGAACAGGAAGTGTTGATTTCTTTTTCTTTCTTTCTTTCTTTCTTTCTTTCTTTCTTTCTTTCTTTCTTTCTTTTTCTTTCCTCTTTTTTTTTTTCCTTTTTGGTCTTTTGAGACAAACCTGATTGGCCTGAAATTCTGTTCGTTGACCAAGCTGACTCTGAACTCACAGAGATCTAGCTGCTTCTGCTTCATGAGTGCCATGGGCCAACTCAGGAAGTGCTCTAACTGCTGAGCTCTCATCAGCTCTGGAATCTGTACCCACATCCCCACAAACCTGCATCCTGTCCTTTTCTGTCCCTCCAGTGAGGGCATATGTGGTTTACCCTGATGCATCTATAACCCAGGAACAAATGAGGCAAACGGGCAGCCAGGGACTCGGGCAGCTGTGCTGTGCCACCCCTGCTGCCACAGGCAAACAGCCTGAGCGCTTGGGCACACCATGGCCACCAGTGCTTGCAGCTTCACCTTTGCCAAGAAACTGTTTCAGAAGGTAAAAAAAGCACAGTTCCAAATATTCTGTGAGGATCCAATGTGTGCCAGGCTGCCATGAACAAAGAGCGAATGGCAAGGCCAGACCACTGCCTTTAGAAATCCCACCCTCTGAAAGCCCACAGGACGTTGACAACACTGTAGGCTTTCAGGCGTGATGCACAGACACAGACAGGCACACGCCTCTCCCTACTTCCTTAAGCCCAAGAGCCCATTAGGCCTGAGCTAACTTACCTGGAACACCTGCCCATCTACCTCAGCATAGGCCTTCACAGCGTGCTCAGGGAACATGAAGGTGACGAAGGCAAAGCCCTTCGGCTTCTTGGTCAGGCTGTCAATGGGGTAGTGGAGTTCTGAGAGGGGACCTGGAGATGGGAGAAGTGTCAGTCACTGTGGGCAGAGCACTGAGTAACAGAAGTGCGGGGTCAGACAATGGGCTGGGCCTGTGAGATCAACAAACAGCTGTTCTGGAGCAGGCCAGACAGCTGGGTCCCTCAGGAGAGCATGGCAAGTGCCACCCACCTCACCAGCCCAGGACTAAAGGCATCTGTGAGTCAATCCTCGGGAGAGGTGTGGCCTTCCCCTGGACCACGCCACTTATCATGCACGGGCTCGTGTCCTCACCTATAAAGGGCTGCAAGATCCCTGGCTCACAGGACAGGTGTGGGGTGAACTATGCCAACACACAAAGAGTGTGGTCAACAGTGCCCCCTACAGGCGGTGCCATGTAAGTGCCACAACATCACCATGCAAAAGAGCCACTCTGAACACAGGACAGGATCAAGTGCCCACCAAGTGTCTTGTCTTCCTGAATGGACACTCACAGTCTGGACAAACCTTCTCCTGTCTTGTCTGGCCATGTCAGCCAGGAGGCAGGAAGATGTGGCTGGCAGGACAGCTGTGGGCACACTGGGAGGTTGCAGCCCAGAGGGACTATCCTTACTATTGCTGCTGTTGTAGTTTCTTAGGCTAAAACTCACTGGCCTGTAGGTTCAAGGCTGCGTTTTACCTGTGGGGTCAGTATCATTACACAAAGGGCAGCAAGGTTCTAAATGGAGCTGGGGGTCTGACACTTGCAACATGCCTCAGTAACTCTTGTGTCTCTTCTAAGGACAGCCTGGGTGTGGAGGCTCAGAGGCAGGATGGGCCCCTGGAGCTTCCTCCCCTGTCCTGTCTGAGCCTCCACACAGTGTCTAGAAGGATGGGACAACAGTGGGGACAGCCTGAGAGAGACACCGCTCTCTCCTCTGCTCCATTTTCTGAGAGGAAGAGAGGCCTGTCCATAGGGCAGGGGTGCTCTGGGCCCTCTGCAGTAGAGCGCTTTGTCTTGTTTCTACAGAGGAGCCCCTAGTTGATGGACACAGATGTCACCCAGGACCAAGCGGAGGCAGCACCCACCATAGGCAGAGAATAGCTTCTCCAGGTCTTCCTCAGAGCTGGTGTAAGACAGGTTCCGCACAAAGAGCCTCCCGGAGTCAGCCAGGTCTTCCTCTTCCTCATGCTCCCCGAGTGTTCGGCCTTGCCAGGGTGTGGTGTTGCTCTTTGGGGGACCACGGGCAGTGGGGGCCTGCTTTTCCCTGAACACCTCGATATAGCGTCCACCTGCAAGAAGACGGGGGTGAGGGCTGCGGTGTGCCTGAGGTTACTGGAGCCTCCTGAGGTCTCCTCAGCCTCTGTTCTGCTGCTGCTCAGGGCCTGCTGTCTGTGTGATCGTGTCTGCAGCTGAACCCACTGGGCTTTCACTCACCTCAGCAGTGTAGCCAAGGCCCTGAGGAGCTTGCCAGCCATCCCAGAGTCGGCAGCTGAATTCTGGGGCCTCCCCACAACCCTTGTGGCTGATCTGGATCAATGCACATGACAACCCACCCTGGGGCACTGGTGGAGTGAACCGTTGCCTGCACCACTCCTCCCAGGCACCCCACTCCACTTCACCCAGCACCGATCCCCCTCATCCAGTTAGTGCTCCACACCTGACTTGCTGACTGAACTCCCCTCCTCCCTCAGTGTAACTTTTCTCTGTTGGTGGCCCACACCCGCATCTGAGCCAAGTCAGCCTGAGCCACAGGCTGCTCTGGAGACCAGCGTGCGGGGCAACACAGTGATCCCTGCTCCACACGTCACTCAGATCAATGGCACCATCCGCCCACGTCTCCCATGACTCTCTGTGTTCACCCTGTGGCTGCTCCAGGGGGAGGGACTATAGATTCCCTGCTCCCTGTTGGATCCCCAGGGCCCAACGGTATATCAGCAACCAATATGTGACATCAACATAGGGACTGTCCTCACTGATGTGTGACACTCCCTTACCCATGTATTCACGGTTGCACTTGAGAGCTTTCTTTACTTCTTCTTCACTGCTGAGGTCCACGAAGACATACCCTGAGGGAGGACAGAGACAAGGAGAGTCAGGGGCTGTCAACCTTCAGAACAACCCCCCGAAACACTTTATATCCCAACAGCTTGGAACCAGGAGGCTGGCTGTGCGAGTGCAGATGTGGATCCCAGGAGTGAGCAGCAGGCCTGCCTCCCTGTCCCAGCCCCACCCTGTGCCTGAACATTCTCTAGAGAAGGGTTGGTAGAGGCCATGCTGTGACTCAGTTCAGGATGGTTGAGCTATTGTCACAACCAATGTCCCTGAAACCCAGATCCTGGCCCGGAATCCTTCCTGAGGGAAGCCTGACCCTGAGGCAGCAGAGCTGGGCCATCCCTTCCCTAAAAGAGTTAAAGTCACATGTCCCAGGTCACAAGGCTGTCTGATAGCAATGCCATGTGTCCCAAAGCCCAAGGGTTTTGCACAAGCAGATGAGGTTATTCCTTCAGTCCAGCCCTCCTTTCTTGTTCTCTGCAGGGACACTACCTTCCCACAAAGTACTTCACCCACTTCATGCCCCAGCAGTCTCCAGAGCAAACCAGCATAGGGACCATTCCTGATCAGATCTGGACTTCCCAACCCCCTTGTGGACGTGCACCTAGGCTGGAAGTACACTGGCTAAAGTCCCGCATGGCTGAGCCCACCTCCCCAGCGCTTTCACAGCCCTGCTTGTGCCCATAGCTTTCCAGCTGCAGGCCCAGCTGGCTCTCTTCCTGCCTCTAACGTGTCTTAACCAGGGTGCGGGCCTGGCAGCAGCCGAATGCTACCACAGCTCTGTGTCAGCTTCTCACTTTTGGGTAACAGACCCACCCCACAGTGCACAGGTCCTGAGACTGAGCATGTCTGTGTCCGAGGTGACACAGCGCCTAAGCAGCTAAGCTGGAGTGAAGCCCCTCCACCCCACACTGCCCTCTTCAGGATTAAAGGTGAGGAGAACCGACTTGGTACACGACATGATAAAGCCAAGAGGGGTGCTAGGGATGGTGACTGGGCCGACCCTGATGCACAGGATGGTGACTGGGCTGCCCCTAAAGCACAGGTGTTCTTCCCCAGATGTTTCTCCCGGGCAGCCTCTTCCTGCCAAGGACCCCTCACAGCCCTGAGGTTACAGATTCCCTGTAGCCATAGAGCCTTGGTGTGGTTCTGTAAAAAGCAGCTACGCCCCATCTCTGACAGCCTTCTGGCCTCCCCTGGCTGATCACCAGACTCTCTCTCTGCCTTATGACAGCCAAATCAAGTGCTCTGTGGCCAGGAGATCTTAGCAGCCCCAGTGCCACCAGGGTGGTCTTTCTGTCTTACCTGTCTTGTTCCCGTGAGCATTTCTCACTATTCGGATGGCCACTGGCTTCAGAGGAGCTAGGAATTCCATGACGTTTTTCTGGAACGAAATGTTTTCCCTTCTATCTTTTTCCTTTTTAACAAGTGTAATATTACATTAGACCTACTAAAAATCCTCTTAGCAGTTTCTCTTAGAATTTAAAGCACTTGACAACTACACCAGGGATGTGGCTCAGTGGCCGAGGGCTTGCCCACAGTTCCTCAAAGCAGAGAAATAAGGGCCTGCCGACTGGTCTCATGGTACCTGTTAAGTCAGCAATACATTGTGCATGCACCTGGGGATTGAATTAGGTCGATGCTGGCACAGCAAGCACCCTACCCACTGAGCTATCTCTCCAGTCACATGTCCCCTCGCTTTTTAACAGCGAGCTTCTCCAGCCTGGCACCGATGGGAGGGGATGGAAGCAGTCGTCACACTGCCACTGGTCTCCTTCCCATGTCAGCAGCTTCTCCCCCAACCCCCCCCAAGTCCAACTCCACCTAGCTCATGACGTCACCTGATCCTGGCATGCCCACCCCTTCCTTTCCAACTTTCCAAATACGTACCTCAGTGACATTGAACGGGGCTCCTCGGAGCTTCACGGTGTAGGGGGTAGTGGGTTCCTTCTGGTTGGCTGGTTTCTCTACCTGAGAGATCACAAAGATGGTGAGTACCTCATGTAACAGGTGGTGACTGGGATGTCCTGGAGCTGACAGAGAGACCAGCTGCCAGGGGAGCTGGAGAATGCCCTGAGAATCCTGCTTGCTGTGAGCTGCAGAAGGGTGGAACTGAAGGGGGCGGGGCTGGAGGAGGCAGCTCACACAGAGCCTGCCTGGTAAGCCACCAGCATAACAGAGGCCTTGGCCCCAGGAAGGAACCTACAAGTACCACTAGGCAGGGCTTGCCCACTGTCCAGCTTAAAGTACAATTCCACAGGGATGCTGGGGTCAGGATCTACTATTCTGGTGTTCCAACAACTCCCAAGGGCCTCTGCTCTTGATTTCTCGCCCAAACCTAACCTGACTGGAACTCTTTCCCTGGAACTCTTTCCCTGGCAAAGTCTGTTCTAGGCTGCTGTGTACCCCAACTTCTTTCATCACATGAACCCCAAGGGCTGTGATCCCACCGGAGTCTTGTCTCTGCAGCAGAGAGGACCTCCTGGTGGGAGGTGAGGGACCACCAAGGTCTCAGCCATCTTTGCAATCTAAGCTTCAGGCTCTGAGTCCTGGTCCTGTCACCTCGCAGCCATGACTATGGGTGAAACCCTGTCTCACCTGCTTCCTCACCTGTGCAGAGGACTGGGACGTGAATCACTGACTTGCGAGGGACATTATCCAGCATGCACTGTTAAGCTCATCTATCTGTAGTGAAGCTTCCTCACATCTATCTTGCTGCTAAATACAAGGCAGGACCCACCCAGCTCATGGATAACCCACGACTCCAGCAACAGCTTCCCCAGGCCACAACGGAGACCTAAGCTTGAGGACACCTATGGGCAAGTGGCCTCTCCTTCCAGGAAATCCTCTAGTCAAGGGGCTGCAGGGACCCTAGGTGAGCCAGGCCCAGCACATCCCTCAGCCCTCTCAGACACAGACAGACACACACACACACCTTGCCAGCAGCTTCCTGGGGCCTCGGGATACCAGGCACAGCTCCCCGGCTCACACCCACTTGCTGGGCTGGAGATGCAGGGGAGCCCTCCTCTTCCTCAGCCTCACTTCCTTCTTCACAGTTCACCGCCTCATCTTCACTGTCCTCCTCATCCTCATCCTCAGAGGATACCTCGGCCCGCACCATCTTGGATTTCAAGTAGTCCATGTCTGACAGCTCCTTCTGCACGGCCGCCTTTGGCTGCAGGCCTTGTTCCTCTGGGGACAGAGGTCAGCTACCTTAGTGAGCAGAGACAGCACACCCACCATGGCCAAGGCCCTTACGAATAAGCAGCTCCAGCCAATTCTCTGACAGGCAGTACCCAGTAGTGCAATGGGCCACACTGGACTGTACATGCCTCTCCATCCCATGGCACATAGAGATCTGTGGCTCCCTTTCACCATCCTGGACCCTTTCCAGCCCACCCTCTCCCATAAGATTTATCTGTTTCTATGTGTAGATGTGTGCACATGAGTACAGTGCCCATAGAGGCCAGGAGAGGGCGCTGGATGCCCTGGGACTGGAGTTAGGGGCATCTGTGAGCCATCGTGTGTGTGTGTGTGTGTGTGTGTGTGTGTGTGTGTGCTTGCACTGCACACCTGCTCCCCTGAATCCTTTACCCTTGGTATCCCTAGTCAACAGTGTAGTATGCACACAAATACAAAGGACAACTGGTGTGACATACTCCGATGACAAGTGTTAGGTGAGAGAAAGCGGGAGGGAGTTTCTAGGGAAGACTGAGCAGAGGAGGATGGCTATCCCTTACATCGCAGTGTGCGTGACCTTGCACACGGTGAGGCTGTGGCTCTGTTAAGCATCCTCCAGAGATTTCCCCTGCTCAGGGTAGAATTGAAACTCCCCTCCCCCAGCTCCATATGCTTTAAAACTAGGCCACCTCTCTGGCCTCTGTGCTGTCCTTCCCTGAGACGCTCCTTGCTGTTCCCCATCTCCTTTGCCTCTCCACCCTCAGTCCGTCTTCTGCTCAGCAGACTTTACCAAGCTGAGCTGTGTTAGTCCCACATCCTCACCTATAAACCAGAACAGCCCTCACTGTGGACTGCAGCTTACGGTCTATGTTCTGTGCTCTGGTCGGCTGCTTACAAGCCACAGCGGGGCCCATGAGGGCATGACACATCACCACTGCCCCCTAGAGCTGCAGGAGCCTTTCCCATACCCCATCCTCCTCAGCACACTGTCACCACACATCCCCCCTGGGAATTACCTGCCTATGTTTCACTTTCTCTGGAGATCTCTAGACAGCTTTTTTTTTTTTTTTTTAAATTCTAAACTCTGGATAGCTCATCTCTTGCAGATCAAAGCCCAGTTTTTTATTTAGATATCAATTCAGTCACTACTTTGGATTCACTTTTGATTATCCCATGAATTAGCATTCCATGAGCACTGCCCCTTAATTCTTGGAAGAGACAGCAAGCCCAGCACAGACAATGGGGCCCAGCTCTGAAATTTAACACTTCTACCATGTCTAGCCCTGGACCTAAACTCCCTCTGTCCTACATTGACCTTGAACTCAGGAATCTACCTGTCTTTATATCTTTCTGACGAGCTGCCTCATAGTCCAGCTGCCTCTGTCCCTTTAGCTCTGTGAAGCTCCTTACACAGTTCTTTTTGCATCCTTATATTTTGCATAGTTGAGAAATTATATATTTTTGAACTCAGTGTTTTCAGAGTTCTTTCCCACAGCCATAAGGGCTGTCCTGTCAGTCACTCATTCTACCATTTCGCTGAGACATAGACACACCCTCGCCTCCCAGACTCCTGCTGTTTCTATCATGGACTTATTAACCTTGGCAGAGAGGACATTCCTCAAAGGAGGAACATGAAAATATATAACTATTATACAAACAAGCCTCACACCCACAGCATCCATCAACACTCATTGAGGCCCAGTCCCTGCTGGCTCTGTTCCAGGGGCAGGAACCATGTCATCTGTCCCTTACATGTGGCCAAACAGGACTCAGCAGGAAAGGACCAGCCAGGCATTACCCTCCACCCATCTGGGGGGATGAGCAGCCTATTCATTGGTATGTCTCTCCCAGGCAGATCTGCTCACTGAACTCAGCCAGTACTCACCAAGCTTGTGCAGTATGCCAGACATAGCTCTAGGACTGGGGACACAGCAGTGAGAAAAGATCCCAAGATTCTCTGCACCTGTGCAGGGGACATCCTGGTGAGAGGAGATGGCCTACGCACTCCCAGGATGCACACTCACCTCCAGGGTCCTCTCCGGCTGGCTCCTCCTCACTCTCCTGCCCCGAGTCGGAGTTGGAGTCAGAGTCGAAGTTCAGATAGTCACTTGATGGCTTGGTTTTTGCTTTTGGGAGCTCGGCCTCCAAAGCATCATTTGCCCAGGTGGCCACTTGGGTCCTCTTCTGATGAATTGACAGGAACTCCTGGAACTCGGCATCTTCCTTCAGCTGTGGCAATTCAAGAAGGGAGAGGCAGGAGTGGGGAGATGAGGCAGAGCTTCAGGAGGCTCAGCTCTCTGGCCCTCCACCCTCTCAGTGTTCTCCACCCACAGAACATTCACCTTCTCCAGGTCACTGGGCACCTTTTTCTTCTTCTTGTCCTAAAAGTAGAAGGCAGACAGGCTCACACTGTGCTGGGGAAGAGAAGATGGTGCCCTGGGAGCACCGACCTTTCAAACCATCCAAAAGATACTACCAGCTCCTTCCCAACCAGAGACCACCCTACCATCACTGGACACAGGGGTGGGGGCACCGCCTACATACTTTTTTATTGTCTGAAGGAATGGAGTCTTGTGATGGCTGCTTGGGCTGACTTGGCTTCTGGGCATGTTTGCTCCAAGCTCGGGGTTTCGATGGGTCTCCAAACGATTTGCAGAATTCTACCTGCATGGGAAAGAGAGCTGGCTTCCACAGCTGCTGAGGTACCTAGGCATGTGTGAGTCCCCTTCAGCACAGAAACATGAGTTTCCCAGAGTGCAGGGGTCACAGATCTGCTATCTACTTTAAAGTCAATCACTTTTGTCCCCAGCCTAGATATTGTTGCCCCAAAAGTCATCCTGCCATTTATAGAGGACTAATTCTGTCTCCCATGCCCTCCAGCAGAAGGTGACAGGAAATGCTATTGTCTCCTCTGCTCAAACCAAAAAGCTAAAGTGCAGATTAGATAGCCCAGAAAACACGTGATGGAACAAAGACAGGACTTAGGGTACATACAAGGGGACTGGGGGGACCACATCACTCCTTAGGCCAACAAAGGATGTCTGGGAGGCCGCCCTGCCTGGCACAGAGCAGCAGGGAGCAATGGCCAAGAGTCAGATGACTGTTTACCAGGAGGCAAGTTCAGTCACAAAACAAGCTAGGGACCATGCATAAACTGATGTGTCCCTTGGCCCTGGCACCTCTAATACACTCCTAGAGGCAGGCTTTGGGAGGACGCTCCCACAAACCATACCCAGATGTTCCAGGCCGTTACTGGTCAGCAAACCACTTTCTTTTAACGATAGATGTCCTTGTAGAAGTAACTGCCTCTCTCAGTTCTATCATATATTGTACTGGCTGGTATTGTGTCAACTTGACACAAGCTGGAGTTATCACAGATAATGGAGCCTCAGCTGAGGAATACCTCCATGAAATCCAGCTGTATTTTCTCAATTAGTGATCAAGGGGGGAGGGCCCAGCCCATTGTGGGTGGAGCCATCCCTGGGCTGGTAGACCTGGGTTCTGTAAGAAAGCAGGCTGAGCAAGCCAGGGGAAGCAAGCCAGTAAGTGACATCCCTCCATGGCCTCTGCATCAGCTCCTGCTTCCTGACCTGAGTGGGTTCCAGTCTTGACTTCCTCTGGTGATGAACAGCAATGTGGAAGTGTAAGCTGAATAAACCCTTTCATCCCCAACTTGCTTCTTGGTCATGATGTTTGTGCAGGAATAGAAACCCTGACTAAGACTTATAACTCGTGTATAGGGTACAAAGGTCAAACAACAAAAAAGACTACAGTGAGAGCTGAAAGTACGTCAATTCCTCAGAAACTCTGGAGAGGGCCCAGTGAGCAGGTGGCTGATTCTCGGGCAATGATGCTCGGGCACTCGAGCTTGTGTAGCCCTGAGGTAAAGCAAACTGTCTACTGCAGGCAGGATGAGACTCCCTCAGACTCACCGTGATCCGGGAAGTGTCAATAAAACTCCGGTGGAAATGATTCAGTGCTGCCTGGGCTTCCCCCTCAGACTTGAAACCTATGAAGCCGAACTTCCGGAACTTGCCTTCTTTGGTGAACTTGAGGCTGCAGTCGGTCAGTGTGCCAAAGGCGGCAAACAGCTGCCGGAATCGCTCCTCCTTCATCTAGAGCAGAGAGGTATAATGAGAGGAGCTGTGGAGGGAGGGGGTCCCTGGAGGGAACTGGAAGCCTAGAGGTCCTGAAAGGATACCTGAGATGAGCAGGTGGCAACATGTACTTTTTTTTTTTTAGAATGGCCTGATACTGCCTCAGAGCTTGACACCAGCTGAGCACCCCTGAGCAGGCTATTCACTTCTTTGGAAAGAAAATGAAACTTCAAGGCACCACAAATGGTCTCTTTCTTATCCTGTCCCCCATTGCGGTCAACATCAATTACAGCATCCACCCTGAGGCTAGGACACAGCAAACAGAAACTCAACTGAGGCTTATCCAAATAAACAAAGGGAAGCTGTGTAAAAGTGTGCTAACCAGTGGGAAGAATAATGAAGCCCATTAAAGATGCCCACACCCAGGTCCCAGCACCTGTAATTGCACTGCAAAGGGAGAGCATGCAGCCTCAAAGTGGGGATCTGTAAGTCCTAGTCCCAGAAAGGGGTGTTCCATCACACCTGGATATTGCAAAAGGGATTTTTCAGATGTGTTTTAAAACCTGGTGATGAAGCCAGGCATGGTCATGCAAGTCTTTAATCCTAGCACTCTGGGGGCTGAGGCATGCAGACTTCCTTAGTTTGAGGCCAACCTGGTCTACATGTTAAGTTCCGGGCCAGCCAGGGCTACTAAAGGAGACCCTATCTCAGAAAAGGAAAACAGAACAAAACAAACCCTGAGATGAAGCTAAGGTACAGTGGGGAGGCAGAGGCAGGAGGATGGTACATTCAAGGTCAGCCAGGGCTACAGATTTAAGAGTCTGTTTCTTCAAAAAGCGCCCCCCCCCCGAAACCAACAAACAAAATCCCAAATGGGGGAGATCACCCTCGGTCTTCTGGGTACTTCCATGCTATCAATGAGGTAGGAGGCTCAGAGTCTGAGGAAGGCTAGTGGAGGGGAGAAGACACAGAATCACAAAACCAAGTGTTCTTGATTTTGAAGACTGGGGGTGATGGAAGTAGCTATGAGTAAGAGAGGGCAATGGCCAGGAGACCCGAAGAAGCCTAAGACCCATTGGCAGCCATGTCCAACCTACAACCATGGTGCAGTCACGCCAAAGGCTTAGACACTCCTGCAGACTGCCAGTGCCTGACCACACCTTCACATTAGGCTCGAAGACCTCCAAAATGGTAAAAAAAAAAAAAAAAAAAAAAAAACAAACCACTCTACCAAGGAAGTAATGGGAAATTAGCATGTCATTAAAATGTTGTTTAAAAAGTCCCTGTATGTGACGCTAGTACAGGGGCTCGAAACCTGTGGGTCAAGACCTTTTGGGGGATGCATATCAGATATCGGACATACCAGACACGTACATTATATTCCTAACAGTAGAAAATTACAGTTATGAAGTAATAAAAAAACTTTATGACTGGGAGGACATATGGAACCACATATGGAACTGTATTAAAGGGGCACAGCATTAGGAAGGTTGAGGACCACTGCCCCACCAACAACCAAAACAAACGTGGCTTGTTTTTTTGTTTGTTTGTTTTTTCTTTTTGGCCACATCATCTTCCTATGTAACCCAGGTTGGCCTTGAACTTGCCACCCTCTGCCTAAGGAAAACTGATAACAGGTGTGTGAACCACCACACTTGGCTTTGCTTCGTGATAGTGAAACAGTTAAGTGTTCCTGTTGTAGTATGTATGCATCAAGGCTACAAAACAACGTGGGGAAGAAAACCATTTATTTGGCTTACGGGCTTCAATCACAATCCATTCAGGGAAGCGAAGGCAAGAACTGAAGCAGAAACCGTGGAGGAACTCTACATATTGACTTGCCCAGCTGGGATTTGTATACAGCCCAGGAAGGAATACCCGCTGAAGCGTGACAGCACCCACAGTGGCCTGGACCCTCCCACATCAATCACCCTTCAAATTATCACAGCCTAGTCCACAGGCTAATCATATGGAAGCAATTCATCAACTCTTCCCTCTCCGTAAGGGATTCCGGTCTGTGACAAACTGCCCAAAACGATCCAGAATAACAAGGAGGGGTCCTCGGAGTGCTCTCTATCCAGCCGGCCCACCACCACACACGCGCGCTGATTTCTTCCTTTACCCGGCACGCGTGCCAGGCTCTACCATCATGCCTGAGTTGCCCGCTCTCCACTAACAGGGAAACCACCGAATACCGTTCTCATTACTCGGGTCCCAACAGTGTCGGGAGTGGGGCCGAGAACAGCGTGGATCGAGAGGACCAGCGTCCGAGGCACAAGGTGGGGGCCGGCATCTGCCTGGAGCAGGGCTATCCGGTTTAGAGCGAAGCACCCATGAGGTGGCAACAGTCAGTGATGATAAGAACCATCATAGTCACTTTCCCGCTTTCTTCTCTGTCAGAACAGGGTGCCGCCTCTTTGGGTTCCGAACCTCCTCAGTCCTGCCCCTGACTTAGAATCCCTCCATCCTTCAGCTTCCTTTCCCAGACCCCCGCTCCCACTTCCGGGCTCCGTCCCCAGCTCCTGCTTACCCCATTCGGGAGGTTCTTCACGATCAGGCGCGACATGGCTCTCAGGTACCCCTCGCTTCTATCTCACGATCCCCGCGACGGCGACTACCCACAACTTTCACGCCGTCACACTGGGCGCCGCCATCTTTGGCGAGTCACGTGGCCCCAGCCGAGTTCCACCCGGAAGTGGGTGTGGCCTCGCTGTAGCCACTCGGGAAAGTCACACCCTCAAGGCGGAGTTGGGAGGGGAAAGGCCGCAGTGCTTGCATAGTGCGCAGGCGCAGTTTCTCCGCCTGGTCTTGGACTCCTTGCGGGCCAAAGGCAGGGCGAGCGGTGCCTAAAACCTGCAGGATGACAGGCAACTGGTAAAGAAGAGAGATTCTTCCTAGAATTAAAAAAAAAAAGTTAACGGCAGCGGCAGGCGGATCTCCAAGTTCCAGGATAGTCAGGGCAGCACAGAGAACCCGTTTCAAAAATAAAAAATTAAAGTTTACTGTGTACATATGCACATATATAAAAGTATATATACATGCATGTATATTGTAAATATGTATATTCTACCAGATGCACATGTGTAGGTCAGAGAACAACACGGGAGTCAGAGATCGGTTCCAACTTTACCTCGTGTGGCTTGGGGATCAAATTTAGGCCTGCCAGCAAGTGCTTTAACTCTGAGCAATCTCGCCAGCCCTCTTGCTTCCTTTTTAGGATAGAGAAGCTGAAGCTTAGAGAAGCTGCCAGGCCCTGACTCAGTGACAAGGACTGGAGGAGTGGAGCTGTTTCCTTCATTCTTGTAGGTTCTTGGTAGAAAGGGAGATGAGAAGCCAGAGCTCCACAGAGAGTACTGTCAGCTTCAACTAAGAGCAGCCTTACATCCCACGGAACTGCGGGAACCTTTCATCCCCTCACCTGCCAATTTGGCAGCTGAGTTCTTGGCCAGACCTCCTGCCTTTGAGGACTTCTTGTTTGCTGCAATAAGCTGGGGTAGTTATCCTAGGGCTCAGGGGCATAAGACTTTTTGGAGCCTTCTCTGGACCTGCTCTTAGGTGGGGAAGGTTTTAGATGGAGATTCCCATTTTCTCTTCAGAACGACCACAATCTCTTATGGTATCTCACAATGCATTGGCTGCACCCCGTGTCTTCCTCCAAGGTGTTTATGATTTTCTTCTTCCAAAAGACATTTCACTCCATCTCCCCATATCCTTGTTTCCGTTGGCAGATTTATTGAGATTTATTTATCCACACGGCACACAATTTACCCGCTTTAAGTGGCTCATCAGGAAAAGGCACTTGTGGGCTAGCCTGACAGCCAGAGTTTTTACCCCTTGGCTCCCCATAGTGGGAGGAGAGAACCAACCAAGAAAAAAAATTTTTAACTGAAAAAAATTGCAGCTAGGTGGTGGTGGCACATGCCTTTAATCCCAGTGCTTAGGTGGCAGAGGCAGGCAGATCTCTGAGTTAAGACCAGCCTGGCCTACAGAGCTAGTTCCAGGACAGCCAGGGCTTAAAAGTTTCTCAGATAATATATTTGAATCATGGTTTCCCCTCCCCCACTCCCACCAGATCCTTCCAGCCTCCCTGCCAACCCAACTCCCAGCCCTTTTGTTCTCTTTAGAAAGTAAACAGGCAAACAAAACAAAAAACTCCAAAGAAAATAAGGGGAGAAAAACCCCCCACAAGAAACACACAAAGATACACACGCCATATAAACACAAAATCAGAAACAATTATATACAAGCAAAAGTCCAGTCATCATTTCCCTCCCTCTGGGAACCTAGAATCTGCCTGGCATCTCTACGGACGTGTTTCTTTCCTGGCTGATTTTCTCTTCACGTATTGATGTCAAGGTTCACCCAACGTACACGTCTGACCCCTGTATGCTTGTATATCCAACCATCAGACTAAGGCATCCGGGTGGATACACCCCGTGGCTAAATAACGTTGCTGAGAACTTCTATGTCCATGCATGTCTCTACATGGACATGTCTCTACGTGGGCACGGCCCTAGGGTAGAATGCCTAGGTCATATGTCACTCTCCTTAGTAACTCTTGAACAAATACTTTTTACAGTGTTTGCATCCTTATATATTTCTGAAAGTAGCCTATGAAAATGTTCATTTCCCGTCCTTCCGTTCTCATGGTTCTTTTTAAATCATGCCCATCCCACTGGCTGTTACTGCAGATTTGATTGGCTGGAGAAGGCAGCCATCTTCGTCTCTGAACCCACCCGGACCTCTGAGCTCCAAGACCAGGTCATGCACAGCGCCCCAACCAGCACCTTCCTCTTTGAGCTCCAGATGCAAGGAGCTCAGGTGTCCGGACAGAGCTGCATCAAGCAGGCAGAAGTCACTGCTGGGGCCGGGAAGGAGGGGCTCATTCGGGGAAAGTGCTTACTGGGACCAGAAGTACAGTTACCAGCTCTGGTAGCTCATGCTTGGAACCCCAAGGCCCGAGAGGCAGAAGGCAAAGAAAGGCGGTGTACACGCACGCACACACACACACTTGAGATTTATGGGGGAAAAAATCGCCGCCAGGAACTTATTCAGCTGATTTCCAAGCTATAGGCCGGCAGCTGCTCTTTCCACGTTTTGCTTCCAAAGAGGCTTCATCAGACCCCATCTTCCCGAAGCTCCCCACCAGGAGCCAGGTGGAGCCAGCGACAGCTGCTTATTGAATGCTGATTGCTGGCAGAGCGCTGTGTATGTCAGGCATCTGGGTGGTTTGTGGACGGAGCCAGGTGGCTGTGTATGGTCTCCTGGGAATGAAGTGAGTGGGAGGCATATATGGCACTCCAAAGAGATTCGATCTGAAGCGGCCTTAGCTAGAGGGTGGGTGGCGGGACCAGTAAGGAAGTTCCTTTCTGGGACTGGAGAGATGGCTCAGCGGTTAAGAGCACTCACTGGCTGTTCTTCCAGAGGTTCTGAGTTCAAATCCCAGCAACCACAGTGCGGCTCACAACCATCTGTAATGGGACACTGATGTGGTGTGTCTGAAGACAGACAGTGTACATAGATACATAAAATAAATAAAATCTTTATATATATAAAAAAAGAGTGGCTCCTCCTGAAAATATGCCTGATCCTGGTCTCCTAGAACCTGTGAAAAAGAGTCCTTGGCCATGTCACAAGGAAATGTCACATCAGCTTGGCTGATCTGGCTGGCCCTAGATCTACTTACTGACGAGTGACCTTCGGTGGGAAGTCAGAATTAGAGATGGAAGGGGATGTCACTTGAGACATGGTAGCCCCAGACTATTGGCTCTCTCATGGGGTCATTTGTTACTCTAGCACAGAAAGAGATAGAGGAGGGGCCTGATATGGTGGTCGCACCTTTAATCCTAGCACTTGAGAGGCAGAGACAGGAGGATCTCTGTGAACTGGGGACTGGCCTGGACTACACAGTAAGCCCCAGGCCAGCCAGGAGTAAACAGTGAACCCTCCTATTTTAAAAAGACAGATTCGTGGTGTATGCGTGCGAGGACAGGCAGATTGACAGACAGGTAAGAGCTGGTAAACAAGGGCTGGAAAGATTGCTCAGTGGTTAGAGCCCACTTGGGATGGACACAAATTTGGTTTCTCAGCAACAGCCTATAACTGTAACTCTAGCCCCAGGGAATTCAACAATCTATTCTGGCCTCCACAGGCACTATACTCACATGTACAAACCTACACACACACACACACACACACACACACACACAATTTAAAATAAAGGTAAAATGTTTTCTAAAGGCAGGAGACATACAGCACAGGGAACAGCAGACCCTCCCTTACAAAACCCAGGCTCTGAAGGGCAGAGGACAGGGTATGGGCCACGGAAAGAAGCAGGGACGGTGTCCCAGGATCTGTGGGAGGGGGTCATCACAGAGCCACAGAAGGTTGTGTGGCTGGTTTAAATGCCACGTTCAGTCTGCCTGCTCTTCTGCATTTCCCGGTGTAGCCTCACACTGGGGGCAGGGCGACTGTCTCGGTCACTGTTCTATTACTGTAAAGAGACACCATGACCAAGGCTACTCTGGTAAAGAGGAAGCATTTAATTGGTGACTTATTTACAGTTTCAGAGGTTTAGTCCTCAGGCAAGCTTAGGAGCAAAGAAGTAGCTGAGAGCTACAACCTGATCCACGGGGTAGTGGGAGGGGAGAGGAGTGGGGGGGAGAGGGGGAAAGAAAGGAAGGGGAGGGATGGGGAAGACTGGGCCTACCCTGGGCTTCTGAAACCTCAAAGCTGGTTCCCAGAGACACACCTCCTCCAGCAAGGCCACACCTAATCTAAGCATACAAATATATTTCAAACCACCTTGTTGACCAAGGACAGGGGCGTGCAGATGGGACACAGGACCTGGCAAAGGAGAAGAGATGGTTGACCGATTACTAGAGAATGGCCACAGAGAAACCTCCAAGATACACCAGAACACAGAGACAAACCGAGGACCAAAGGCTGTCACGTAGTACATTGCCCCAGGATGTAGGGATGATGGCGTGGAAATGCCCTGCACTCTTTGTCTCGGCAGCCATGCACTCAAACACTGAGCTGGCTGGCTTTGTGTGTCAACTAGCCGCAGTTATAGAGGAGGCTCTGTTGAAGAAATGCCTCCATGAGATCCAGCAGTAAGGCATTTTCTCAATTAGTGATCAAGGGGGGATGGCCCCGCCCATTATGGGTGGAGCCACCCCTGGGCTGGTGGTTCTGGGTTCTGTAAGAAAGCAGGCTGAGCAAGCCAGGGGAAGCAAGCCAGTAAGCAGCATCCCTCCATGGCCTCTGTGTCAGCCCCTGCCTCCAGGTTCCTGCCCTGTGTGAGTTCCAGTCCTGACTTCCTCAGGTGATGAAAAGTGATGTGGAAGTGTGAGCTGAATTAACCCTTTCCTCCCCAGCTTGCTTCTTGGCCATGGTGTTTTCTGCAGAAATAGAAACCCTGACTAAGGCAGACACCTACTGTCTCCTGGTTCGTTCCTCATCACTGGACGCTGCTCAGTGTCTGTGCTCCTTAGCTCCGAGCTCTACCCCTGCCTCTTCTCTGCATTCTCCTTGAGCTCACAGCAAGACCCACCTTGCCCTTTCTCTGAGGGAACTTTGATTTCATGTTAACTCCATCACCTCTGAGACCCTGTCTCCAAACAAAGCTCTCCCTGTGGCACCTTGATTTCTAAGTGTGTTGCAACCGTTTTCATTTTCTGTCGTTTTTGAGACAGGGTTTCTTTACATAGCACCGGCTGTCTTAGAACTCACTCTGTAGACCAGGCTGGCCTCGAACTCAGATGCTGAGACTGATGCTGGGACTAAGACATGGGTCACCATGCCTTGCCTATGTTTAAGCATTAACAATTACATTAGCAGCTGGGCATGGTGGTACAGACTTGGGAGGCAGAGGCAGGCAGATCTCTGAGTTTAAGGCCAGCCTGGTCTGCAAAATGAGTTCCTGGAAAGCCAGGGGTTACACAAAGAAACTCTGTCTCAAAACAACAAACGAACAAACAAAAATCCCCATTTCATAATCACAGCAGCTAAAAGTCCCGCCCTGAGTGTGGGTAAGAATCATCACCGGGGCTGTGGTCTCAGCATCCATCCCTCGGCTTCCTGAAGGCTGGTACAAAGAGACCAGCACGCGCTCCTGCTGCCATGCTCTCCCCGCCGTGATGGACTGCACCCACAGACTGCGTGGAACACACTCTTCCTGCTTGCCCATCTCTTCTCCATCGGGTCCTTAGTCATGGAACAAGAAGACAGATTGATACACGGCTGAATCAACTTTTCCTTAAAGAGCAGAGAAGGAATCTTTCAGGTTTGGCGAGCTACACGGTCCTCTGAGAAGGGTGCTCATTTCTGTTCGAAAGGGGCCGGAGGCAGTGAGCACAGACATGGGAATCTAGCCAGCTGGGATTAGAACTTCACGCACAGGTCTTGATAGCGTTGAACCTTAACCACTAGACCACCAGAAGGTGTCATGACCACAGACATCTATTAAAAGGTCGTGCTGTGGAAATAGGCACAACTAGTGGGGTGGGGGTGGGGTGGCTGTAGTGGTTATTTCTGGTTGTCAACCTGATTATACCTGGAATGAACCACAATCCAGCATTGGGAGGCCCACCCTTTGATCCTAATCTTGAGGCATAAAAGCTATGAATCTTAGGAGACTAAGGCAAGGAGATCGCTGAGTTCAGGGTCATCTGGGACAAAATAAGTACCAGATCCAGGCATGGTGGTACACACCTTTAATCTGGGACACACCTTCTGTTGGAGACCTACGTAAGGACATTGGAACAAGGAAGGATGTCTTTCTTTGCATGCTTACCTTGTGGGACTGAGCATCTGCTAGATCCTTGGACTTCACAGCTGCTGCCGACCATTGTTAGGGAGTTGACTACAGACTGTAAGTCACCAACAAATTCCTCGATATATAGAGACTACCCATAAGTTCTGTGACTCTAGAGAATCCTGACTGATACAGTGGCAGGGGGCTTGCCACAGAAGCTTGAGGACCTGAGTTTAAACCCCCTGACCCCATGTATAACCACATGGGGTTATGGCACAGTAGCACATGCCAATAACCCTAGGGAGACAGACAAGAGAGAGAGTTACCAGGAATGAGGCAACAAAGAGCAAAGGGACCTTGTCTCACAGCAGGTGGAAGACAGCGGCAAACACCAAGATTGTCCTCTGAACTCCACAAACGTGCCATGGGACGGCATGCACACATACACACACACACTCACATACACACAAACAGTCACACACACACACACAGTCACTCACTCGAGCACACACACACATGCATACACACGCATGCATGAACTATACACTATATATATGCCATGGGATGGCATGCACACACACACACACACATACACACACACTCACACACACACACTCACATACACTCACACACACACACTCACATACACACACACATGCATGAACTCCACACGCATGCCATGGCACACTCACACACATGCACTGTATTAAGAAAACGCAGTTATGACATGAGAATTAATTATTTGAATTTAGAACATACCTTCAGTTTTGCGGAATACTCATGGTCGTTTCGTTGATGCTGCCCCTTATTTGACATAATAAGATGTCCTTAATACATGAAAAGGAAGAATGTCACCACGCCTGAGACCGTCTCAGAAATAGGCTGTCCCAGTCTTCTTGGGGTGACTCTGGGGGCTTAGCCTTTAAGCAAAGGGCAGGGAGAGGCGGTTTCCCCAGGTCCCAGATTCATAGACTTTGATTTTATTATTTTTCACAAACTGCTGTTATTAAAATGCACAACTAAATATAGCCTCCCCCAGAGATGGCTGCAACTCAGAAAGGTGTTTTAAAGGCATTAAAAGAAAATGGAATGTTCTTTATGAATCCCATGTCCCCAAGCGGGGCTGGAAAATATGGTTGCCACATGTCTGGGAGGCCGCTGTGTTCCCCGCCTTCTGTTCCTGTGCATTAATAACCTTGCTCACCTTAACTGTATTGTACCCTTCTTGCCCTCCTGACTTGCTCCCTACCTCCCTCTGGTTCCCCCCCACCCGTTTCCCTCTTCTTTCAGCATTTGAAATTTGGGGGCACCTAGAACCCCCAGGTTGGCTTCGATGATGATGCCTCAGGAATTAAAAACATAAACACCTCACGGTGGTCCCTGTTGCTCCAGCCACTGTGGTTCTGGTGTGAATTCAGGACCCTGAGACACCAGAACCAGCC
The DNA here is from genome assembly GCF_963924665.1 of Micromys minutus. Taxonomy (NCBI): domain Eukaryota; kingdom Metazoa; phylum Chordata; class Mammalia; order Rodentia; family Muridae; genus Micromys; species Micromys minutus. The sequence goes on from NC_137964.1 coordinate 28,076,195, forward strand.
CCCAAGGGGTCGGCTTCCCATGCAAGGAAAGGCAAGCAGTAAGGAGAGATTCTAGAAGGGTCTAGAACAGTGGTTCTCAACCTGTGGTCTCAACTCCTTAGAGTGGAACCACTTTCACAGGGGTTGCCTGAGACTGAAAGACACTGATTTTACATCACAGTTCATAACAGTAACAAAATTGCAGTTACGAAGTAGCAACGAAAATATATTTATGGTGAGGAACTGAATTAATGGGTCACAGCATCAGGAAGATTGAGAACCACTGTTCTAGAAGATGGAGAAGGGAATTTAAAAAAAAAAAAAAAGATTTATTTTATTTATATAAGTACTCTGTTGCTGTTTTCAGACACACCAGAAGAGGGCATCAGATCCCATTACAGATGGTTGTGAGCCACCATGTGGTTGCTGGGAATTGAACTCAGGATCTCTGGAAGAGCAGTCAGAGCTCTAACCACTGAGCCGTCTCTCTCCAGCTCAAGAAGGGAATTTCAAATGAGCCCTGTGTTTCCTGTATGGTTTCTTGTTGTTGGTGGTGGTGGTCCCAATGCATGGGCCCACCAGGAACCCTGGTGGTGCTGGTGAGACCTTCTGTGATAGTTCATGTTATTTAAATAGTTATTTAGTGTGTGTGTGCGTGCAAAAGGGCTGTGTACAGGCAAGACATCGATGGGATGGCAGTGTTTCCCCAAATCTTTCTCTCTGCTTTGTTTTGAGACAGGGATCATCCCCCACTGATCCCATAGTCACCCATTCAGCAAAGATGGCTCCCCAGCCAGCTCCAGGGATCCCGCTCTCCACCTCCCCAGTGCTGGAGTTAGGGTCTCACCAGCTTTTTCCGCAGATTCTGGGGACTGAACTCAGGTCCTGCTGTTTGCATAACTATTACTGTCTAAGGGCCCTCCCCTCTGTCCTCGGGTCCCACCCCCCCCCCCACCTAGGATACAGGTGTGTTACAGTTTGGTCTTTTGCTATGTGTTGTAATGGTACCTACTAGCCCCCAAGACTTAGTTGCCCCCAAGGACAACGGACTCTGCACTTAGACCCAAGTGACACTATGTGACTTTGACTTCCAAATTACTTGTGAGTAAAAACAACAACAGCCTATAACTGGGCAGAACTGAGATAGGTGGGGCTTGGTGTTTCTGGGCTTGATGTCTGAGGAAGAGAGAGAGAGAGAGAGAGAGAGAGAGAGAGAGAGAGAGAGAGAGAGAGAGAGAGAGAGAGAGAGAGACAGAGACACAGAGACACAAAAAGACAGAGAGACAGAAAAGGGAAGAAGGAGGAAGAGGAGAAGAGGAGGAGGAAGAAGAGGAAGGAGAAGAAGAAGGTGGGGAGAAAAGACATCATAGGGTAAGAATCCTGAAATCATGGCCATGAGGGCTGAACAATTGGCGTTAAGAGCAGACCAGGCGAAATATGGCAAGTCATGTTGTGGGGTGGTTGTCAGGGAAATACCCATAATAGCATAGAGGGTAGAGACCTGCCCAGCTCTGGTGCTATTAAGTCTTACTGTAATAATAAAAGCCGAGTGATTAAAGGCGGTGTAGAAGCCCCTGATTGACATTAACTAATTTCTATGACACAGGTGTCGCTTAAACATCTAATAAACATCTCTTTTGCAACAGTCTCATTCTACTTTCCCCAACCCCATGCTCATCTGGAGAGAAGCAGAGAGAGCGGGACCAGGGACCAGACTCCATCTCTGATATTTCCTGCCTTGTGACCTTGGGTAAGTTTCTAAAACCCTCTCTAAAGTCCTTATGCCTCATTTGTAAAACAGGACTAATCACATACATGTGTGTGCACACGAGAGTTAGAGAGACTATATTCACGCCAGTTCTCACAGTGCCAACGGCAGTAACAGCAAAACTGTGTTTTGATGCTGCCGAGACTAGCTCTCCCCAACCGCAGGACAACTGAGAAGTATGGGCATGCCTGAGTTTGCCCAGCTATTTGTTAGGGCTGCAGCACCCGAGTCCCGCCTGCCATGCTCTGGGTTCATGCTCGCACCTCAACAGCCCCCTGTCGCACTGGATGGGTCTGGATTTTAGTCTCCCCTGCTAACTATCCCCCTCTACCTCCTCCACCCCACACCCACTCCATCCCATGGCTTGTCTTGAATCCTCCCAGTCTGTTAGGAAAGATGTCTGCAATTCCACACTACTGCCAGCAGGGGGAGCAAGAGGACCGTGGATCAGCGCTAACAATTTTGGCTTTATTTGGCCCCTTAGATCCTTGTTGGAACCGTCTAGATCTAGACCAGCACAGGTAAAAATTTCTGCAAAAATTTGAACCAACAAATTTGAATATCGAGTAACTGAAGGGAGCCAGAGAGTCACCCAGCTGGGAATAGCAGGATTTGTCAGGGTGCAAGGCAAGGAGGTCCCCAGAGGTGTGGGCGTGGTTAAGGAACACCAGGAGAAGCCTGGGAACCTGGACCCTCCAAGTGCAGTCAGTCTGCAGTAGGTCGAGAAGTGCCTCCTCAGTTCCCCTGGGGCAAGCACTCTTGCCGGTGTGGTGACATAATGAGACTTAAATTGGGGACATTTTCGGGAATGGCCCAGTGGGCTCTTTTGTCATTGCTTGTATCCTCAGAAAGAGAAGAGTGACAGACATCGAGAAGACCATACAGGGACAGGCTCGGACTTCAAGATGGCAAGACCTGGGCCCACAAGCTGAGGGAGGCTGGTAATGTCCTACAAATGGAAGATTCGATGCCACACCATTTGTGTGACCATCTAGAGCATTGGTTCTCCACCTGTGGGTTGAGACCCCTTTGGGGAGGTGGTTGGATAACCCTTCCACAGAGGTCTCTTAACACCATCGGGAAACAGGGATGTTTAAATCACGCTCTGCAACAGTAACACTGTTACTGTTGTTACTAAGTAACAACGAAAATAATTTTATGCTTGGGGGTCCGCAGACCACGAGGACTCCGTGAGAGGGCCGTGGCATTTGGAAGGTTGAGAACTGCAGGGTTCTCCAAGTAGCCTTGTTCTTTTGACTCCAGTTTTCACCCAGGGGAACTAGTTTTGGGCTCTGAGTTTCAGAGCCTAGGGCGAATGCATGTTTGTATTGCTTTAAGTTGTTTGTGTAGGCAACTAGGGTGGATTGGTCAGAGGCATGGAATGGAAGGGTTTCAAGAACCAGGGACTGATAGACTCAGAGGGAGGGGCCCGCCTGTCCCGGAATCCATCTGTGATTTCCTGTCAGCCTTTCAGATGGCTAACGTTATCAGAAAGGAGAAAGAGGGTTGAGGGAGCCCCGGAGTCTGCACTCATGTGAAGCTCATTTCTGTGCATCCTCTGGACACAGAGCTGTGGGAGACATGAGAGTGTACAGCCCACATACGCAGCTAGCCTCGGAGCCTCAGCTTTGAGGACATCCCCAGAATTCAGGGAAATGTCTGACCTTCAACACCACACACTAAGTACATCCCTGTGGGTTTGACCTTGGGGCTTTGAGGATGTGTTCCTAAAAGCACCTTTCCTGACGGTGCTCTCCGGGATGTGGGTGTGTGGTTCACATATCCGATTGCAGGCCTCAACCCTGAGCTTGGGAAAGCTGGGTCGAGGTGACTCTGAGTCAGGAGCCCCGCCCCTGAGAAACCTCCCAAAGCAGGAGTAACCGATTACCATTTAGTGGCTGCTGTTTAGCACACCAGCAGCAACTGGAAGCCAGTCATAAGGTCAGAAGATAGCCATGGGGTCGTCACCACCTGTGGTGGCAACCTTACCTCTGACTTCCCAAGCTGTGTCACCTCGGGAAAGATGCTTGACCTCTCTGTGCAGGTTAAGCCTCCTCTCCCAGAGCAGGGACATCACCCGGGGTCTTGTGACTGCCTTCCCCACCCTTCGTCTTTATAAATCCAGACACATTCCGGAATCCCCAGGTAGAGAGCAGCAGCTCGAGGACTGGGGAGACAGAGTGACTGGGACTCGACATGATTTCTGGGATTCTGAAGACTCCTCCTGGCACCAAGAACGTGGTCAGGTCAGTCCTAGTGGGGTGCACAGATGAAGAGTAGGTTCTGAATGGAAGACCTGAAAAACTCTGGGGAGATGCCTGGTGGGACTGGAAAGAATCTCCTGAGAAACAGTAAGGAAGTAGTTGGAGACATGGTCTTATCCCAGCTGAAAGTAATGGCTTTACTGAAGGATGGGGGATGGGGCTTGGGGGAAGAAAGCGCAGAGGGAGGTGACCACACATGAGCCGAGAAAACCGGACCAGGACATCGAGGAGATGCTATGGATAGGAGATTCTGGACCCAGAAGAAAAGGCAGCGCCAGATTCTGTCTGCCAGGAGTGGGGATGACTCCTGACCCACCATGGCTCCCTACACGACCTCGCTTGTCAGGGTCCTTCTGGCCAAATCCTTGCGGAGCCAGCCTCAGGGGGACGATAAGGGAAGCAGGGAGGAAGCTGCGTAGGCGTTGACCTGGGGGTGCACAGCACCATCTGCTCTCTGGGGGCCTCAGATGGGCCTTCGGGACTCTGAGCTATCTCTAGGGTAGAGTCCCAGACTCTTAGGTCAAAAAGGGACAAACTATTGGCGTGCTCTCATGCCTTTGGGCCAAAGACTCTGACCTCTGAGCTCGAAGTAGGGGCCTGGGGGCGTGGCCTGACTCTCGGCTGTTTCCCAGGCAGCCCAGCCTTGCAGGAAAGCCTGACTCCTCTACCCCAGCCTGGCTGACACAGGGAGTTCAGGGAGGCTGAGGAGGATGTTGGCTTTGGAGTTCAAAATCCTTGTAGCCAAGTGACCTTGGGAAGAGTCCATCACTCCATTTCTCTGAGCCTCAGATCGCTCATCTCATTTGGAAAGTGGGCCGTCTACCCTGAATGTTTGTTGAACCGTGTTCTCCCCTGAAGACTCGATGGAGGGCTAATCCCCAACCCCACATCTGTATTTTGACCTTATTTGGAAATAGTCTCTGTAAAAGGGGTCAAGTTAAGCTGAGGTCAGACGGGGTGCGGATGGGGCCTGTGATCTCATGGTGTTTTTCTAAGAAGACAGAGTCACAGAGGTGAACACAGGAGTCAACAGAGCACCATTGCAAGGATTTACCTGTAAGACCTGGGGCTCAGAGGCCAGGCAGCCAAAGACCCTGCACCAGGAAGGCCTGTTCCTCCCTGAAGCCATCAGTTCCTCCCTGTGGCCGCCAGAGGGCGCACAACCCAGTGCGGGTCACTTTCTCCTTGAGGCCACCAGGGGACGCACAGCTCTGAGCTTGCCTTTACCTTGGACTCCAGCTTCCAGACCTAAGCGCTCTGTCATTTTAAGCCACATGGACTTTGGTTGTGTGTGACAGAAGACAACCTCAAACCAGAGCTCACAACTTTTGTGTGCACTTTTGGGTGAAAGTTTGTCCTGCAGAGGGTGTCTCGGCCAGTTCCTACTTTGCTCACATGTACCTTTTTATACAGACTCTGTGGACTCTCTAGTCCACAGCTGGGCTCCTAGGGGAGCCCCCCACCCCCAGAATAGAAACTGATTCACCTGAGGCTGGGCACACCCAGAGATGCTGAGTAGACTTGTCTTAAGATCACACCGCAGATCCAGGACTTGAACCAAGACTTGGCCTTTTGTGCTCTGTGTTACCTCCAAGTACAGCATGCTGGGGTGAGCCTGAGGCCTAGGCTGGGGTGCCAAGCCCAGAGGGCATGAGAGAGACCAGTCCAGTTCACCTCCTTCCCATGCTGTCTCTGCCTCGGGGACTCTGGCTCCTCACACATACACAGCTGCCAGGGATCAAAGCCCTCTCCAAGATGTATTTGCTGTGACTTCCAAACAGACGGGTGTTAGCATGTAGCTAAGAGAAACATCGGGAGGACACGGCGTACAAAAGCCGGAGGGCCTTTAAAGTCCTGGTGATTGATGGGCCCTGCTTTGGTCTCAGGCTCTCTAGGGGCTGGGGTGGAGGGGTGAGGAGCTTGAAGCTCTCAGAGCACCCAGCGGAGCCGCTGGCCATCATGGGGACACCTCCCATGGCCTGATCTCTCTCTCCTACTTCCATCCTGAGAGTGAACTGTACAGGCTATGGGCCCTAGACCGACATCCACAGGGAAAAACATAACCCCTTCTCGTCTGTTGCCAAGCTGTGCCAATCAAGTGGGACACTTCGTGGGTTATGTCTGGAAGCCAAATCCCTGGTGACCCAGAACTGGCTGCCAGGAATGCTGAGCTCTGGTCTGTACTCCTGAATTCTGACAGACCGAGACCGTTGGAAAACCACTGTGGCAGTACATACTTTTAATCCTGGCACTGGGGGAGGATGAGGCAGGAGGACTGCCATTTTGGGCAAGCCTGGGATATATATAGTGAGACCCTGCACCCAGTGCAACTTGGGTGCGGTTAACACCAGACCCTGGCCTTATTGAGAGCTTTGAATATCACCGGAAGAGCTTTGCGTTCCCAAAGCAGGACTCTGGGAAGGGGAGAAAGTGCAGGGTTGACTTGAATCATCCGTGGCCTTGGAAACACCTGCCCAGCCCCGATTTCTCCAGTTTCAAGTTCCCAACTTCACGTAGCCCAGGCTGGCTTCAAACTTGTTATGTAGCCAAGGATGTCCTTAAACATCTTGATCCTCCTTTCTCCACCACTTGAATGCTGGGATGGATTCCAGGCATGGTCACCCAGTTTATGTGGTCCTGGGGACCAAATTTGGTTGTGGGTACTAGACAGTAACCACAGCAACTGAGCTAAGCTCCCATCTTTTTTCTCTCCTGCCCCCCCACTCCGTGAGCATGGCTGTGCCTGAACTCTCACATGGAAACCAGAAGATAGCTAGTGAAAGTCAGCTTGCTGCTTATAAGGCAAAAGACTTGTGTGTGTGTGTGTGTGTGTGTGTGTGTGTGTGTGTGTGTGTGTGTGTGTTTGCATGCAAGCACATGCACAGGCATATGAACATGAGTGTAGGTGCCCACAGTGGCCAGCAGAGGGCGTCAGATTGCTTGGAATACATTTATTGCCTGCCATTGTGAACCACCATGTAGGATCAAACTCAGGTCATCAGGCGTAGTGGCAATTACCTTTACTCACTGCGCCACCTTGCCAGTCCCTCTTTTTATTAAAAAAGAAAGAAAGAAACCATTTTGTCCTAAGCATCTCAATCCTCCTGCCTCAGCTTCCCGAGAGCTAGGACTATTACAGGCCATTAGGCACAGAAAGTTTCAAACCATCAGCCAGAGACTCCCCCCCCCCCATCCCTGCTCGTTTGTCTTGGTGAATAGAATGTGCAGAGGCTGAAGACAGGGTGCTTTTGTGTTCACTTAGGGGCTATAGGTCTCTTTGATTTTCCATTCCCAGTGCCCCTGGGTCCGTGTGATGTTGGGGCCTTGGCCAGGGCCGTAGGGACAATGTCAGCAGGTGTTCCGAAGGTCCGATGAACATCTGCTGGAGGAAGAAGTTGTCTCCAGGTCTGCACACAACCTGATTTACAGAAGTAGGGTCGGGAGCTGGGGGGCACAGACTTTAAATCCCAGGAGGCCAAGGAAGGGAGACCATGAGCTATTGCCCAAACTGGACTGTATAGCAAAACCCCATCTAGCGACACAGGAAAGTGAGCGTCCTGACTTGGCAGTGGGCTTGCCTGGAATCACAAATGGAGCCCTAGACTCCATCCCTAGCTCCAGCCCAGAATGCATGAGACACTCTCAGAGACAGCACCTTCAGCCCCAAAGCCGCATGTTACACACTGAAAATCCACACCGCCCACCCCAAATCCTCACGTTCCCGACCCCCCACTTTTGTTGTTTTCAAGACAGTATTTCTCTGTGTAGCCCTAGCTATCTTGGAACTCACTCTGTAGACCAGGCTGGCCTCAAACTCGCGGAGATCCACCTGCCTCTGTCTCCCAAGTGCTGGGATTAAAGGTGTATGTCACCATGACGAGCTTCCTGTTTGATTAAAACAACAACTAATTTATTTGCGTGTAAATGTGTTTGTGTGTGTCTGTGTGTGTCTGCATGTGTTTATATGTGTATACATGGTGGTTTTGAGTGTCTTCCTCTATGGTTGTCTATTCCTTTGAGACAATGTCTCTTTGAACCTAGACAGTGCATCTGTTCAGCTAGACTGGAGGTCAGCAAGTCCCAGCTATCCTCCTGTCTCCATCCCTCTTGGGGCTGGGGTTATAGGCATGCATAGGCCAGCTGCCTGGTTCTGTGGGAGCTGGGATCCAAACCCTGGCCTTTATTAGTATAGAACAAGTATTGTTAACCTCTGTGCACCAGGTCTCTCCTGACACTACATCCGTTCCAGGGTCTGAATCTGTTATTAGTCTTGACCAAAAGCACCTTTCCCTAGAGCCATCCCGCTGGCCCCTCCTTTGATTTATGTGTCTGAGAAACTTGGTACTTGGTGGCTGAGACAGGCTTGGGTAAACAGTGTGGTGCTCTTCCTGTGGTTCAAGTTGAGGGTGGAGGAAGATGTGACTTCGTTCACATCCCGGTCCCTCGAGAACCGCAGTGGATCCTTGACGGGGACAATTCCTGGTGGTGGCGGTGGTGGGGGCTGGAGAGATGGCTCAGCAGTTAAGAGCACTTGCTGCTCTTACAAAGGACCCATTTCGGATCCGAGCACCCACACAGGGAGACTCGGAACTGTCTGTAACTCCAGCTCCGTGGGGAGTCTCTCTGTGGGCGTTCCCCCATAAATAAAAGCGAATATATTTTAAAAGGCTTCCAATATGTGACAGTACTGCTGTGGTCAGCCTTCATAAGCTCGTGAGGAGCTGTGTTCCTGTTATGCCCTTTATCTGCCCACCAGAAGAAAATGCAATGTAGGGAGACAATTAGGAAGTGAGGCATTTGGGGTAATTCTCTTATTTTAATGTAATTTAGCTGTAAGTCTGTGTACTTTGGGGATGCTGTGCTGGGGATAGAATATGAAGACACTTCAAAAGGGACACACATGCTCCTGAGCCAGGCCTCCAGCCTCAGATTTTTAATTTTCTGATGATTTGAGACCACGTGCCTCAGGCTGGCCTTGAACTCCCTCTAACAGCTGATGATGACCTTTAACCACTGATCCTCCTGCCTCCCCACCTGCCGAGTGCCAGGATGGCGAGCACGGGCCACCGTATCCAGATTTTTATGTCACGTTTAAGAATGTCCATGCTCAACAAAAAGCTCTTGAAATCCCTGGGCACTTGGGACTGTGCTTGTGAGCAGAGGCTGGTGGCCATGGGAATGTGGGAAGGAAGGAGCTTTATGCTGAAGACGAGCAGGGAGGGGCGGTGGCAGAGAGGAAGAGAGGTTCCTGTGTGTGTGTATGTGTGTGTCTGTCTGTCTCTGTGTGTGTGTGTGTCTGTCTGTGTGTCTGTCTGTCTATGTCTGGAAGAGGGGTGTGTGTGTGTGTGTGTGTGTGTGTCTGTCTGTCTGTCTGTCTCTGTGTATGTGTGTCTGTCTGTCTCTGTGTGTGTGTGTGTCTGGAAGAAAGGTTCCAGTGGTGTGTGTGTGTCTGTCTGTCTGTCTCTCTCTCAGTCTCTGGAAGAGAGGTTCCTGTAGTATGTTTGTGTGTGTGTGTGTGTGTGTGTGTGTGTGTGTGTGTGTGTGTGTGTGTGTCTTTCTGGAAGAGGGGTTCGTGTGTTTGTGTGTGTGTGTGTGTATGTGTGTGTGTTTGTGTATGTGTGTCTGTCTCTCTGTGTGTCGAGAGGTTTCTGTGTGTGTGTCTATTTGTCTCTCACTGTGTGTCTATACCTCTCTCTCTCTCTCTCTTTCTGTCTTTATCTCAGTGTATGTCTGTATGTTGTGTTGTATGTCCTCTGTGCTGTGTTTATATATGTTTGTATGTGTATATTGCATGTGGGTGTGTGTATGTTAGTATGTGTGCTGTATATGTGTCAATGTGACAAGATTCCTCCAAAGACCCATTCCCAGTGATCTACAGACTCACCTCCTAAAGACTCCCTGGCTCTTCCAAGACAGTGCCAGCAGCTGGGGACCAACCCTCTAACACATGAGGTTTGGTGGGGCGATGACACTTCATAATCAGGTCTAATGCCAGCGCCCTCTTTCTCTACTGAAATAGTTTAAGTCTTTGAGAAAGTTCTATCTGGCTATGTGCCCTAATATTTGGGTAAGTTTTAAGACATTAAAAACAATAAAAACAGTATTGAGGCTGGAGAAGATGGCTCAGTGGTTAAGCTCACTGGATGCTCCTGCGGAGGACCTGAGCTCAATCCCCAACACCCACATCGGAGGCTTGCAACCATCTGCAACTCCAGTTCCAGGGGATCCAACACTCTTCTGGTTCCCTCAGGCGGTAGGTACTCATGTGGTGCACAGACTTACATATGGGCAAAACACTCATAAAAATAAATAAAAACTCACAAAGCAATGTATTAATTGTCCCAAATAGAGAAAGAGAAAACCATCTTTAAATGTTATTGCTTATTTATGTATTTATTTATTTATGTATGTATGTATTTCTGTGGTGGTGTGAGCATTTGTGCACATTCATGCAAAGGAGCTAGAGGACAGCTGATGTTCAATCCCTCCTACCTTGTGCATTCTGGGATTCCTCAGACTGGGTGGTAAGCCCCTTTAGCTGCTAAACCATCTTGCTGTCAAAAGATACCCCTGTTTCCAATGCCAAACCAGCAAAGGAGATGGAGAAGTGTTTGCTTTTCCCTCCCCAGGCCCAGCTCCTTTCCTGTGCCTTGCATCAATTCCCTGGGCCTTGCAAGTACTCGGCCAATGTTCTCCTAGTACACTGCGCACCCTGATTGTAGACCCCGTCTTACTGTGTAGCCAAAGCTGGCTTTGAACTCACTATCCTCCTGTCCCAGCTTCCCCGGTGCACAGTGCTCACTCTGTCTAATTAATTATTAGTAGAAATTGCAGCTCTTGAAGATCTACAATGAAAGATGGATGGTGCCAGGGACCAGAGGCCGACTCGACGGAATCAGGGCCACCAGCGAGGGCCTGGGAGCCCGGTTCCTCTCTGAGTTGTTTCATGATTCCCTTCGAGTCAGACCCCTGCATGTAGTGCCAGCCACTCCTAAGCTTCTCAGACCAGTGACCTTCCTTCTTCTAGGTACCAGGCGATGGAGGAGGAAGGCCCCACAGAGCCCCGCCCAGCCAGGTTCCCCGTCTGTCCCACCCGCTCTGGGGAGGGCCCAGGCAACAGCTGCCTTTGATCAGCTCAACATCTGGGCTGACTAGTGATCAAAGATGGGAACGCTGTGACAGCGGAGACTTGGCAAGGACCCAGCCTGGCTGAATGTGTGGTGGGGGAGGGGAAGGAGAGGGCAGGGGTAGAAACTGGGGTGAAATGGGGTGGGGTGCTGGAATAACCCTCCCTCTCAACTGCTACCTGGTGCAGCAAAACTTAGGAGCATAGATTGCTTCTGTGACCTCAAAGCGCCATCTCTCAGTTTCCTTTTCTGTAAAATGGGAATGGATAATGTGGGAAAGTGAATGGAGACATGCATAAGGTACTCAGAGAAGCGCCCCCTGCTGATGCTATGAGTTATTGCTATTTTTTTTTCCTGCCAGGAATGATTGGCAGAGCCTGGGATGAACCCTAATTGGGGGGAAGTGTCTCAGTTTCCCTAGCTGTAAAGTGAAGACCCAGAACAGAACTTCATAAACAGGAAAACAACCATCTCCCCCCCTAGACAGATGGAGAAACTTAGCTCTGCTGATGAAAGTCGCAAAAGGACGAAGCTTATGGGCCTTTACCTTGGTCTCAAATTGAGAGTGTGGCCCGGAGCCAGAGGCCCAAATAAAACCCTGGGTTTTTGGCATCATCCAAGAATCCCGCCTTGGTTCCTTCACCTAGGAGCCTGCAGTGTCACCACTAGCAGCAGATGGCTTTATTTTGTATGTGTGCACATAGGTGTGTGTGTGTGTGTAAGGTGTATATGCATGTGTGTGTACAGATGTGTGTGCATCTGTGTGTAAAGGTGTGTGCATGTATGTTTGTGTTCGCAGTAGCTGTTTGTCAGTGGGCCTGTGTACAGGAATGTGTATACAGGTGTGTGTATAGGTAGGTATGTGGGCAGGTGTGTGTGTATGTGTATGTATGTACACAGGTGTATATGTGTATACAGTTGTGATGGTTTGCATATACTTGGCCCAGGGAGTGGCACTATTAGAAGGTGTGGCCTTGTTGAAGGAAGTGTGTCACCCTGGGGGTGGGCTTGGAGACACTCCCCCAGCTGCCTGAGAATGCATAGTCTGCTCCTGGCTTCCTTTGGATGAAGATGTAAAAGTCTCAGCTCCTCCTGCACCATGACTACCTGGATGTTGCCCTGCTCCCACCTTGATGGTACTGGACTAAACCTCTGAACCTGTGAGCTAGCCTCAATTAAATGTTGTCCTTTATAAAACTTGCATTGGTCTTGGTGTCTGTTCACAGCAATAAAACCCTAATGAAGATAACAGGTGTGTGGATGCAGGTGTATGTATGTGTGCAGGTGTGTGCATACAAGTGTATGTGTGTATACAGGTGTGTGGATGCAGGTGTATGTATGTGTGCAGGTGTGTGCATACAAGTGTATGTGTGTGTATAGGTGTGTGTCTGTATGTTACTATTTATAGGTGTGGGTACAGGTGTGTGTGTGTGTGTGTGTGTCTACGTGCATAATTCCAACCTGTGAGTGTGTGTGCACATGGAAGCCGGAAGAGGGTGTCAGGTCTTCTAGAGTGTGAGTTACATACAGAGTATGGGCCACCTGACATGTGTGCTAGGGGCTCATTGCAGCTCCTTTGCCACAGTGTCACACACTTAGTGGCTGAGCTGTTTCCCTGCCCAGCCTTGTTTTCTGTGACAAGGTTTCTGGATGTTCTAGGGCTTTACTAATCAGAGAAGACTGACTGGCCAGTGGGCCCTGGGGGGACTGTCTGTCTGACTGTCTCTATTGCTGAGATTGCAGGCGTGTGTAACCATGCCTAGCTTTCTTTATGTGTATTCCAGTCCTTATGCATTTGAGGCACATTACCAGCGGAGCCATCCCCCAGTCTCGGGCTTATTAAAATGTGAGGTTTGTTGGTGAGAGTGCTCATGTCAGCCCACTGCAGACTCACCTGTGGAACCAGCACCCAGATGGAGAACATTTTAGTCCCTCACATTTCTCTCCATCTTCCCACCAATCACAGTTCAACTAAAACCACATTCGCCCTGGGGACCCCGTGGGGCAGGCGCCTTGCCTCACAAGCTCTGTCCTAATAGAAACCTTGCAACCACACAGAGGTGGCCAGTACTATCCAGGTGCCCCTGGTGGAGAGGCTAAGCTCCGGGGGCCTCTGGAAATTGAGCTGCTTTTGTGTCCCAGGAAAGATGCATTCATGTCCTCAAGCCACTGATGTGATGTCAGCACGTCACTCTCAGGAAGACCCAAACACCGCACACTTCCCGGTGTCTGTGGCGAAATGTGGCAGGAGTCACAAGGGAGGAAGGACTTTTGGCCACAGGTCCAGGGATATTGGCACGGGCGCTAAGGCGTGGTGGCTGGGGTGGATCTGTTCTCGATGGCAGGAACTTGCAATGTAGCTTGTTCACATCTTGGTGGATCAGGATGCAAGTGAATACTGAAGCAGGGCTCTGCTTAGACTCAGGACAAGGCTAGAACCCCCAAAGGTGAACCCGGGCAACCATTTCTGCCAGGTCAACTTCAGTCGTAAAGGTCTGTCAACCGTTCAAACAGCGCCACCTGCTGGGGAACCAGGTGTTTAAACACAGGAGCCTATTAAGGACATTACATAATCAACCCCTGAGGTCAGGCCTGGGCTCACACATACTGGGACCACAGGACAATCATTTATTTCATTTAAGCCACCTAATCTGGATTTTTAAAAGAGTACTTCCAGCTAACCAATGCCCCCCCCCCAGCAAATGTAGCAATTCTGCAGATGAAAACTCTAGTCTTTAAATTTTTTTTTAATTAAGTAAAATTACTAATTTTGATGTGTGGGTTTTGTGTGTGTGTGTGTGTGTGTGTGTGTGTGTGTGTGTGTGTGTGTGTGTGTACCATGTGAGTGCCTGGTGCCCTTAGAGGCCTGAAGAAGGTGTCATATCCCTTGACCTGGAGTTACAGACACTTGTGAGCTGCCATGAGGGTGCTGGGAATTGAACCTGGGTTCTCTGGAAGAACAGGCAGTACTATTGTTTAGTTAGGGTTTCTTTTACTGCAATGAAACACCCTGACACCCCCCCCCCCCAGAAAAAAAAGCAAGTTGGGGAGGAAAGGGTTTATTTGGCTGTATCACTGTTCATCACCAAAGGAAACTGGGACAGGAACTCAAGCAGGGTAGGAACACAGAGGCAGGAGCTGATGCAAAGGCCATGGGGGGTGGGGGTTGATGCTTACTGGCTTGCTTCTCCTGGCTTGCTCAGCCTGCTTTGTTATTGAACCCAGGATCACTAGCCCAGGGATAGCTCCACCCACAATGGGCAGGGCTCTCCAACACTGCCAGCCTAGGGATGGCTCCATCTACAATGGGTGGAGCCCTCCACCATGATCACTAACTGAGAAAATGCCTCACAGCTGCATTTCCTGGAGGCTTTTCCTTAATGGAGGCCTCATCATCTCTGGTGACTGTAGCTTGCATCTAGTTGATGCACAAAACCAACCAGTACAACTATTAACTACTGAGCGTCTCTCCAGCTGTAAAATTCTAGTCTCTGGGCTTGCTTTTGGCCCCATGTAGGCCAGGCCGTCTCCAAACTCACTACATAAGGGAGGGTGACCTTGAATGTCTGGTCCTTCTGTCTCCGAGATTCCAAGAGTATGCTACCACGTCTGATTTATGTGGTGCTGGAGATGGGACCCAGGGCTTTGTGTATACTAGGCAAACATTTTACCTATTGGTCCTCAGCCTTGGCCGTCCTCAGTAACATTTGGAAAGCTCCTTTATAGCCTCAAACCCATCCATGACCGAAGGATGCCCTGGAGCCTCTGATCTCACGTAGATCGGGAGCTTTCCTAGAACCTAGATGCACATAGGTCAGGTCTATGACCTTTTCTGAAGAAACAGGCAGGAAGAACATGGGTTGTTGGCCAGGATCTGGTCTGAATGGTCACCGGTGTCTCACTGCAGCTCCTGGCTCACAGTAGGGACTCAAACTCCACTCTCTGGACAGGGAACAGCATTTTACAGATGAGGAAAAACCTTGGGGGGGATTACTTTAGAGCCAGTGCACAAACCAGCAGTGCTCTGGGTGAGCCTCAGCCGCCACTGACTGGGGGTATGGGAGACCAGCCTCTGGGCCTCTGGAGAGCTGAGGCCAGCCTGTAGCTGCAAGGATCTGCAGGGTGTTGTGTAGCACCAGGTTGAAGCGGGGCTTTGCTGAGACTCCCCTGAGAGCATCATCCTATCTCTTCCCCCATCGCTGGACGCTCTCACTTGGCACTCATCCTCAGTAGTCACTCTCCATGATGCCCTGAGATGGTCCTGATTCTGCAGTCTAACATGACATGAGGCAGGTGGTTAGTGCCCTCTGGGCACCCCAAATGGTCCTCTCTGATATCCCAGGCACGGGCTGTCTTCCTGTGGCCCTGGTTCTGGCTGTTTTCATGGTCCAAGGGGGAAGAGTTCAGTATTAGGATACAAACATATACATATACATGCTAGAAACACACACACATACATAAATATATACTAGATACACATATACATATATATTAGATACACATATAAATATATGCTAAATACACACATACATATACATACTAGATACACATACACATATACACATACATACTAGATACACATATACATATACATATATATTAGATACACATATATATATGCTAAATACACACATACATATACATACTAGATACACATACACATATACACATACATACCAGATACACATATACATATACATACTAGATACACATATACATACTAGATACACATATACATATACATACTAGATACACATATACATATACATACTGGATATACATATACATATAAATATACATATACATTTACATATACATACTAGATACACATATACATGTACATATATATGCTAGATATACATATACACATATACATATACATACTAGATGCACATATACATATACATACTGGATATACATATACATATAAATATACATGTACATTTACATATACATACTAGATACACATATACATGTACATATACATGCTAGATATACATATACATATATACATATACATACTAGATACACACACACACACACAAGTGGTCCTAGAGACTGGGGAAGGCTATGCCACTGAGCTGGATGATCCTTGCTGGTTCTGTTGGCTTTTGGTACTGTCTTGACATTGTGGAGCAACAGCTCTTTGACCTCTGCTCACTAGGGGATGGTCAGTGCTGTTCCTTCAGTGTGTAAACAAAAGTGTCCCTAGAGAGTGGTTGATGTCCATGTCTTCTGTCAAGGACTCGCTGTGTGAAACCAGGATCTGAGAGCCCTCTGAGAGGGTGGGTAGATTTACTGAACCGGTGCTAGCTCTCCAGGGAAGGTAATGAGGTGCATGTAGCACACAGCTCTCAGGTAAGGGTGACTGTGACCAGAATCCAGAGATGCAGGGACAGGGATGTTAGTTAGCTGTGGTAGTGTTTGTGGACCACATGCAGGAGGCTATAGAAGGCTAGCGTGTGACATGCCTGTCCCCTGATTGAAGCAGGCATACCAATTTTCCTCCTCAGGGTGTCAAACAGTGGTGAGTGGGTGACAGCTCCTCTGAGCATTAAAGAAGGGGAGATGCTGGCTGAGTGCTGGGCCTTCTAAGCCCATGAGTCACCACACACCAGCCACCCAGCCTTGGTCAGGTCCCTTATGGAAATACAAGGTCTTGGCTTTTATTCTTCCCATTTCCCCTCCTCCTATCTCCTAATCTCTTTCAAAACAGAGGCTTCCACTCTGAAGCCTTCACATTTCCAATTCACCGTGGGGAGGGGGGCGGAAGGGGCTCACCTCCTCACAACTGATCCTGGCTTTCTTCTTCATCAGGACCGGAGTTCAAACGTCCCTTTACGGCAGGATTATCCCTGGACCCTCCACACTGACTCTGCCAATGCACACAATCTCCACCTTTCCTCCCCAGCCCAGAGTCTGGCTGTCTGGGGGACAATGAGCCACTTGTGAGACCTGGAGGACAGCCTTGCCCAGGGTGGTCCCTTGGCACCTCTGCAAGATGGCCTCTCCTGCCCTGGCTGGGCTAGCTCCATCCAGAGATGACCAGCCTGCCTGGGCTTCTGTTGGCTCCCACCCAGGAGAGGCAAACTCCACATCCTCTCTGCTCAGGGCTTTGAGTTCTCTTGGAAGCATTTGATGATGGTTTGTCAAAAAGCCTATTCTATTCCTTTCCCAAATAAACACTCTATAAAATGATCTGACAGTCAGAGGAGGTGCGCCCAGGCCAAGGACTGCTCAAACACGGGCAAGCTGGTAGTAACTGACTTTTCTTTTTGCCCCAGGCTTAAAGATATTCACCGGCAATGTAGTGTTCTGTTCTTTAAAAAAAAATGTCTGTTTGTACATGTGTGTGCAGGTGCCTTCTGAGGCCAGAAGGGGGCGTCAGATCTCCTGGCACAGGGGATGCAGGAGGGTGGGAGTCTGGGACTGAACTCCCCCAGGTCTCTGCAAGAGCAGCAAGTGCTCTGAACCCCAGGACCAGTTCACCTGCACTCTGTTCTTAACTTTTAGAGATGACTTTGTTTTTTGAATATTGCAGTTTAAGCCCCTCCATCCTAGGTACATAAATTGACTACACTCACACCCTTTCGGATTAGATCCAACACATGAAACCCAGGTTCAGTGAGGAGAAACCAGAAGCATGCAGACTTCAGGTCTTCACGCCAGGAGACTCGGGCAGCCTACAGTGAATAGAATGACAAGCTCCTTGCTTATTTTCAAAGGGACAAGAGCCAAGGAGGCCACATCTGCTCTAGCTGGGGGGTGGGGGGTGGGGAAGCTCACAAACTTAGAAGCATTTTCCTTCCCCCTTCAGTGACCTTGGCAGAGCCCTGCTCAGCCTGTCACCTCTTGTAGCAACAGCGTAAGTCCTCAGCACGGATCAAAAATTCACACCCATGTGGGCCCAATGGTGCACACCAGTGATCACAGCCCTTGTGAGGCCAAGGTGGCAGAATCATGAGTTCAAATCTAGCCTGGGCTACAAAGCATGTTTCCCGATCAGCGTGGGCTGCATCGTGAGAGTTTGTTTGGGAGAATAATGACTCAAACCTGGGGTTTGGAGGCATCTGGAGCTGGTCTCCCTAGAAGCAGTTTTAGGGACAGTGGCTGAGGTTGACATCCTTACTTGGGAAGCAGTCTTAGGATGCACAGTGTCTATAAGGGTGTTCCTTTGGCCTGCGTATCCTGCACTGCACAGGTCAGCAGGGACGAGGGCCCACATGAACTTAGCTTGCAGCTGTCAATCTATACAGAACATGTGACAGCCAGCAGCCATGACTGTCACATCTTTAGCCAGCCTCCTGATGATATACACCCATGACTTCAATGGCCACCATCTTGCTCTCAACCAGGATTCCAGCATCGTGAACCAGTCGAGGAACAGAATTAAACAAACAAACAAACAAACAAACAAACAAACATTTCCTTGAAGCTCCCAAAGAGTTGTGCAGAGAGGGGGAGAGACTGGGGCTCTGTCCCCTCTACACATGGGGCTGAGGATTGAGTTGGGGTGCAGAGAAGAGCTCTGAGGTGGGTTGGATACATCTTTGGATATTTTGAGGGACACAGTGTTCATGTCAGTGTTCTGAGTGTCATGTGCATGAGAGGTGCCATATTGCAGAATCGGGGGTGGGGTGGGGTCTGAAACTAAAAGAGACAGGACCAGGGATGGGGATGGGAACAATTCCAAGGTGTTGGGAAGGGATCTGCAGGGCTTCTTGGAGGTGGTGTCAATGAAGCTGAAAATGATAGGGAAAAGTAGAGGATACCGAGGGCAGGACTTGGGCAGGGATGGAGAAGACACTGGGTAGGCAAAGGGGACAAACAGGAGGAATTCTTAGATACGTGTTTCTGTCAGAAAAACGGAAGTAATCATACATTGCCGTCAGATTTGCTGTGAAACAAGTGGCTGAGGATTCAGGTGGAGAATGAGAGAACACACCTAGGGCCCAGGAGAGAGACCACAGGATCGGTATTCCGCTGCAGCTAGCGGGTGGCCAGCTTCCCCACTGTCTGCTGGGACTTCTAGCTTGTTCGTTAGAGTTTCAACTTTATAAACATGTATAGGTCTCGGCTCTGCCTTGGATCAAGGTCCAGGATCAATATACTGGCAGATTTAGTGATTGCTGGGGTGTGTGGGGGTGGATCAGAGGATGCCACCTAGTTCAGGGGAGCACCTTCATGGCCCAACCCCTCCCAAAGCCCCTACCACTCAAGAATTTCCCCACAAATGGGAGAAATGTCAAGACCACAGCTGGGACCCCTGACCTTCATCCTGGACTCTCCTCAGCCTGGGTTCTCAGTACATCTCAGCCATCCTTGATCTCCTAGATCTGGTTTCCCTAAGGAACATTCATACTAAAGTGTGACTAATACTATCCTAGAGATTTTCCTCTTTGTTTCTCCTGGTCTTCAGCGAGAGTCTGTGACCCGTTTTTCTAGGAAGCCGCTTTCCGCTCATTTACGTCAGAAATTTCCCATGGTTACAGAGACAAGGTTCCCCCGCCCCCCAGGACCTTTCGGAGCCAGGTTGGCTTGGTGACAACATAACCAGTGACTTTGGAAGATCCTTCCTGCCAAACTCCCCTCTCCTTCCATATCCTCGATGTGACGCTTTGCCACAAGGAGGCGCCCGCGCTCTTCAAGCGGAAACAAGCTGCCCTGCGTGGCCACAGACCCTGATCAGGACCGGTTTGCATCCCAGCGCTGTCTCCTTGCTCTCTCTGACATCTTCGATAAGGGACTTGGTCCCTCTATCTCTCCCTTTCCCCCATCTGAGAACTGGAATGGAATTATCTCATCTCTATGGCAACGCCGCTGAAAGATGCTGAGCATGGTGCTTCTGAGCCTTCCTTTTTGAACAGTGGGGCTTATGATGGCTACATTATTGGGCCAGCAGGGAACAGTTAAAAGAGATTGTCCTTCACATGGACCCAAGTAATGATGTCAGTTGATTGAATTTTACCTCCTAAACCTTTAACAACTCACATTTTTTTTTTTTTTTTTTTGGTATCAAGATGACACTCTGAGATTGCTCCTACTTCACAGAAAAAAGGCAGGAGATAAATTAGGCTAAAAGCATTTGACAGGTGAGAGGAGACGTCTTTCTTTCGACCGAGTAGGCCCTCTAGGTACAAGCTGTAGCAACACGACCCAGTTCCATGCTCCCCAAATTCCGCACAGCCCACACCAGCTCCAGCCCCTTCCGAGAAGAATCCATCTCAACACTTTCCAAGGGACGCCAAGTCTGCGGGGGGGGGGCGCAGTCTCTCCACCCCCGTCATGTCACGTGGCCATCCCAGGATGCCTCCTTGCTATTCTCGGAGTAGATTAAACCAGGTTCTCGGCAAGTTCATCAGCTGGGCTCTTTCCTCTTGGTCTAAAGATGAATTACCAACAAGCGCTTCGCAAACACTGGCCGTGTTCCCAGCTTGGATGCAAGGTTGGCGAACATGTACAGGTTATGTAAGAGACTACAGGGACCCAGGTAGCAGGGACCATGATCACTTTATTTCACTCACGAGCCAGGCAAGGCCCCCGAGGTCTCTCCCGTCAGCCCTTGCTCTTCTTTCTGAGCCTCGCTGGCAAGCTGGGTGTGGTCACACAGGACAGGGCACAGCACTGAGCCTGGCACTTACGGAACCTTCAGGACATGACTGTTCTTATCACGGAGGCTCTGAAGACCCTAGCTAGGCAGCTGGGGGGTGGAGTGGGGGGGTTCCCTCCGCTCTGATTTCCTGTGGGAGAAGTGGAGCTGGGTTATCTCATGGTGCCCTTTCAACCTCTCAGAGGGCCGGGGTCAGGGCTGGGGCAGCAGGCCTGCTGGGAACTGGAGGCTGGCAGCAATGATGTGTGTCAGCGTGAGATAGACCAGGGAGATGACCAGGGAGCGGGCAGGAGGAAAAGACAACTAACAATGCCCACTGGGGTGGGGGCGGGGTGGAAGAGAGGGGAGAAGGGTACTGGGCCAGTGGTGGCTCCTCCCTGTTCTGGCTCCATTTTGGCAACTCATGAAAGGTCTTTATTTTAAAAACTTTTATTTTATGTGTGCATGTGAGTGCATGTGTGTACGAGTGAAGGGCAGAAATCAATCTCAGGTTATGTTTCTTAGCAACCACACGTGGGATTTGTTTGTCTGGGATAGGGTCTCACTGTCGAGTCCTAGCTATCATGGCTGACTTAGATCTGATCTCACTAAAGCATAGCCACCCAACATTTTACTGAAGTGTTTACGACTAATATTATACTAAAGACCCTCACTTTCTTTTCCTCAATTTTTAAGTGAAAATTTGGGCCATACATACATAGCGAGAATATGTCCTCTCTCTCTCTCTCTCTCTCTCTCTCTCTCTCTCTCTCTCTCTCTCTCTCTCTCTCTGTTTCTCTGTCCTTTCTCTCCTTCTCTCTCTCTCTCTCCCCCTCCCCTATGTCCCTCTCCCTCTTTCCCCCTCTCTCTATTATGTGTGTGTGTGTGTGTGTGTGTGTGTTTATATATACATATACCATTCTCCATTTAGTCTTATGTAGACCTGTCTGGCTTCAAGCTCACAGATATTCTCCTGCCTCAGTGTTCTGAGTGACTAAAGGGATGCACCGCCATGCCTGGCTCCCTGTAAATGTTTGAGGCAAGTTCTTATACTGGAGTCTGGGGCTTGCTGACCCAGCTAGACGCCTGGCTAATGAGCCCCAAGGACCAGCCCAGCACTGGCACTGTAAATCCACCGGACCATGCCCAACCTTTTTCTCCGGGGCTAGGGGTCTGAACCTGGAATCTCATGCTTGCATGACAAGCATCTTCCTGATTGAACCATCTTCCCAGGCCTATGTTTTAATTTTGAGGCTTTTATTTTTTCTTGTTTGTTTTTTGAGGCTTACTTTTTAAAAATTAGATTTATTTATGTGTGTGTGTGTGTGTGTGTGTGTTGTAACAGTACCCATGTCAAGGTCAAAGGACAACAGGATTGGTTGGATACTACATGGATCCCCAGGATTGAACTCAAGCTGTCTGGCTTGGTGGCAAGCTCCTTTACCCATTTAGTCCTCTTGACACCCCTTAATACTTAGCTTGTTGCTTTGAATACCGGCAGGGTGTATCTCTTTGAGAAACTTCAGGAAGTTGTGACATCTTGCCAGTGGATCCTAGCTGTATGTGAGCCTCCCATCCTTCTTATTCATACACAAACACATAGCCTTGGCTTCCTACTGCAAAAACCAGCCCTCATTACTGCTTCATTCAGATTCTTGACATGCCTTTAAGGTAAACAAAAATAATCATTGTGCCAACCTTATCCTTTTTAATAGCTGCATGCTATTCCTCTCTCTGGCCAGGTACCCATTGCCCTGTCATTTCCCTGCCGAAGGTCAGGGGGTTGTGTCCAGCTTGACCTAAGAAGGGTGACACCACCACTAACTCCCTTCATGTCCTCTGAGGCCTGACAGTTACTTTTCTAGGGCAGGGCTCCACAAGTGGAACCAAGGGCCACTTCACTTGGGAACCTTAGATTTCCCACCTAGTTTCCCAAAGAGACCCTTGGCTGTTCTGTGGCAGGTCCATTTCCCTTCAATTTCATCCTTAAGGCTCCAGTGAGCCTCGGGACCACAAGAACAGGTTATTTGCTCTTTGGGGAACAAAACTATAGTTTTCTAGTTGATCTCCTACCTCCTTTTACAAAGATGGAGGCTGAGGGCATAGAGAAAAGCCTGAGGCAGGAAGATGCATGGGGGCTATGGGGGGATTGTAGGGCGGGGTGAGGCACAGTGAGGCCGTGAGTAGGAAGGGGGATCCAGGAGGCAGGAAGAGGGTCTTCAGTTCCTTGTTAACCTGTCAGGGTCTGATCCCTGGCACCACCCTGGGAGTTAGTGTGTGTGCCTGTGGCCTCAGCCACAGAAGGAGGGGAGGAAATGGGGCTTGGTGTAGTCCTAGAGGGAGTGTTCAGGGAGCAGGGACTCCAGGAGCCCAGATGGCTCAGCTCCCAGAGCTTCTCCAGCTCCATGGGTCTTGATACCCTCGCTGAACCTGATCTTTGCCTAGGTACTTCGCCCTCTCCCTCACCTGTGTCTTGGCACAATCTATTAAGACATCAAGCTCATTCCAGGCTTTGTGCTTCGGGGAAGGGGGGGGGGTGTGAGAACTCTAAGGTGGTAGCAAGGCCCGGAAGTGTTTGTGTGGAGACATTTTTATTTTGTAGTTATCAAGTAGCCACGGAGAGGGAGGTACCAGCTTGCATGCACCCTGCAGAAAAGGACGTCCACATCTTGGGGCCGAATGGAAGGCTTCCCAGCATGCATCAGGAGTCCGAGGGTCCAGGTGGTCCTTGCCCTGGCCCTTCAACCTCCAGCAATTGTCCTTAAGAGTTATCAATAACACCACCAGACAGGCTGGGTTGCCTCCCACAGCGTCCTGAACCTCCATTGCCTCCTCTTTCTTTATCTGGATAGCACCAGCGGTTCCTGAATCACGGGCTTGCAGACACAGGAAGGACAAAGAACTTCATGTTCAGCACCGCGAGGACGAACACTCGGCCACCCCTTCCAGTCCACGAGACCTCGAACTCCTGTGCCTCAGTTTCTCCGCTTCTTCACGGGCGACAACTGCATCCGTCTTTAGGATGTCGGAAGGGTCACAAGGCTGAGAAGGTGCGTAGCCACCCGTAGAGAAGGCACCTGCTCTCACAGCAGTAACGGAGTTGGATCAGAGACATTCTGATTCAGACAGGTAGATTGAGGGAGAAAAAAGATAACTTTGTATTTATATAATCATATGTAATTGTTTCTATTACACGTTTGTGTGATCAAGACATACAAAGCTAATAAAGTCACGGTCTCCCCTTGAGGTTCCTTAGGGACAATCATGAGGAATACTTAATTTGTCCATGCAATTTTATATGCCTTCCTATGTACTACATGTAAGTATATAAATCTGGCCTGGACCTCACTCTGTCGACCGTGCTGGCCTTGAACTCGCTGCCTCTGGCCTCCGAGCACTGGGATCAAAGGTCTGTACCACCTCATCCAGTCTTCAAAGGCAGTTTTGAAAGTCAACCATTTTGTCTGTGTGGTTTATGTATTAGTGACCTTTGGGGGCACCTCATAGAGACATCTCCTTGCTCATTGATCTTGGAGCATGTCTCTGTGGGGAACAATTCCTGGGCCTCCTGGGAGACATGTGTCCCATGTGCAAAGTGACACATAGCATTTGAATGTGATATTTGCACCCATGTATGTACTTTGGTGGTCCCCGGGATCGAACCCATGGCCTTGCACAAACTAGATACTCTACCACTGAGCTACATCCCCAGACCTCGTTTTGCTTTTCTGACTTTGAGGCTGTGGCTGACTCCTCGTCGGTCCAAACATTCCACCCTCTAGAGATCCAGGAGCCTGGACCACTCATTCATGCACGCGCCACCTCAGCCTCAGAGATGGGCACCATCGGCCCCATGTGTTCCTCTCAATCCTTCCTTCAGTACACCAATTGACAAGGAAAAGGCTGAAGGCAGATAGGCCAGAATGTTCCACGGAAGACCAAAACATCTTCCTGACTCATCGACTATGGGTACCCTAGGTGGGAGGCACCGTGTGAGCCGTCTCCCCATTACCACCATCTTCCTAGTCTCCTAGGGTGAGATTGTACCCACGCTCTACTCCAGGAAGCAGCCAGGGATACGGGGAAAAAACCACAGGAGGCCAAACCACACAGGGTCCCTACATAGGAGGCACCTTGAACAGGCAAGTCCAGAGAGAGAAAGTGGACCAGTGGATGAAGGAGGATCGGGAGTTAACAGATGACAGGCTGCGTTCTGGAGGCGGGTGGAGATGGCTGTTCAATCGTGTTAATGTACTTGAGGCCGCTGAACTTGTTTTCCTAGGGGGGGGGCACACACAAGCGCCCTCCTTGCACATGGCTGCCCCGCCACCCACATCGCAGTGTCTTGCGTATTAAGCCCTTTGCTCCTCGCAGCTGCCCAGCAACTCTCGCTGCCCCCAGCCCATCCATCACTCCGTCTCCACTCTCATCCATCTCCCCTGAGGTCTGCCTGCCCATCCGTCAGCCATGGCGACACGGGCAACCACTCTCTCACCTCTCCCAGCCCACCCACCCATCCTTAACCACCTGCTGCCGTCTCTGTCCCCTGCTCCACCCCCCACCCCCATGCCTTCCAAAACCACTTCCCAAGCATCCTCCATGTTTGGAGAGACACTGGGGAGTCAGGCAGGTGCCTTCAGGACAAGACTCAGAGTGACTGTCCCCCTGTCTGCACCCAGGCACATGGGGTCCTGAGACAGCACAGTGTAGGTGTGTTTGTGAGTCTTGTCCAGCTGTGGAGAGTGATTCAGGTTGGTCTGAGTGGAACGTGGGATTCTGCATTTCTAACTGGCTTCAGCTGCTGTTCCGTGGGCCATAGTTAGAGAAGCCATATTTGAGATTCTGTTTAGCAAATGGTCTGATTTCCAACCCCAAGCACTCCAGATACCCCTGAAAAGGTCCTTACCACTACTGGTATGAGGACTTGTGGGGACACCACAGGACAACCTGAGTGATTCTGGGGTGCGAGCTGGTCTCCCTCAGCTCACTCTGCACTGTTCATCTTGGGAGAAAGGCAGGAAATCTTAGTGGATGCCGGGAAATCCTCTTTTGGAGTCATTGACAATGAATTTGTCATTGAAAAAAAAAAAAAAAAAAAAAAAAAAAAAAACAACCTCATGGGCCTGGGATGAGCTCTGAGGGCCGAGTCCTTGGAGATGCGCCCTTCAAATCCCAGCACTGGGGAAGAGGAGTCAGGAGAGTCAAGAAGTTCAGGGTCATCTTTGGCTACCTAGCAAGTTCAGGGTCAGCCTGGACTACATGAGACTGTCTTAGAGGTGCTTAGTCCCTTCCCCTTGCAACTTACAGTTCTAGAAACATAAGGAGAGAAAAGAGGAAATGCCACCTCTGTAGTAAAGGCCAAAGGGGCCAAGCGATCCATGTCTGAGATGTGAGAGAGGTACACCTTAATTCTCCAACCTCTCTGCTAACCGTCCTTCCAACCCATTCATATCCCCATCCTCCTTCCATCCCCCACCCCTTCCCCCATGCCTTTATCCCCATCTCAGCCCATCCTTCCTATCCCTCCTCCCCATCCCTTCGCCTCACCAGTCCACCATCCCCCAACATTCCTTATTTCCCCTCCATGTTCCCACCCCCGATTCTTCAATGTCACCATTCTACCATCTGCCAACCTCCATGCCTTGATGCCTGTGATAAGAAAGAGCAAGTGTCTCAATGAACAGACCCTACTAATTTCTTTTCTTTGTTTTTTTTTTTTTTTTTTTTTTTTAAGACAGCAATTTCAGGTAGCCCAGGCTGGCCCTGAACTAGCTGTGTAGCTCAAGATGACTGTGAACTTCTGAGTGCCCTGTCTTCACCTCCCAACATTTGTGTTTACAGGAGTATGTGGCCATGCTTGGCTTATGTGATGCTGGAGATGGCACCCAGGGCTTCAAGCACACAAAGAAGGCAATCTATCAACTGAACCACAACCCCAGCCCTTGCTCGACTATGTTCTAACTTCTAAAAGCAGCTCCTTACCCTGGTATTTAGTGGCTTTTGTTAAAACAGAACAGAACAGAACAAAACCAAACCTGACAGCAGATTCAGCAGGCACATGGGGTCTTGCTCTGTTCTTGCCATTCTGTGAGGCATGCTCACAGTACGTAAGACACGCTTCACATTCCCTGAGTGTGAGGCCGCTGGGGTGTGCACACAGTAGGTCAAAGACTCTTGGCATACCCTGACTGTGAGGCCTCTGGGGTGTGCACACAGTAGGTCAAAGACTCTTGGCATACCCTGACTGTGAGGCCTCTGGGGTGTGCACACAGTAGGTCAAAGACTCTTGGCATACCCTGACTGTGAGGTTCATCTTGACCTTTTGCACTAGAAGCTGAGGTATGTTTACATGGGTCTCTGCTAGAAGACAGTATTACCTGGGGGCTTTTCACTATGCTCTCCGGTTAACCAACCACACAGGTACACCCTGTTTCCTGATGGGCCCTAAAAGCCGGGGAAGGATTAAATGCCACCTGCACAGGCTCAGCATGAAGCACTTCTCCTGGTGAGTGTCTCTCCTGCTAAGTACCTCCCCTGGTAAGTACCTCTCTTGCTAACTACCTCCCCTGGTAAGTAAACCCCTCATATCAGGCTCCTTCATTGCAGGCAGGGTTTGAATAAATAAAAGCAATCTTTAGAATGGTCCCTGGTGCCCTGTGTCCCCGACTCCTTACACACTCATGACCCCTCCCACCTTGACTGAGAAGAGCATGTGTGATTTGCCTCTGGAGGATGGCATGCCCTACTCACTTACCAACATGCTTTTCATCTCCTTGGCACTGATGGGACCAGTTGCCTCACTATAGCAGCCTAGGACCCAATAGGCAGCTTCCAGACAACAGCCACCAAGGGACAGGGGTGCTCTGTGTGTATGGGAGCAGACCCCTACCCTTGGCCAAGCCTTCAGGTGAGACCCAGATCCTTCGGATTCCTCTGGAAAGCTCAAGTGCAGTCTCGTGTGACCCTGCTCCAGGGGGTTCCTTAAGCAGTGTGCAGACCTGCCTTCACAAAGCACAGTGCTCAGCTTGCACTGTAATAGCTGAGTGAGGGTAACAGCAAGATCATAGCTTCCATTTTGTAGGTGAGAAAGATGAAGTTCAGAATGTTGTCTGCCTGGGCCGAGGGGCACAGCAGGGACTGACACCGTAATCAGAATCTTGTGGCTCACTGCTCTCACCGACGTCACCTGCTGTCCTTGGGAAATGACTTGTCTCTGAATACCCTCGTGTTCTGCCCGTCACCTGCCCTGGGGAGCGGCGTGGGGGCCAGGGTTTGTAAAACAGCGTCCGGCTGTCAGCACCGGCATTTGTCAAAGGAAGTGACTGCTCTTGGGTCCCATCACCCTTCCCAAAGTGGACACTGCTTTGGAGGAGTGTGAATGAAGGAGCTTGTCAAGCCCAGGCAGGGGGAGGGGCGGAGCCATGGTCTGACCCTGCGGGACAGATAAGGGTCAGGACAGCAAAGCCCAGGGCAGAAGTGGCTTTGCTCTCCAAAGAGGATCATCGGGAGGGGTGGGCAGTGGGTGAGGGGGTGGGTGAGACGGAGACCACTTCATCCAGGTCTTCTTGTTCTGGGGACCCAGAGCTGGAGAATAGGTGGGAAGGGCAGGGACTGACCACACAGCCCATCTCCATGGAAACCAGTGATGCGGAGGCAGATGATGGAGGTGATGTGGAGGTGAGTTCCACAGAACTCAGTGGTAGCCAAAGGATTCCTCTCCACCTCCGGGTAGGAAGAGTGGGGCACAGATGCCCGACTGTAAGAGTCAGAATCAGAGTTTGGTGAGATGGATGTCCTTGAGCTGTAAGCTGTTGGTAGGTTGGTTAGTGGAGCAGCCAGTTTCAGAAGCCAGGGCTGTGTCACAAGGTCAGCTGTCACTGCTTTCTGAATAACCCCGTGGTCCACTGGATGAAGGGATGCATGCGTATAAGTCGTTGCCAGGCAACAAGGGACTAGGGATTGGTTACATAGGAGCTGGGACACCAGCTTGGCATGGTGGCACAGGACCACAGTCCCTAGCACTGAGGAGGCAGAGATTAGAAGAACCCTCCCGAGTTCAAGCTTAGCTTGGGGTACATAGGAAGACCTGTGAAATTATGAAATCTTCGGGAAAATGGAGGGAACTAAAAAATATATTGAGTGGGAAAACCCCGTCTCAGAAGGACAGACACTGTATGTCCTGTCCTCTGTGTGAAACTAGGGTTTTATTTCTATATGTGTATGTGTTTCTCTCTCTCTCTCTCTCTCTCTCTCTCTCTCTCTCTCTCTCTCTCTGTGTGTGTGTGTGTGTGTGTGTGTGTGTAGAGGCCAGTGCACAAGAAAGAGGCTCATGCATGCACATGGAGGAAGGGGCTTTGAGAGGGGCATAGTGAGGTTAATAAAATATGTGCATTTTAGAAGTGGAAGAGGGGATACTGGGGGTGGAGAAGTGAGGATGAGGAAGAGATGTGTTTGAGGGAGCGGGAGAAGCACCCAATGAAGTATGTATGAAATCATTAACTAATTAAAAATAATAAAAAGGGAAGAAAACAACCCCTCAAAATGCAATGGTGACCAGGACCCCACACTTGCTTGAATGAATGGCTTCAACTGTCTTTTAAGATTCTTAAACATTTTCTAAGTGTCAGGTTCCAGGGAAGGTGTGGGACACAGTGGAATCAAGATAGATACAACCCTTGCATGACCTCCTGGTGAGGGGAATCTAATGTTTGCTGTGTAATGAGTCCCAGCTTTAACTACCAAGGGCACCATGTCCCCTGTCCCACTGCGGGCCTGGCATTCAGGCAGGGCTCAGTTTTGTGGCTTTTCTACCCTAGGTGGTGCAAACTGATGTCTTTCATGAGCTTGGGTTTAGGTGAAATACTAAGATGGTCAGTCCTTCTCAGGAGTCTCTGAACACATGGCTTTGGTTTCTGGAGGTCTAGCCTCATCTTCAAGAAGAGGAAACAACCACTCTTAGGGGGTTCCAAGTCTTCCCAATATCACTACAACGCAAGATTTAAAGGACCAGGGTAAATTCAATGGGGAATAAGGATTCACCCTCTTGCTATGAGCAGTGGTGGGTATGAGGTGGGGAATGGATGGTCGGAGGCGTGGGCGCGTTTCACACTCTGATGAGAATGGATATTGTGAGACTATTCATGCTTAAGTTTCTGTGATCTCTCCCCTCCATTTTTCACAGCATGAAGTCTAGAGAGGGTGCTGACCGGCTTCTGGTGAG
Organism: Micromys minutus; assembly: GCF_963924665.1. Classification (NCBI taxonomy): domain Eukaryota; kingdom Metazoa; phylum Chordata; class Mammalia; order Rodentia; family Muridae; genus Micromys; species Micromys minutus. The sequence goes on from NC_137964.1 coordinate 28,106,142, forward strand.
GTGTAGTTAGTGGGGATGTGAGAGGATGGGACCCTCCGATGACTCTTTTTTCCCCAGTGTCTCAGCTGTAAGTCAGGACTCTCTTGTTAGAGTCTTGGATCAGTGCACAGATAGACAGACACATTCCCACATTTATATGACCACTTAGCCACCGATTTTCTTTCATTTTCTTTTGCATTTATTTATCTACCTTTGTGTGTTTCTGTGTGTGTGCTCACTGTGTGTGAAGTTCAGAGAAAAGCTTGCAGGACTCTTTTCTCGCCTAGATCCAAGGGATCAACTCAAGCCACCAGGGTTGGTTTGTAAGCACCTTTACCCACTGACCTATATCCCTGATTTTTCACCAAAAGTGTGATCCTCTTCAGAGAGTGGAATGATCTATATGGAGTCTGGGTTCAGAATAGCTTTCATTTTTAGAAGGAAAACAAGAAAAACCTATGAACCATCAGTTGAACTTCACATGTCTGACATCTCAAGCTCAAAATTACCTTGTATCTGCTTTATCTCTGGTGCAGCCAAATGACAGTAATTGCCCCAAAATAGACAACACACTTTGCACTTGAACTTAGTCAAAAGGCCGAGAGGTGACAGCCAGCATGCCTTGACCCGATGTCTCGTGAGCTACGGTGCCTCTTGACAACTGTCAGAGACAAAGGGCTGCTTTTACTCAGGCAAGCTGCATGAACATGGGGTAAAGATTCTCTTCTCTTGCAAAGTCCCTTACGGATGAACTGGGAGAGCCCAGATGGCCACCACACACCCTTGCATCCCAGGCGGGAGGCTCTGGATTTCTGGAGACTTACCATTGGGAGCTACAAGCTCTGACATTTGCTGGAAAAGCAAGTTTGTCTTTAGTATACTGGATCCCAAATAAACTCTTCCTCCAGAGAGATACCAGTCCCGTCTTTCAAAGCAGTTCGATATCCAGGATTTCAAGTAGACAGTTGGCCCTGACTCAGATACACACAAGCAGGGGACATGCAGGACTTGCCAAGAAACTGGATATGTGCCAAACAAGGAGCTCTGAACTTAAATGAACTCAGCTCATCTTGAAGTGGGTTCTAGGAGATAGGCATAAGCATCCTACCTTCCAGTTAAATAAACTGATCTTGCCTAGGTCACCCAAGGCTGACAACTGGTACAGGCAGGCTGATACTTGGTCCATATGGTTTTCTTAGCAATACTCTTGATCCTGGAGCTTTGGGGAAGATGACAGTAAATGGCTTCTGTAGGTGACTTCTATTGTTAAAGGATTTTGTGTGTGTGTGTGTGTATACCTGTGGAGGCCAGCCGAGTGTGAGACCTCCTGGAGCTGGAGTTATAAGTGATTGTGAGCCCTATCACATGGAATCTTGGATCTGAATTCTTGTCCCTTGGAAGAGCTAGCAAATACTCTTAACCTCTGAACTGTCACTCCTGTGTCCTGCTTCTAAGTGTCTTTCAAAGGCATGTGTGTTGGAGGCTTTGTCTCTAGAGGACATGCTGTTGGGAGGTAGGGGGAACCTTTAGAAGGCTGTCTTAGTTAGGGTATTTATTGCTGTGAAGAGACATCATGGCCATGGCAGTTCTTATAAAAGACAACATTTAATTGGGGCTGACTTGCAGGTCCAGAGATTTAATCCATTATCATCATGGCAAGAAGCATGGCGGTGTACAGGTAGACATGGTGCTGGAGGAGCTGAGAGTTCTACACCTTGATCTGCGGGCAGCAGAAGGAGTCTGTGTGCCACACTGGGTGTAGCATGAGCATAAGAGACCACAAAGCCCACCCCCTACAGTGACATACTTTCTTTGGCAAGGCCACACCTCCCAATACTGTCACTCCCTATGGCCAAGCATTCAAACACATGAGTCTACGGGGGAGGGGCATTGTTATTCACACCACCACAGTGACAGAGACTAATGTGAGGTCTCTATAGCATTGGGGTGGTGCCCTCCCTTGATGGGATGTGGATTCATGGCTCTCTGCCCCATACTCTTGTGATGCAGTCTCACTATATATAGGCTTTGAGCAATGGGCACAGTTGATCATGGATAAGACATCTGGTTCTACATCCTCAAATCCTATTGTTAGATGAGTGGGCCATCTCCAAACTTCTCAGCAATCTGCTGGATGACTGGAGTTGTCCGGCCCCTTCACAGACAAGAACCTATCTGATATCACATAGTGGCCGACTTGGGATTCCAGTCCAAGGCTGACTCAGGCCCAGGGCTCTCCCACGAAACGATGCTCTGTTCTCCTTAACCCTGTGAGTGCGCTGGAGCGGTTACACATCCCTATCCCTTTAAGCTCAGGTGCTCAGGCTTGCTGGCAGGTGCAGAGCCAAGTTTCCTGTGAAGGAGACACTGCAAACTCCATTACTGTGGTGGGGTGAGCCGGCACCGGACCTTGAGGTTTCTCCCAGTGTCTAGTCTGTGAGGTTCGAATTGAACCTGAATGAGACCCACAAGAAGAAAGACGTATTTCTTGCCTTTCTTTCCAGGTTTCAGGGGTGGGCAGAGGTGGAGAGGGAGAACCGAAGATCCTTTGACATGGAGAGCAACGGGGAGGGTTGATGTGGGGCGTAGGGAACTTGGCAAAACTAAGACCACAGGCTGTGGTTACAGAGTGCCGAGGTCCGAAGCTGGGGAGTTGCTGCTTTTGCTTCTTCATATGTCAATCAAAGATGATGAAAGGCACACAGGTGTGCTTGAAGGACAAGATGAAATACGCACTGTATGCCAGGTGGTGGCTCTGGTCATGTAACCAACCACATGGCATCTTCAATAGGACGTCCTTCTCTTGGTTTTGTCCTTCAATTTTGTTTGTGTCTCAGGCACAAAAGGGTCCATGAAATGGATAATGTCCCAAGACTCCACTGCCCTGTCACTGTGGAAGACCATGGACCCATCCAGAAGCGATCTAGATGGCTGGTCTCCCACTGACTCCCCCTTCCCCCACCATGAACACAACAGAAACCTAGAGTGACCCCTTTCCTCTGAGGGGTGAGCTGCTGCCTTCAGCGACCATATTCTTGTCAGCCCCTGGGCAGACAGGAAGTACTTGCTCTGCACCGGAAGTGACGTCTTCCTCGAGGACCCGAATCCTTCCAGCTTGGCTCTCGGAGTGTTCTAATAGACACCTATGAACCGTAAGCTTCATGACAGGCTTTGTCATAGGCTCAAGGACCCCATACCGGACAGAGCAGTGTATGGAGCCGTTCTGGCCTTGGCTGCTCTCTTTCTCTTTCTCATCTGCCCCTCAAGTCCCCTCTTGGTTCTCCGTGCTGCCTGTCACTGACAGCACGGGCAGCCTCAGAGCTGGGTGACCTTTCAAAGACACCGGGTTTTGTTTAATTTTCAGAATTCACCTCTCTCTGGGCCTGCTTATCAGAAGCTGCGAGGCCCCAGCTGAGGATGGATGCTATTTGGCACTTCTCCCCGCGTCTCTGAAACAGATGGGCCGGTGGAAACTTTTCCCCTCAACTGTGAGACCTGGAAAGAGAAGAAAGCTGGCAGGAAGCGGAGTGGGAGTAGACAAGAGTAACCATCAAAGGAGGACAGAAAGTCCGCCATGCTTACAGTACCACCAGGCTGCCTCTGCCGAAGACCTTCATTTCCCCCGCTTTGTTTGTTTGTGCAAGGTCTTCCATGTAGATAACCACACCTTGTGTTTACAGAGCTCAGGCACAACATGCGTGCAGATGCAGTAGCCAACAACACATGGGCATCCTGCTGTTCCCTCCATTTCATGTGTGGGGAAACTTAGACATACAGGACAAGTCATTGCCCAGTGTGTGGATGTGTGTGTGTGTACATGTCTGCACAAGTGTGTGTGTATTGCATGTGTGCACTCATGTGTGTATATGTCTATCTGTGGATATGTGTATCTCTGTGTCTGGTGTGTGTATTGTGTGTGTGTGTAGTGTGTGTGGTGTGGTGTCCATGTCCTGTGAGTGTGTGTTGTATGTATTTTGTGTGTGTGTGTAGTGTGTATGTTGTGTGTGTGTGTGTGTAGTGTGTATGTTGTGTATGTGTGTGTGTGTGTGTGTGTGTGTGTGGCGTCCATGTCATGTGAGTGTGTGTTGTATGTATTTTGTGTGTGTGTGTGTGTGTGTGTGTGTAGTGTGTATGTTGTGTATGTGTGTGTGTGTGGTGTATTCCCCCTCTTCCAAGTTGACATGGGACAGAAAGGACACTTTGATGAGTTAAGTAGAACTAACCAAAGTCTAGCCCGAGGGGCCCAGTCTTTTCTCTGTGTGAGATTATTCAATCTCAGCCAGTGAAATAGATGCTGCCATTGGGCAGGAGAAGAACAATTAGGCTCAGGACACCAAGCACATGCAGGATCCACTTGTGAGATCCCTGTGGCCCATGCGTACTGTCACTGTCATAGATCTACGGCCTCCTTTAGTCATGTCTTGCCCCAAACTCACTGTATAGCTGAGGCTGGCCTTGAATACCTGATACCTCTGCCTCCAACTCCCAAGGGATGGATTGCAAGTGTGTGTCACCATATCCCCTTACCCCCGTGCTTCTCTCCAGCATCTTACTATGTAGCCCTATGTATGGGAACTCTCTATGTACACTGGCTGGCTTTGAACTTACAGAGATCCACCTGCCTTTGTCTCCCTAGTGCTGCAACTGAAGGCATGTGGTGTTGTGCTCAGCCTATGTGTGCCTTCAATAGAGATCACTGTGTGAACCTTTTCTGGGAAAATATGGAAAATGGCTATGTACCCTACAGAGGGTCCCGATGACTGACCAAGGTAGGATTCCACTGAAGTCTAACTTGGTCAAGCAATGGATTTCCTGGTTTACTTAGGGAGGGGGGGTCCCCAAATAACCACACTATGAAAGAGCCTCCTTGTAGCATGAATAAAAACTTTGCCATAGCTTCATAGATAGGGTCCCCTTCAGCTACCCAACCCCCATATGTCAGCACTTCCTGAGGCCAAGGGATTGCTTGTAACTTGAGCAGAGTTCTACACATCCAGAAAGCAGGTCTAGGCAGAAGTAATTGGAATCTCAGGTGAGATGGAATCTAGGGACCCTCCTTCCCCATTCCTTTCTTTTATGAGGGAGGGTCAATAGGCCTGGTCTGCAAGGTTGTTTGCAAGCTGTCACAGCGGATGATGGTGGTTTTGGCTCACGTGCTTAGAGGACAATATTCTACTGTGGTAGATACTCCACACAGAGATGTGTGGAGACACTAGAGGGCTTGGTTCAGAGGCTCAGTCCTGAATCAGGACTGGAGGATGGTACAGACCTTGGCTGTCTTAGAGGAGAGGGGCTGTTGAATGTTTCACACCAAGAACTCCCATCTTGGGTTGGTGGAGGAACCAAGTCCCTTCCTTCTGGAGGCTGACCATCTGAGTCACCTGCTCCTTAAGCTCTTGGAATAATGGAGAGTGAGACCCAGACGGGTGTGGTCCAGCTGCTTAATTCTTTCTTTTCCAACTTGGCTCCTCCCCTGCTCTCTGGAGTTCACCCAGCACCATGTCTTACTGCCCTGTCTGCTTTCCTAAGTGTATACACCTCACCACCATCTTGGCAAGATGCTTGGTTTCAGGGTGACATAGAATTTGCCAGTTACTATAAGGACAGACAATGTTTCATTGTCAGGAGCTGTGTGCTAATCAATGTGTCTCAGATAGGTGGCACCAGGGGAGGCAGGCATCATCTTTGACCTTTCCTCCCACATAGCATGGGAGGGTGACCAGGTTGGTGTCATCTGCATTGAGAAGTTGGGGCAAAGATGAGCCAGGTGTGGGTAAAGGTGGATGGGGTGGGAAAGAATGGGCAAGGGGGAACAGGGGACGGCAGGAGAGAGCAAGGGAAGGCAAGGGAGGACAAAGGAGAGTAGGGAGGGGAGGACATGGGAGGGCATAGAAAGGTAGGGAAGGACAAGGGTTTTACCTCACTGGGGGACTTGCTTTATACTAATGCAAAGTTATTTCAAACAGTTTTACTTTCTGTATCTCTGTGATTGGATCTATTTTTTATTACGAGATATTATCCGCCTAGAATTTTATTCTTGCTAGATGGGCTAGCAGGCAGGAAGTGTGGATACCCAGGAGGCCGTGCTGGGGACAGCTGTGTTTGCTTCCAATAACTTGTGACTGCTCCTTCCAACAGCTCTTTGCAAAGCACACTCTGAGCATGCATGCATATATGTGAACGTACACTCGAACAACCTTATAGGCATACAGGTGAACGTTCATGCCAACGTCTCTCATGCACATGAAAACACACATGAAAACATACACAAAAATGCTCTCGCATGCTCATGAACACTCTCACATGCACACATGTGAATGCTTTTATGAGCACACGTAATTTCCTGTCAAAATGCTGGCTGTGAGTAGGTTTCTGAGTTATACAAACCCTTACACCTTATCTACTGGAAGTAGATCTTTTTCAAGCTTTCCTTGTCCATGAATGGCGTATGGTGGTCCACCATGTAGTCTAAAAGCCCTAAAGGGTGTGACACTGAAGGACCTATGAAGTGCCATGAGCTAATCTAATTGTCCCCATGACTTCAGCCATTCAGTTCTTTCGTGTCCATGTCCAGAAGAAGGGAAAAAACTGAGGCCCATCAAGCTTAATAACCTTCCTTCACAAAAGGCAAAACTGAATCACACATACCATTTTAAATTTAAGTCTTTTCCAGATGCCTCCCTGCATCCCTTGTGCAGGAGATCAGCCTTGGAATGGTCTAGAACAGGGGATCTCAACCTGTGAGTCATAATTCCTTTGGGATCATTGTCAAATGGTCATTTCACATGGGGCCATCTAGGACCATTTGAAAACAGCCATTTACATTATGATACATAACAGTAATAAAATCCCGGTGTGAAGTAGCAATGAAAATAATTTTATGGTTGGGGGAGTCACCACAGCATGAAGGACTGTATTTAAGGGCTGCGGCACTGGGAAGGTTGAGAACCACTGCTCTAGAATAATACATGATACAAAACCATCCTACTAGAAGTGTTTAGAATTGAGGGGCTGGGGAAATGCTCAGCAGGTAATGTACTTTCAAGTACGAGAGTGTTCTGAGTACCCAGAAACCATAGAAAGAGCTGGGTGGGTGTGTAGGGTCTCCTACAATTGTAACCTGCAGTGGGAATCCACAGAGCAGCTGACTGATCAGATTAGCTGAATGGTGAGCTCCCAGAGGGAGGCACGGGCTACAGCCACAAAGGCAGTTTGTCAAGGCGTGGATCTTGAGGAATGTTCACTTAACTGTCATCGGGAGCATCCAGATCACACTGAAAACAAGATTATTATCACTCACAGCAATCACCATTAAACCCCCCTTATCTATGGTACTTTGATTTTGCTCTCTGTACAGAGAGATGAATCCAAAGATGTCCTCAGTACAAGCTTCTCTGGAAAGTCGCAGACCCGAAGGAAAGGATACATTGTAGCTCAAGGTGGCAACATTGTAACACCCCCTGACCCAAGAATTAAACTGGGGAAACAACACAAAGTAGCCAGTTAGACCTGAGTGCGCCAAGAGATAGGGACAAGGTCTTAGGAACCTGGATCTACCAGAGTGTAGAACCTAGCTAGCCAGGAATGATCAAGGTATCATTCATGTAAAACATACGCATTGCTTATTGGATGCCTGGACAACCACTTACCATGTGATTCTGGCCACTGATGTGGGAACCCAGGAGAGACATGAGAAATAACTTAGTACCATACTGTGGTAAAGGCCTTCTCTGGGTATCTCTCTCCTCTACCCACCCTTTGCTCTTTACCCCTGGAGCCATATGGGTTTTACAAGATGGCAGCCTTGAGTTTCTGTTGAACTTTGCTTGCCCCACCTCCTTTAGCCCAGAAAGCTGGTCAGCACAGCACGACAGTTGAATCTGGGGGTTGATGGCTCTGATCCAAACACGGATGCACACAATCCCCGATGCATTAGGAACATGTAATTTAACCCATTATTTTTTTAAAAAAAGATTTATTTATTCATTTAATGTATACGAGTACAGTGTAGCCATCTTCAGACACACCAGAAGAGGGCATTGGATCCCATTACATGTGGTTGCTGCGAATTGAACTCAGGACCTCTGGAAGAGTAGTCAGTGCTCTTAACCACTGAGCCATCTCTTCAGCCCCTAACCTGTTATTTTTCTCCTAGTAGTGATGTAACACATTTCTTGAGGCCATGCTGGAGTTGGAGTAGATGGTCTGTCTGGCCCCAGTCAGGCACACACATGCATTTTTACCACACCGATTCCCACATTTTGTTGCACATTCATACCACCCAGGGAAGCTTTGACAAACAAACCCAAACCCAAGGAAGTCCACACTCCATGAGAATCAAATGTCTAACCTGGAAGCCAAGCGCGCATACTTCACAAACCACCCGCTGTGAACTGGGAGCCAGCTCAGTGGATAGTTTGCTGGCTGTCCAGTGTGAGGATCAATGTTTAATGCCAGGTGTCCAGGCGTGATAGTGAGGACACCCGCAATCCCAGTGTCGGGGAGGCAGAGCCAGAATGAGGTCTTCCAGGGACTGAGAAAGACACCTGGCATTGGCCTCAAGCCTCCACGTGAGCATTCACACAAAACAAATCTCAATTCGCATCCAAGACAGGCCCATGAATTCCATGACTGGTTCACGAGGTAAAACTGAGGTGTCAAAATTCCCACAGTCCAGCAGTTCAGGCTGCCCACTCAGACTTCCTCCCTCTGTCAGCTCTCACTTCAGTCTTCCATGTTCAGGTGCACGAGGTGATCCTGGCCTCTCCAGTGGCTCCATTTATCACTCAGAAAAGCAAATAAAAATGCCACAAAACTACGGCTACTGACTGCCCCTCCCAGCCCCCATGGGAGGCCCGTTACCTTGGACACTCCTTTGAGTCTTCTGTCATATTCAGTTGGGTCTCAAGAGTCTTCTTCAAATCCTACCTTGTGCCTGTGTGGAGAGCGAGGAGGAATCACGCTCACCTCAGCCACCAGCCTCTCTCCTCTGAAGAGCATCAGCTGGTACTACCAATATGAACATTTCATTATTTTGGGGTGTGTGTGTGTGTGTGTGTGTGTGTGTGTGTGTGTGTGTGTGTGGTGTATGTGTATAGCTTCAACCATGGAGACCAAAGAAGGACATCAGTTGCCCTGACTGTCACTCTGTCTTATTTCCTCAAGATGGGGTCTCTTGCTGGCCCCAGCACACAGAAAACTCCTGCATTTTTCCTTTCTCCACCCTCCCATAGCAACGGGTCATGCCTGGCTTTTGATGTGGGTGCTGGGTATTTGAACTCTGGTCCTTACGCTTCTGCACTGGTCCCTTACCATTAAGCTGGGCCCTCAGCCCCGTCTCTGTTCTTTAAGAGAGGCTCTCATGTGGCTCAGGCTGGCTTCAAATTCCCCATGTGTCTGAGGATGACCTCGAGGGTTCATCGAGCCCCATCACCCCTTCCTTCAGTGCTGAGATTACAGACCTGAATCACCACGCTTGGTTTTCAGCGTTGGAGATGGAACCTAGGGTTTCGCACATGCTGGGCCAGCACTGCACCACTGAGCTATATCCCAGGCCTCGAGTTGATGGACTAAACATCTTATTTGCTCTGCCATTATGTCCTCGGTAGGTCCCATTGCCATCGAGACAGAGACCTAACCAAGCCCTGTTCTCCAGGGGCTTGCCAGAGTTCTTTTTCTCATTGTCTGATCCCTGGAATCAGGTTCTCCGGGGGGGTGGGGGTGGCTTGACTACTTCAGCTCCAAGGCATGTGCTGTTTAGGCCCGTATTACCCAGTTCTCTCTGAAATCTCCGGCTAGTTCATATGGGTAGTGTTAGGTACTTCTGTTTTCTGTTTTGTTGTCCTTTTTTCTTCATCCCCCACCCCGTTGGCTGGTACATTCATCACCCCACAGGGGCTGCTAATTGCTTTCAGCATCCCCCTCATTTGATCGCCCGGTCCAGACTTTATTGCCTTGGTGCGTGTCTGGGGAAACTGAGGCACAGAGGGACTAAGCTGTTTCAGCTGAAGTCACAGGGCTGGAGAGTCCCAGAGTTGAACTTGAGCTCAGGAAATCTGCCCGTGACTGAGGGAGAACGGGCTACAGTCCTCTGCCTCTCAATTATGACTGCGGTCACCCTGGAGCTTTGAGCATGGTAGACATGTGGTGGTTATCACCAACAAGGAAGGAAGAACAGAAGTTATTTCCCCCCTTTTTTTTTCTTCCTGAACTGGCTCAAAACCAAACCAAACCAGCTCCCCTCCCAAAAGCCAAATAGCCAGGCCAGAAGTGACATGGATCTGCACACAGGTACATTCATCTACATACATGTGCATGTATGTTAATAGAGTTAATAGAGAGAGCCTCTTTGCCGAGCTCGGCTTTCCCTCTGTGGAGGGACTCACAGTTCCTGCCTCCCCCTACCCCATTCCCTGCTGCCTGCTCAGGGTCTCTGCACAGAACCACTCCACCAATTCATCAGGGGCCGTCAGCCTCTTGGAGCTGTTTAGGGCATAAATCAAACGGCGGCCAGGAGGAGAGGCTTAAAAAAAGGTAGTGGGGAGAGAAAAATCGGGGAAGGGGGTGAGGGGAGCAAGAGCGATGGAAGAGAGGGTGGGGAGGAGAGAGATCAAAGGCAAAAATTCATCAGAGATAACGGAATTATTTATTTTTCCTGCTCTCAGTCTCTGGGCCTTTGAGGAGGTCACACTGATGTATTTGTGCGTCTTGGGGCCGTCTGCTGCTGGAGACGCCCCCCCGGCCCCCCCAAGGCACACTGCTTCTATCAGCAGCAGCTGCCCCTTCTATGTTGCCCTTGGAGCCTTTTGAAGTGGGTCCTGCCGGTGTTTATTCGCCCGCGTGTAAGAAACGTGTGCAGGGTGCTGGCAGTGCAGCTGGGGGAAGGAGAGACGGGGGTTCCCCTCATCCGTCACCAGCTTGTTTATTTGGGTACCACGGCGAGCCTTTCTCCACTTATTACTCAACGTCCCCTGCACACGATGGCACCCCCATTCCGGGGCATGGGGAAGGAATAACAAAGGTGGGGCCACCTCTGTCCGAGGCGTTCACTGTGTTCCAGTGTCAAGCTGCACTTAGCTTTTCCAAACAAGGATGACGAGGAGGGACTTCAACTCTATTAGATTCACCCAAACCCTCAATTGCTCTCACCCATGCTGCAGATGGGGAAACTGAGGCCTAGAAAGGTAACACAGGTAACAAAACGAGGACAGTATGCGGTGCACAGCAAGGCTAATGATATGTGTGGTAGTGAAGGTTGGGTCATTGGCTCAGAGTCACGTGGGGTTACCATGGCCCCCTCATTCTGAAATAGCATCTCTCTTCTGTTCTTATTTTTAGTTGTCTGGTTAACAGCTCATGGCATTATCTTAGAACTTTCCCCACGGGGCTGGAAATGAAACCCAGGGCCTTGAGCACGCTGGACAAGTGCTGAGAGGCTGAGCTAGCCCCCAACTCCTATAGCATCCGTTTTAACAGACCTGCTAGTTAACAGACTCCATCAAACTGTAGGTCACCACCCCACAGCAGACATGAATTGGCGATGGTGAATACGGTGGCGTTAAGTTAAAAATCCAAGGTGTTTCAAGAGCTGATACAGGTTGCATCATGTGACTTCACGCAGAACATGTCACGCATGCGCACTTGGCATGGTGCGAGCCTTTGCACCATGCGTCACAGTGAGCGCCGCTGAAGCTTCCCCAGTGAGGATTCCAGACCTTTGTGTGTCAAGAGCTGCAGAGATCACCAATCATTCTGAAAATTTTGCATTTGTGGGAACAGGTTAAATAAAGACAGGCTGGGTGTGTGTGTGTGTGTGTGTGTCAGAGGTCACCCTGTGTGTTGCTCCTCAGGCACCATCCACCTTGCTTTTTGAGATACTGTCTCTCACTTGGCTTGACCATTAAGACACAGGGATCCTCCTGTCTCTGCTTCCCTGGTGTTGGGATTGCCCATGGATGACAGCATGCCTGGGTCTTTTACATGGGTTTCATTAGAAATTGTGAAAATCCCAGCACTCAGGAGGTAAAGGCAGGCAGATCTCTGAGTTCGAGGCCAGCCTGATCTTCAGAGTGAGTTCCAGGACAGCCAGGGCTAAACAGAGAGACCCTATCTTGAAAAACAAAACAGACAACATTGTGAAATACAGTTTTGGCTTCAGATTACTACGGACTGAGTTCCCACCGCTGTCGGAAGTGGCCCTAAACATACTTATGCCATTCTGGGCTCTGTATTTACACAGAGAGGCGGTCTCAGCAAGGAGGGCCATCAAATCAAATCAAAACCCATCAACTCCATTTCCTATTAAACAATTCCTCAAGACAAACAAGCACTTCCATCTTCTCAGTATGAAATCTCCTTTCTCTAATAAAAGCAAAATTATACATATAGCAAAGAATCGTTTAAAACATTATTATCATTTGTACACATGTGCATGTGTGTGTGTGTGTGTGTGTGTGTGTGTGTGTGTATGTGGTCCATGTGTATGCCTCTGTGTGTGTGTGTATGTAGTCCATGTGTGTGCCTGTGTGCATGTGTGTGTGTGGTCCATGTATGTGTGTGTATGTATATGCATGTATATGGCTTCTGTGTGCTTGTGTAGTTCATATATGTGTGCATGTGACACTTGTATGAGTGTGTATATGTGTGGTTCATGTATATGTGTGTAGGTATGTGTGTGTGTTTATGGTCTGTGTGTGTATGTGTGGTTCATGTGTGTACATGTGTATGTGTTCCATGTGTGTGTTCATGTGTGCATGTGGTCCATGTGTGCATGGTTCACACATGTGTGTATATATATATATATATATATATATGTATATGGCTTATGTGTGTGTATTTGTGTAGTTCATATATGTGTGTGGGTGTGTCCCTTGTGTGAGTGTGTATTTATGTATGTATATATATGTGTGTGTGTTTTATGTATATGAGTGTATGTGAGTGTGTTTATAGTCTGTGTGTGCATGTGTGGTTCATTTGGTTGTATGGTCAGGCACTGTTAGAACTGCTTAAAACATTTGCCCACCTTTCCCTCAGGACAGACCTCAGGCACTAACACCCTCACCTTTAAGGTGGGGAAACTGAGGCTTAGGTTTTATGGGCAGATCTTCAAGGCCTGGCGACTGGAGTGGGGTTTGGAGAGTAGCATGGAGAGGGGTCCAGGCTGTGGTGCCTCCTGTGTCCAGCCATCTACCACCTCCCCAAAGCCAGTGGCCATGGGGCTGAAGGGATGGCTCAGCAGATTTGCTTCCCAACAATCATCTTGGCATTTCATAAGCACCTGAAACTCCAGTCTCAGGTTAAATGATGCCCTCTCCCAGCCTCCATAGGCACTGCACTCCTATGCACACACACACACACACACACACACACACACACACACACACACACACACACTTAAAGCTTGTTTCAAAATCCTGTGTAGAAGGGACTGGTGAGAGCCCTCTAGGTATGAGGGGCACAGCCTGCTTCTGATTTAGGGATCATTATTTACTGATGTCAGGGACAGAGCTCAGGGAGGCAGATGCTGCCACAGGACCCTCGAGCTGGCATGGGAGCTTGATCAGTGACATGGCAGACCTCTGTGATGCTCTGAAGGAGACGCAGACATCCATTGAGACTTCTGTTTTATTCTCAAGAAGACACTCCAGCTTCTGGCTTCCAGACTAGGTAGACTACTGAATTTTGTTGCTGATAGAAGGTTCAAGAATATTCTGAGACCTAAAGCAGACACTTCAAATTTCTCAGTGGGGTTTCTAGTCTCTCTCTATTCTTCTTTCTTTCTTTTTTTTTTTTTTTAAAAAAAACTTTTCTTTTAAAGAGTTATTTATTATATATAAGTACACATATACTCTGTAGTTATCTTCAGACACACCAAGAGAGGGCGTCAGATCCCATTACAGATGGTTGTGAGCCACCATGTGGTTGCTGGGAATTGAACTCAGGACCTCTGGAAGAAGAGTCAGTGCTCTTAACCACTGAGCCATCTCTCCAGCCCGTCTTTCTCTCTCTAGTTTTTTGAAACCCTAGCTAGAAGACAATAAAGACTTAGGGCTTTTCCTTTTCCTCACTTAACTGGGGACCTTCCCAGAAGACCTGACTCTGACATGGCCTGACTTGACCTAACATGGTCTGACATGTCCTGACATGGTCTGACATGTCCTGACATGGCCTGACATGACATTACATGGTCTGACTTGGCCTGACATGGTCTGACATGGTTGGCTTTAGTTGTCTTCCAGTGTTTGACTCCATATAAACACACTCCTTGGTTTTCAAGCATAACTTTTGCACAGTATACACAACCAACCCATAATCATATACACTGACCGGCCTCATTTATTTTGTCCACTGGCAAAAACGCTGATGGACCCTGCTCATGGGCATTTAGGTTATCTTCATTGCCATGTCCCTTTGATGTGCACCCAGGTTCCCCCCCCCCATACTCACGCACATCCACATCTATTCTGAGAGCACCTGCAATTTATTTCAGTCAAGATGGAACGGCATACATAGGTCAGTGGAACAAATACTGCTGCTTACATAGTCTTTCTGAGCCCCTAGAGCTGGGCTCCACATGAAGGAGCAAACCCAGAGGGATGGGACACAGGTCAGATGTGTGACCAGCTGGGTGAGTTTGGGGACACTTCTGAGAGGAACAGGTCACGCATAGATAAAACAGTGTGATAACCAGGTTGGAAAAATGGAGTGGAGCCAATACTAGAGGGGTTTAACTGGGGGTGTGGTTCACAGTTACTGGTCATACAATAGGAGTCAGTAGTTGGAACAAGATCCAGTTGCTGGCAGCGTTGTGCAGACAGTATAGGCCGTGTTGTTTGATGCTCAGTAACCACACCGGCCCCTAATCCTTTCCATGTCAGAACCAACCAAGTTCCAGGCTTTGTTCCATTTCTCACTCACGCTCCCTTGTCAATGCCGATGCCAATGTTCTTGTTTCTGGAGGAGGGAATGAACATTGGGTAGAATTGTGCTCTTCAGCAAGGTCCTATTCAAACGGGGCCGTGTGATCTCAGGCAGGTGACAGGTGGCCTCAATTCCCAGCTAACTAAATGGGCTTCAGATCAGTCCTTGCATTACATGGCTACCCTCAGCTCTTCTGGCCCAATACAGCTCTGTTCTAGGCACAGGAATTGAGTAACAGAGGACCCTTTGGGTCCCAGCTCTTCTTTATGTTCCTATGAATGCATTTTTGTGACCTAGAGGTGGCGTCTGCAACCCTGCTGAGCTAGGTTTGCTGTTGCTGTGTGATAAGCATCAAGGACCCCTTCATCTCCACCGCACAGGGGACCAAACCTGCATAGCTTCCCTCCAGCACCAAAGCTCCACAAGGATTTATGTTGGAAACGCTTCTGCCATATATCCCAATGTTCCCTCACAGGGTAGAGGCCAGGACAGCTTCAGTCCCACCCCGTTAGAGCGTCTGACGGCATGCTCTCACAGGAAGTAGCCTACAGGAAACAGGGCAAAGATCCAGCAGAGGTCTCTGGGAGGGGTGAAGTGTACAGGGGCCCGGGCCCCATCCCAAAGCTCCTGAGATTGGTCCCTAGGGAAGGGACTCAGGCTGCTGGGTCAAAGCCCAAACAAGAAGCTGTTATCCAGAGTCAAGTTCCCAGCTATATGGGCCTCGTATTGTGGAGCAGACGCTGAGAACGTTTGGGAAAACTGAGAGACAGCTATGCTTGTCACACTGGGGTGACAGGACTGGCATTGGTAGGTGAAAGTCAAAGCCACTGCTACCCACCTACAATGTATATAAACCAGTGTCGGTTGCTCATTTTCACGAGCACCAAGAGCTGCCATGTTCTCAATGCCTCCTGCACACACGCACACACGGACGTATGTATCGTACCCACCGCTTGGCATTTGTGCCCTGGGCTTCAGACTACAACCCAAACATTGTCTTGTTGAGTGGGGCATAGTGTCAAACCTCGGAGCAAGGTGCAACAGCCACCTAAGGCTATCAGAAAAACAAAACAAAACAAAACAAACAAAAAAAAAAAAAAACCCCAAACCAGTCTCTGCCTACATCTTTGCATGTCCTTGTGATGAATTTGCACTTCTGCTCCTGAGCGATTGCAGATGTGTCTTTTGAGTTGTTAGAGCACGTGCCTGCACACACTGCAGTCCCTTGAGTCATTTAGGGCGTCGGAGGGACTCTGCCTGCACCAGGTGATCAGGCATCTGCAGACTCTTGCTCTCCCTGGGTTGTCAGCTTGGAAGCTCACGTGAGTCAGGGCTTTGAAATCCGGCTCAGATGCCAGCCGAAGGAACGCAGGCTTTGCATAATCAGGTTGACAGATGAATGTAGGCCTGCCCTGCTCAGGACAGGCACATCTATATCTTGCTTTAAAAGAAGTACTGCAGTTTTAAAGAGGAAAGAAACATATTTAAGAGATAAAGGGAGGGAAAGAGAAGAGTTTTTCTGGTCATTAATTATAATAAAACACAGGGGGAAAAATTCACTTTAAAGGCACGGTAAAACCCTGTAATCTTCAAAGAGATAGAGAGGGCTCAGATGCCCAAGAAGGGAAGTTTAGTTAGGAGGCCACCATTTCCAACCAATTACGAATAACCCACGTGAGGGCCATAGCCCAGGGATGGGGTGAGAGCTTTGTCTAAGGTCAATTCTTGCCTGCTCAGATCATGCAGAATCCTGGTGTCTAATGTGGAGGAGGGTTTGTCAAACCGTTGCTGCCCTACTCGAATGCTTAGCAAGGACACAGTTGTGATTCTATGCCATCAGTTCACCAGGGGAGGAAATGGGTCCGCTGTGTCAGTACAAGAAGCCCTAAGTGTGTGCTTTTATGTGCAATTTTTATTCGAGAAATGCAATGTATACCGGTTGGTTAGATGGCTCAGCAGGTAAGGGAGCTTGTTGCCAAGCATGATGATCTGAGTTTGACTCCCAGAACCCACAGGTGGGAGGAGAGAAAAAGACTCCTACAAGTGGTTTTGGACCTCCATGTGTGTGGTGGGCTATTTATATGTGCACGTGCATGCACACACAAAAATAAATAAAATAAAAAATTTTTAAAGAGATACTTTTGCACAATGATGTTATGGTTTTTGAAACATCCATGGAAGCAGGTCACTAGGGGAGGAACTCCATGTTCCATATCCCAGCTCCACCTCTCTCTGCTCTCTGCTGCTTCCTGAGAAGTCACTTCAACCTCCTGTCTCCAACCTGTTCTCTGTCATGATGGGTGGTGTTCCTTCAAAATGAGTGCCAAATGCACTGCCCTTCTTCACGTCGTCTTTATCAGGCATCTGGTCACAGCAACAGGACAGAGAGACACATGTGTCATCTTGATGTGCCACAGAGTCCTCTGCAGACCCTGTGTTCTTGGGGACCTTGACACCGACAGGGGCTTTGAAAGATGTTCCATACTGGAGCAAGGAGAGATGAGCTTCCTGCTGTTGTTCAGTGGAGATGGCACTTCCTGGGGAGCAGCGGGTCTTTGGGACATCAGCACCCCAAACTTACAGCAGGCATGGAGGTGATGCCTCATCCCTAAACGATAAGGTCTTACTTGGATTCTGTGGCTTACCGGGGTACCTTGGTAGTTCCTATTCCAGCAGGGAAAATGGGAGCTTGGGAAGGAACTCAAACTAGCCTCCTGGAGGGTGACAGGTTGCACAGAATCCCCAAATTCCATCCCTGACTGGAACATCCTATATACAAACTGATTCCCACATGTGCCCAGCCCCCGGCTGACCAGAGATGCATTCATGAGCCCAGATGAGATCCCTCCAGCTACCTCAGTTCACAGTGGTAATGTGCTCTGTCTCTTCCAGCATCCATGGGCTGAAGCTTGACTCTCCTATGGTGATATAGACATATGATAAGGAGCTTGGGTGGGTGGTGAAGGGGTCTAGGGGAAGGCAGGTCATTGAAAATATGCCCTTGCTGAACTTGGGGTTACTGTTTATGACAGTGGATGACCATGAGAAAAAAAAATCTGACCTCAGATCCCTCTGGCTTCCCATTAGGTCATTCAATCTCTTCCTCTCACGCATGCTTCTGTCTTGATGGCTGAGAGGGCTCTCACAAGAAGCTGAACAGATGGGACTGCCCGGCTTTCAACTTTCAGCCTCATAAAATGATATATTAAAAGATACAAGTAAGTCTCTGCTTTATAAAGTTACCAGGTTCAGACATTTTGTTATAGCAACCGTCACAATGGAGACCTGAAGTGGAAACTTCTGGTTTCTTTGGGGGACTCAGTTGTGCCTTGGGATGTTTTTCTGGAAACTATCTTATATGAGGATGTTTTTGCTGAAGTAGACATGTGGAGGATGTTTTGCTAAGAACAGATATATGGTGTTCTGTTTTGTTTTGTTTTGCTAGAGAGGACGGTTGAATGAACACGTGATATTTGGAAAAGTTATAACTATAGCCCAACAGAGAGTGAATGAGGCTGCGTGGCATTGGTTTGCCTTGCCATTCTTTGTTGGTCATTGTTTCTTGGTGACTTCGTAGAGCAAAATTCACAAAACAAAAACAAACAAACAAACCTTCTGTTAATGTTCCAGTGGCTTCTTGCTGATTTCTCAGCCAACTGGCAGAGCCTAGGGGTTTCTTCTAGATCGACCTGCCATTGTTGATTTGTGTTTACGAGTGGATCAAGTTGCTGCTGCTTCATGTAAACTGCTGACTTCCTGACAACACAGATTGGATTTGCTCCAAAGAACCTTTCTAAACAGGTTCGCCTCCTCCTTTGCTCTGTTAACCTTTCCTTTCCATCACCTCTGGTGGATGATGGGCTAGACCCTTATTGAAAGCAGACTAGAAAAATCCAAGCCTACAGAGACCTGCCCTCTTTCAGACTTTATAAAAAACATTTCTTACAAATTCTGTTGGACACTCCTGCTATCGCCTTAACTCCATCTTCCATCCAACTTCTTACCCTTTGAAGGTATTAATAACCTCATGAATTTAGTTGGTGCTTGTAGCGATTGCCTATCTCACCGGCAAGGAAGACGCGCCACAACAGAATCCTTCTACAGGCGTTTATTGCGGGTTTGATCGCAATGGCGAAAGACCCCGAGCCCAGAAACCAGCCCTCCTTATATATGCTTAGGAGGACTGTGTCGCCACCTGATTGGTGCATTCTGTGCGCCCTAATTAGCATACTCGGAGTCAGCATGAGTCAGCAAAGCAGGCATATGTGCATGCACACTTAGGTTGTTTATCTCAAAACTGGCCACCCTCCCTTCGGGCTGGGCGCCATCTTGTAATGGCGAATGCGGTGGCTTCCCACAGGTGCTACCCATATGTGCATAGGTATGTTGGGGAATCTATCCGTGATTTAGCCACGGGAACAAAGAAGAAATCCCAGCACCGTTCACAGAGCTACAGATTCCAGCCAGGTCAACCACTGATTCCTTTTGTGGTAACTGATAAGGACAAAAACAAACAAGAACAAACAAATAAACAAACACTAGAAAAGGGGTAGAGAGGTGGTGGGGAGGATCACAGTTTTAACCAAGGGTTTGATGAAGAAGGTGGGATGGGATGGTGGCTACCGGGGGCCAGAGGCAGTTGGTGAGGTGTTAGTCAAAAGAACAGAAGACTTCAGTCAGTGCCTTGAAAGGCAGCTCACTCGTGCAAGCTCGAGGACCTGAGTTTGAATCCACAGCACTCATACTCGAAGCTTGTCATGGCTGTGTGCGCCTGTCACCCAAGGTAGAAGTTGGAAATAAGAGGGTCACTGGGGCTTGCTGGGCTCCTAGATAGCTTCAGGTTCACTGAGACTCTGTCTCTGAGAATAAAATGGTAAGTGACAGGGCAGAGAGCAGTCTCCTCTGGTCTCCTTGTGTACACGTGGCTGCTCTCTTGGCCCTTCCGCAGTGTCTCCACGTTCCAGTCAGTTGTCCCTAACACTTACTGCATCTGAGGAGCAGGTATGAAGAACACCTGGCTAGAGGAAGTGTCCTCATCAGCTACAGACAGGGCACTGATTCCCGGTAAGTGTCCAATAAGGCAACATGGCTGAGTAGCCACATAGTCCCATAGCATAGGACCTTAATTCCATCCCCAGTGCCTACACAGGACACCAAGCCTACCGGTGCTGGGGAGACAGAGACAGGAGTATCCCTGGAGTTTAGGTATTGCTCACAGCATGTGCTCCTGTGTACCTCACAGAAGGTACAGAGTGGGTCCAGCATCAGCTGCTGCATTTCTCTGGAGCCCCACGTGAGTCTCTCCACCCTCCCAGCCTGTTCAACATCACCCGTAACTTCTTGTCTCACGCCTGTCACACCGGTAGCTTCTACCCCAAAGCATTGCAGCTCTGACATGAAGGCTTCTGACCACGGGAACATGCCAGAATTGCAATCCAGAAGCATTTTAAGCTTGCACTCAGAGAGAGACTGACCTCACCCCACTTGGCACTAGAGAGATGCCAGGTGTTTAAATGGCACTCAGCACCCCGGAGAAGCATTAGACTCATTCTCTGCTGCCCCTTGGGTGAGCCTGTCTCACACCATCTATGCTATTCAAGGGTTGAGATGGCTCAGTTGGTCGCCACACAAGCATGGTGATCTGAGTTCCATCCCCAGCACCCACACAGAACACCAGATACACCAGTGCTGGGGAGACAGAGACAGGAATATCTCTGGAGCTCACTGGCCAGCCAGCCAGGCTGAATGGCTGAGTGTCCCAGGATCCAGAGAGAGACTGCCTCAAAGAAAGTAAGGGATGACATCCAAGGGTGAACTCTGGCCTCCATACATGTGTATACGTGTGGACCAACACATGTGAATACATATACACACAAACACACAAAAATAAATACCATAGGTTTAGTTGATTTCTTAAACAAATTTATTTTTGTAAATCTAAAATAACACATTTGATCGGCTGAGAGTCTGGTTCACAGAGGGTGACTTATTGGAATGAGAGGGGTAGGCCTTTATCTAGCTTACTATTTAGATTTGTATGTGTGTGTGTGTGTGTGTGTGTGTGTGTGTGTGTGTGTGCATATGATATGTGCATGCAGAGGCAAGAAAAGAGCATCAGAGCTCTTGGAACTGGAGTTACAGGTAATTGTAAGCTAAATGACTTGGGGGTCTGGAAACCGAATCCAGGTCTTCTACCAAAGCAGCAAGTGCTTTTAACCAATAAGCCGCCTTCTCCAAACCCTCTGTGGCTTTTCTACACACAAGGGATCAAGACTCCATCTTCATGTCCGTGGAGGATGACCTAAAGATTCATCTTCTAATTCACGAGGTTGGGGGAGGATTGACCTCACCAGAGGAGTTCTGGGAAGACACTCACTTTTAAGCTCCTAGCAGGATAACCTCTGGTGCTCAGGGAGGATCCAGTCTTTCCTGGGTAGTAAGAGAGGGCAGCAGAGTGAAACAGGAGTAGAGAAAATGGACTCACACATTACTAGTTCTCCCAGGGGTAAAGTCTTTGAGAAGGAGATCTTGAGCCATTAAGTTAGCCTAACTGGTCTCAGGATGGGTTGATGTGTTCAGAACCAATATAAAGCCACATCAATGTCTATCTTAGAAGTCACTTGGATCCAGACAGAAATGTTTAGCTCTGTGGACTAACCATGCCATGCAGTTATAGCAGGTGGGCTTGGGGGCTCTTGGAAGTAGCAGCCACCTTGATCCACTTAGCCTGGATGTCCTAGGCTGGAGATTGAAGGACAACTCCCCTCCCCACCAATTCCCCCAAACACACCTGGAAGCCTTTAGAACAAAGTCTGGTCCTCCAGATTTAGAAGTTGCAGGCTCCTGCCTTGATCCTGGCTGCTCTCTTCCCAATCCTTCCCAGCTCCCATATTTTCTACCTGCTCTGAAGTTATTGGAGCCTGGTGTGAATTTAGGGACAATAAAAACCATCAAAGGACTTGGTTCTGAGAACAATCAGAGGTGGGGGAGGTTGCAATAAAGGAAAACCCTGCCTGGGAAGGTGTGACTTCAAGGGGAGCTCGGGAGCAGTGACCTTGAGGAAGAGGTCTATCTTCTGGGGGAAATAGTTGACACATGGGATGACTTAGGGACCATCTGGCCCACTTCCAGGCAGAGATGGGAAGCACGGTCACTCTGCTGTCCCCGGGATGTCTACTTGGGGTATCAAGGCATCTGGTGCTATGTACCTCAGCTCAATGTCCTTTTCCCACAATCCAATCTCACTTGGACACACCTCCTAGACACCTTATATTTTGCTACCTGCCCCTCAGGTCTCTCCAGTCTTAGAGATGTTCTTGACACACAAGACAGAATCTCTGAATGTGTCCCCGTGTGCGTCTCACTCAGGGGTGCTGGGTGGGTGGAAGGACTGATGCAGCCATGTGCAATCTCCGCCTTTGTGGATTTCCTTTGCGTGCAGAAGGACTACCTTCTCATCTGTTTTATGACAGGCTATGTGGTAGTGTTATGGCTGGGAAGAGAGTGAGTGTATGGGATGGACAATTACAGAGGCCACTGCGTAAGGTCTCAGCATTGTCACAGGTCTGTGGCTTCTGTAGCTTTCCCCCTCTGCTCAGCTATGAGGCTTCCCATGTTTAAACACTCCCTCATGATTCTAGCATTCATACCTCACCAAGGTTTGGTGAGTGGCTGTTAGTCAGCTGAGAGGCCACCTCCTCCAGGATGTCCCCTGGCTTTCCTTTCTCTGTACCCAAATCCCACTGCAGCCACAAGCCCTTACCTCCTTTATTTGGCTACAGACAGCTACCTAGCTGTCACCAAGGGTCTACCAGTTGGCTCTTGGTATTTCTATCATCTGCCCCTTACTGGTCGTTCCATTCAATGTGGCACCACTCAGGGAACCATTTTCTCTCAAGAATGTCCTGGTGGGATATAAGCAAACCTTCTCAGACTTGTGTCATAACCTGAGCAAGTTCCCTTGTCTGGACTCTGCCACCATTATCAGACTCCAGCATCACCCACCCACCCACCCACCCTGAAAAGCATTTGCACTTGCTATTCCTGAGGTATTATGCAAGTCATTGCTAAGAGAGGCAGCCTTTTCTCAAGAAGGAGGGATGGCAGAGCTGTTCAGAGGGGCTTTGGCACTGTGGGAGTGCCTACAAGGGAGTGGGTACCAAGCTGCACCCACAAAGGAACCCCATGTACAATTGGATCTCATATACCCAATGCAGCCTACCTCCCCACTTGAAGGCAGGGCTGCCCAGGTCAGCCACACAGTCCCAGGGAGGTTCTACTTCAGGCCCTCCTGAAGGATCTTTAAGCCATAATTGCTGACCCAGGATGTGTTAGTGTTGAGTTTATCAAGTGGTTGAATCCCAGCATTCCTCCTTTTAGCATCAGAGCCAAAACTAATATAAACACCCCATTTTCCATTCGTTACTCTAATTCCATCAGCAAGCTGACCAGACCTGACCCTGGGCTGCAGCCTCCTCTGATTTATGGCCTCACCAACAGATGTAGTGGGCTGAGACCCGAGTTGGGTATCTGAGAAGTTGGGAGGAGGCTGGGTCAAGAGCTCTGTGATGGATGCTCCAGCCCCTTGTGCAGCAGGAGGTGGGAGGGTCACTGTCTTTTAGAGAGAAGAGACTTGAGAAGTTGGATGCTTGGCTGGGTGGGAGGGGTAAGACAGGCTCATCTATCTGGGCCAGAAGCTGAGATACTCTTTTCTGTATCCTCCTGCTCTCTGCTGTTAAGCCATATGACCCCGAAAGAGAGAGAAAGTGATAAATACTGAGACTAAAAGCAATTTAGGGAAGGAAAGGCTTACAAGCTACACACAGTTCACCATGAAGGGAAGCCGAGGAGGGAATTCAAGGCGGGAGCTTGAAGCAGGGACTCAGTGTGGGTACTGGAAGTAGATCTCTCTCTCTCTCTCTCTCTCTCTCTCTCTCTCTCTCTCTCTCTCTCTCACACACACACACACACACACACACACACAAACCAGCTAGCTTTCTTAGACAGCGCAGGCCCACCTGCCTACGGATGGTGCCCAAAGTGGGCTGGACCTGCATATCTACTACCAATCAAGAAAATGCTCCAGGGCTGGAGAGATGGCTCATTGGTTAAGAGCACTGATTGCTCTTCCCAAGGTCCTGAGTTCAAATCCCAGAAACCACATGGTGGCTGTCTTAGTCAGGGTTTCTATTCCTGCATAAACATCATGACCAAGAAGCAAGTTGGGGAGGAAAGGGTTTATTCAGCTTACACTTCCACATTGCTGTTCATCACCAGAGGAAGTCAGGACTGGAACTCAAGCAGGTCAGGAAGCAGGAGCTGATGCAGAGGCCATGGAGGAATGTCACTTACTGGATTGCTTGCTCTGGCTTGCTCAGCCTGCTTTCTTATAGAAGCCACGTCTACCAGCCTAGGGATGGCACCACCCACAATGGGCTGGACCCTCCCCCCTCGATCACTAGTTGAGAAAATTCCTTACAGCTGGATCTCATGGAGGCATTTCCCCAACTGAGGCTCCTTTCTCTGTGATAACTTCAGCTTGTGTCAAAGTTGACACAAAACCAGCCAGTACAGTGGCTCACAACCATCTGTAATGAGCCCTGGTGCCCTCTTCTGGTGTATCTGAAGACAGTTACAGTGTAGTTATATATAATAAATAAATAAATCTTAAAAAAAAAAAGAAAAGAAAATGCTCCAGAGATAAGGCCACAGAGTAATCTGATAAAGGCAGTTCTTCAGTTAAGGTTCCCTCTTCCCAAATCTGTCCTGTTGACAACTAAGATTATCTACCAGATTGTTCCACGGCTAATGATAAACTGGAGTCAAGGTAATTTGAGGAGAGTCTCAGAAGAGCCATGTATGTTGAGGAATGGGAAACTTAATGGCTGCAAAGACCTTCCCTCGTGAACCAACCTGACACTTGCATAAGCAGGTACCTTGTGAGTTTCAGGGTAACTTCCCAAAGCACATTTCAGAAGATCTAGTTTCTAGCCCTGGGGATGGACACCGATACCACATTTGGCTGAGAGCTCTCACAGAACTGAAGCTGGCTATGCATCCCAAAAGACAGCCTGCACCAGTGACACATGGCTATGCTTTATCATGATTAGATACGTGACATTTTTCAGAAGAACTGGATCCACTGAACTTAACCCAGAGGTGGAAACTTGGTGTATGAAGAACTCCTGTTCTGGTCCTCAACATACTCACCCTCAGCCTCGTGGGACATGGCCAGGAAGATGCTTCTGACACTTCTCATGACATGGTGCTGGGTGAAAATAGTGAGGTGCTTCTGTGCTACCATGGGGACCTCGTGAGAGGCAAAGAGGAACCCCAAAAGACAGTAGTTGGATTTGTCTACCATGAAGGCATGGGTCTGGTAGAAGACCAAGGGTCTCCTCTATGGAAACCATGTTTCTGTCATATGTGGCTTGTCCTTGAGTGTACTTACTTTACTCATGTGACTCTTCTTAGTCCTCGGAGTATAAACTGTCTGATGCTCTAAATAAAGTTAGGTATTACATGAGACTTTAGTTTATCTCATTTTAAGGTCCTGCTCTCCTGGGATCATGCTGCTAACTAGCGTGATGGGAACAGACCTTAAAAACTCATTCAGTGGCCTAGGGTGTACACATACTTAATGAGCTTAGGGTTAGAATCTGATTCATGTGATTCACTCTTTAAAATTTTCATGAACCTGGGACATATTTTTTTTCCTTTTATTCATTCATTTTGCATTAAAACTTTTATTTATTTATTTTATGTATAAGAGTGCACTGTAGCTGTCTTCAAAACACCAGAAGACAGCATCAGACCCCATTATTACAGATGGTTGTGAGCCACCATGTGGTTGCTGGGATTTGAACTCAGGACCTCTGGAAGAGCAGTCAGTGCTCTTAACCATTGAGCCATCTCTTCAGCTCTTCAGCCCCCACTTTACTTTTTAATGAACAAACCTTTTGTTTATTTCTTTGAGACAGGGTCTTAGTAGGCAGCTAAGACTTGAACTCTGGATCTCCCTCTGCTTTCCTAGTGCTAGGATTTAGGCATAAGGCACCACACTGGAGTTATGTGTAGGTTTGTTTCCCCTTTCCTAGTGAAGATACCATTCATACCTTGGAAGGGAATGCATTGAAAGGCTGCTAGCAGAATACTGGCTTCCAGGCAGCTAAGTCTTATAGTCCACACCCACGTGACACACCTACTCCAACAGGGCCACACCTTCTAATCATGCCGCTCCCTGAGCTAAGCAAATACAAACCATCATAGATATTTTTGGAGATTTTTTTTCTGTCTTATATTACATTGTTTGGTCATTTTTAAAAAGCTTATTGGTATTTTGCTTGTACATTATGGTTTCTGACATTGTGTATCATTGGGTTTTGTTTTGTCTGTGTGTACATGGGTTGGTGTATATACATGGGTTGGTGTGTGTACATGAGTTGGTGTGTGTACATGGGTTGGTGTATATACATGGGTTGGTGTGTGTACCTGGGTTGGTGTGTATACATGGTTTGGTGTGTGTATGTGGGTTGGTGTGTGTCCATAGGTTGGTGTGTGTACATGGGTTGGTTGTTGCCTGTACATAGGTTGGTATATGTACGTGGCCTGCTATGTATACATGGGTTGGTGTGTGTACATGGGTTGGTGTGTGTACATGGGTTGGTGTGTATGTATACATGGTTTGGTGTGTGTACATGGGTTGGTGTGTGTATATAGGTTGGTGTGTGTACATGGGTTGGTGTGTGTACATGGGTTGGTGTGTGTACATGGGATGCTGTATATACATGAACAGAGTGAAATTTGCAGATGCGCTGACTTGCTTATGGGGACCGGACACACAGATTCCTTAGCTGTGCTAAGGAATGGAGAAGTGCTAATCACACACCTCCCTTGACACATCTCTCAAGAAAGACAAGATTATAGGAAGATCCTTCCAGTTCAGACAGGATAAACTCACGGGCTATAGAGACAGACGATACAATCATTGAGTGTGTGGGGTGTGAACGACCTTTGTGTGCACACAATGTCAGGGCTTGACCAAATTATTCTGGCTTCTTTTGTGCCATTGAATCACTTTGGGTGATAGTTGGGGTTGGGGTTAGAATTTAAGATGCTGTCATTACCTCCTGTGCACTACTACTGGTGCTCCAGGGAGAAAAACACAGCATGGGAGGACCATTGTGACTTTAGCTGCTGTCATAGCTCAAAGGGCCTGGTGGCGAATGGAAGCCAGTGGGGCTTCAAGAGAGCCACTGAGCTGAGTGGGCTGGGAGAAGCATCACGGTCTGTGGGGAACTCACTCAGTTCAGTCAGTTACTTGGAAGAGCAAGGGCCTGGTACCAGTGTGCAAGAGGCAGATAGAATCCTGGTGGAGAAGCTGCTGGGACATCTCACTGGGTCCTTTCAAATAGATGCTCTTTTTTATGTACGTCGAAGGCAATGCCATCTTCGTCTTCCTAACTAGGACAATGGCTTGGAGACTCATCCAAGCATTTGTGGCTATTTCGGCCATTTTCAAGAATGCTGCAAAGTTCACGTGTGAAGTTTCTTCAGGATCTATCTTATTGGGAACCTGAAGGATTTGGAATCAGGTATTTATGTGTCAATCCATGGGACTGTTGTCTACACTTGCATCAGGTCAACCAGTCTTTATTGAGCCCCCGAGACAATGGACTTAAAAGTAACCTACCACTGAAGTGAGAAAACAACACCTGGTTCCTATATATATGCCCCATTTGCAGGGACATCATTTGCATACGTCTCATTTGCATGCATAATATTTGCATACATCTCATTTACATAAGTTATATTTGCATGCACCTCCTTTGCATCCTGATTAAGATCTAGGGCTTTAAGAATACCCATGTTTTGAATAATCACTTATGTCAAAGAGAACCATATTTCCATGGTGAGGAGAAAAATTCTCTAGAAAGACAATGTGTAGCATAAACTATAGCAACAACTCCTAACTGAAAACAACATAGAAAACTGTGTTCCCAGCATAGAGAAAAACGAAACCAGACTATGTAAACAAAATAGCAGCCATTAAGTAGAAGAATCTTCAATAAATTAACAGTTGAGAACAATGCTTTAAAAAAAAATCACAAGTTCCTCTTAAATCTATTATTTTCTATTTTTCTTCTATTTTTGCATACACTGAGACAATTCTATTTCAGAGACATTTGAAAGATGTGAGAAACTAGAGTTGAATTCAATGTATAGATTAAAAAAAAAAAAGACCAGAAAAAAAAGAGCATGTTTTTAAAAAGGGATAGTGTAGATCACCCACTAGGGCATACAGGTTTTCTGACTTTCTTGGGAACACGGTGAATAACTTTCTCTGTGACCGGCCATCTTGCCATTGGTACCTGAAGGTTATACTGCTAAGCTTGGCTTCTCACAGTTTTAAATTCACTGTCATGGAGGCATGCCCAGCATTGCATCAGAAATGAGAGCCCAGACTGAGAAATGTTAAGAACTGTGATCCGTTGAATATTTAGGGCATTTTGCTATGTCAGTGCTCCCCTCAAAGACAACAAAATATCTACTGTAGCTAACACACTTAGGGCTCAGAGTGAGTCTGACGGTCCCTGCTGAATGGAGTCAGGATGCCTTAGACAAAAATGCAAATACAACATGGGTAAACATCTTACACCAGGAAGTTAATACTTGAAGACCTTTATTATGATGTAGTGGCCAGAGGTCAGCTCTAGAGTGGCCTGTGAAACACTCTTCAGACATTGCATCTGAAAACAAGGAAATAGCTTCAGTATGGTGGAAGTCCCAACTGGAGAAAATGTGTGTTCATCTAACAAATTTAGCACAGCAAAATCATATAATGGCTAATCTCAGTGGTCAACCTGACAACACAGGTCAGAAGAGGGAACCTCATTAGAGAAATCACATCCACCAGGTTGGCCGATAGCCATGTCTGCGGGGTATTTTCTTGACTGACTTAGATGGCCAGGCTTCTCTGGTTTCTGACATGAATTTCCTTTATGGCTTCCTCACTACCCTTCCTAAAAAACAAACCTTTTCTTCCCCAAGTTGTTTTTAGTTAATGTTCTGTCATGGCAACAGAGGAATAAGCTAGGACAAAGGACTGTGAACTCTGACACATTTGCTCAGGGCAGATATGTGTTCTTGTCTTAGAAGGAACCACACAATAGACACACCCTAACTTGGAAAACAGACTGTATTCACCCAAATATCCCCTTGAGTGCCTCACAATGGAATTAGGGAAAGGCACCCCCAGGTTGTACCCTTCTCCTAATGAGAAACACAGCCCTTAATGCAGAGAGCTTCAAAAGACACCCAGGACATGTGGAGCCTCTTTTGTCTCCTAACATCAGAGCTGCTGATCTAGCTGGGATACAACCAACCCCTTCCAGCTGTCTGGTGAAGGTGGGGCGCTTGCCCAGTCTCACTGTTGGCTAACTGGCTCCAACACAGGGATACACCAAGAACTAGTCCAACAAATGATAAATAAGGCAGACGTCAGGAAACAGAATGTCACACAGAGGACAGTTTAACTCATCCTTTACCTCCATGGCTCAGTTTGATAAAACCTATAATCATGTTTGACTTTAGGAAATTGAAAAGCCTTAAAACTTACAGCACATTTGGCATGAATTTTATCATTAGCCCCAAGCTCACTGAGAATGGAGATCCTAGGAGAAGGTGACTAAGCAGAAAGAAGTCTATGGGTCAGAGTTCAAACTCTTTAGTGCACCAAGCATCTCAGTGGTCAGGCATCTGCTTGGGCAATACCAGGAGGCAGAGGGAAGCAGATATCTGAGTTCAAGGCCAGCCTGGGACAGAGAAAGTTCCAAGGAAAGTAGACCTTAGGTCCAGGTGTTGTACACATTTTTAATCTTGGACCACACCTTCTGCTGGAGGCCTACATAGGGACAGTGGGAAAGAAAGGGTTAATCCTTTTTTTTGCTTGTTTGCCCTCACTTTTATAGTGCATCCACTGGAGCCTACTTCTTCAGGATTCCAAAAATGCTTTAATTTTATCTGCAGACAGAGTGCCATATAGAAAGGACAAATGGATGCAGTGAAGTCAACTGCCAAGCTCTGCCAAGAGAAGGTAAGCAAGCAAATCATAGCTTTTGCTTCACAAAAGGCCCGTCAGATATCCTGGGCCAGAAGTCTGAAGACAGATGCTCCAACGCTATAGATAATATTGAGGACTGTCCGGGTGGTCAGCTGTCTCTTCATTTCTGTATTTTTGGAAGCTGTGTTCGTGTGCTTCCGGCATACATGTAGCATTTATTTTCTTCTTCGGCCTCTGGTGGGGTTAAAGACTAAATAGTCGTAGTCCTACCAGAAGCCTAAATAGTTTAGGATTTAAAGGGTATTCTAGGTCGAAGAAGGTAATTTTAGGAGTGTAATACAAGGTAGGATACAAACTGATATACGTACAGAACTCTGACTCACCAGGACAGGATCAATGATAGAATACATTCTCCTGAGTTGCCAAATACGTTTATTTTTAAATGTAACTTTTAATCATTTTTGTAATAATTTCATAATTGTTCCTCAGGTGTGCTGTTTATTATTATAAGAGAAAGAGCCCTTTTTTGTTTAGTTGGAATTGTGGAGGTTTGGTCTATTGCTATGTATTGGAATGCTACAATCTATACCTAAAGGTCTAGGCCTATAGGTGACTCCTCATGTTTACAAGCTTTTGCTGTGCTATCCTTGCTTGATTTAAAGCTACGGATTAAATAAAATTGGCTACAGCCAACTAATGGAGGGATTAGAGGTAGGTGGGTTAGGCGTGACCTGGTTGGAAGAGGAAAAATGGGGAGGAAAGAGGAAGAAGGAGGAGACAGACACTGTGGAATAAAGGAAGACGGTGCAGAAGAAGAGAAAGGAGAGGCCACCATGGGTCAGCTGAGCCACAAAAATGTGGCCTTGAGGGCTGCACAATAAAAGCTAGGAGCACCTTAGTTGAAACATAGATGCAATAACTCAGGGTTATCGATAGGAAAGTAGACTCTAACAGCATAGAGGGTAGGGAGCTGCCCAGCTGTTGTGCTGCTTATGGGATATTGTAAATATAAAAGCTGTGAGTGTGTCTTTCTTCTGGGAACTCAATAACCAAAAGCAGGGTAGAAAGCCCCGGGCCAGGATATTAATTTTTTTTTTTAACTACAGAAACATCCAACCTCGTGGGACTGAGCAGCTACTAGATTCTTGGACTTTCCATTCACAGCTGGCCATGGTTGGGTTAGTTGGAATGCAGACTCAAAGTCATTCCAATAAATTCCATTAATATATAGAGACATTCCATAAGTTCTGTGACTGTACAGTGTTAAGCCCTAGGTAAAATGTTAAAGCTTAGGTAACTGTTACCTGGCTAACTTGCCATTTTACGCCATTACTAGGAAATTTTTTCATGCTCATGTTGATTACCTTTTCTGTTATGCTCTGTGTCCCTGGGAACATATCACAATAGAAGTCAGTAACTGCTTTGTATAGCTTACCCATAATAAACCTGGACTAACCACCTAGAAGCTGCACTTCCTGCACCTGTGTATACATTTTTTCGGTATTTGTTTTTATAAGCTGCCCCTGGTATAGGACCCGAACATAAGAGAGACACCTACACTAGTATGAGAAACTATTTGGAATAAGATTTCCATTTTGAATAGGGGTTGAGTAAAGTTTAAGTTACACAAAA
Organism: Micromys minutus; assembly: GCF_963924665.1. Lineage (NCBI taxonomy): Eukaryota > Metazoa > Chordata > Mammalia > Rodentia > Muridae > Micromys > Micromys minutus. Next base: position 28,137,733 of record NC_137964.1, read on the forward strand.
CCTTTCTGGGAATTGACATCCTACTTGGCAGAAAGAGACATGTTTGTGGGTCACTGACATCCTTGTTGGCAAGTTAATACATGAATGTTAGACAAGTCCCATCCTGGTAGACAAGTTAAAGACGTCAAGTACCCTATCACAGCTGAATACCCCAACCAATGGGAGCAGGATAAGTGTACAACAGAGACATGTTACTAAGAAAATCCCCTATCTCTAAATCCTAATTGGTGGAATAACTTGGCAAAGTTATTGTAGGTTTTAGTCTTAAAAATCCTGTAGGATCTTAACCCAATGTCACAACCAGCTCCTAAGTCTGGATCTGTGGTCTCTGGTCGATCAGTCTTGGGGTGTATGTTCAGTAAGCTATCCCTGTGTGACTGAGACTGGTGTTTGTGTAGTTTGTGAGGAGACTCCTGGACCTCAATATAGAAAACCTCAACTAATACAAAATAAAAGAACATTGACTGTTCTTCTAAAGGTCCTGAGTTCAATTCCCAGCAACCACATGGTGGCTCACAACCATGTGTAATGGGATACAATGCCTTCTTCTGGTGTGTCTGAGGACAGCAACAGTGTACACATAACATAAAAAAGAATAAATAAACATGTTTGTAAAAAACACCAAAAAACCCTCTTGTCAGAGACACATGTTCAAGGGTTCCCCATACATGTACCAATCTGTCACCCACTGACTATGTGGTGACTTAATTGAGTTCAAGAGAAGGTGTAGTGGTACCAAACCCACCATGAAACTGGCCTGTATGGGCCTGGTTTGGTAACAACCCATCATGGGAATTGTGAGTGAAAGCAGTGTGGCAAGATGCCACACTGGAATGGCTCATGGACCACCTAGGTCAGAGAATATCCTGGGGCTCAGCATGGAGCTGCGGAGATAAATTAGTGCAAGTTCCTATGGCCTGACAGAGTGGGAACTAACATGGACGCAACTGCCTGGGTCAGAGAGAGCTGAGGGCAGGGCAGAGAGGTATGTGCTGGAACTGGTTACACAACTTTTAAAATATTCATCACAACATATCCCATGATTCTCACACCTGAGACCCAGGAATGACAGAGTCACATTTTTTTTTTTTTTTTTTTTTTTTTTTTTTGGTCAATGTCTACAGTTCAGCACTGCCTTTAAGCCTCTCTTACATGCGAGGCTCCTATTTCAAGGATAGATGGAATCTTGCTGTCAAGACACATTAGACTGAATTGCTTGAATAACTGTTTTAATAGTATATTCCCAAGACCTTCAAGATGACAAGGCTCTATATGAGCCCTGTTGGTCAGTATGGCTTTGTCCATGTTTACCATGTTATTCCCATTTCTAACATTATCTGGACAGGATGTCCCACATGGGCACACTACAGTGACTGTGCCAACTAATTCACTAATAAGGTGATAAGGGACAGTCTCTTCAGATGTCATTTCTAATCCTCCAGCACAGCCAAGTGTAACTTCCTGGGTTTCCACATGGACTTTTACCCTGGAGAAGTAGGGCATTCATCTCTTAATAACAATATTTGGTCTCCTCTCAGAGAGGCAGTGAGAAAGGTGTTGGAGAAGGTCTACCTTGGGTCAAAACATCCCTTGTGATCCTATTTGGTAACATCAGCTCTTTTTTTAAGATTGATTTACTGTATTTATTTACTATATACTGTAACTGTCTTCAGACACACCAGAAGAGGGCATCAGATCCATTACAGATGGTTGTGGTTGCTGGGAATTGAACTCAGGACCTCTGGAAGAGCAGTCGGTGCTCTTAACCACTGAGCCATCTCTCCAGCCCTGTGATCCTATTTGGAAAACCTCTTGAAAGCTCTAGGAAGAGTGCGAAGGGAATTCTAGGCTGTTTGTTTTCATTTCTTCCAGCAGTCTCATTTGCCAAAAGGGAGGCCTGGATGGTGATGGTTCCCCACACCGACACCACTCCCAAAGTATCAACGACTCTCCTTGTAACTGGGCTTTTTACGGAAAGAACTTGCATCGTTCAGTTCATGTCCTGACAACTGAATTTAAACGGGAAATTCATGAACCAACATGTCCGGTGGTCATGTCGGCACAGTGACTTATGGGCTGTGCACATTACTGCTCACCGGCCTCATTCAGATCTGCAGTGAAAGCAGCTGGAATAGGTGAGCTCTGGGCAAGGAAGACCCATAAGCATTTAAAGTGGCCTAGGAGGAAACTGTAGCAAGCCTCGTGGTTTTTAGCAGGCCCTTAGCTCCCAGTTCTAAAGAGCTGGAGGGGTTTTTATGGGATTGCTCATCTGTAGTGTTTTAATTTCGAACACTAGGGTTTTCTGGTGATTACAGGGACAGTCCCACATATGAGACAAACCCCAAATTCAAATGTTGATCAAGAACCAGAGTGTTAGATATACCCTTACAAGTGCCAACATTGGAAAAAATAAAGAAAAGTCTGTGTTCATGGCATTCACCACAACTCCCAAAGTATTCAAAAGGTCTATGCGAACTGATGGTCTAGCGTCCACAGAGCTGAGGATGGCTCTCCTGAGACTAATAGACCTCACCTTCCAGCAGAACAGGATCTAGAACTGATGGGAGAACATCTGTTGCTCATATTGCCCTGTGTGGGGAGTCTGACTGAAAATTCCACCCCTACCACACACCGGCTCCATTCAGTCCTGGCCACCATGGGTCATGAGAGATTGGGGCTCTGCTGACCCTTTCTGAAGCTTGAACATTCCAGAATCCAAATAGAATGCCACTACCTCTGCTTGCTTTGCCTTCCCTAAAGCAGACCAGGGCCTGCTTTTTAGGGTTGTAAAGTCAGGCTCAGTAGGTGAGGTCAACTTAAGTGGAATGGATGTCTTGAAGCAGCAAGGGTATAAATGAAAGCAGTCAAAAGAGAAAGTCCTCGTTCTTTTAGACAAAGAACAAGGGCCTTTAGTGTTGGACACAAATCACTAATGCTTGCAACATTGTGAAAATGTGAATCCATCTGAGAGGAAAGCTCCTGCACTGAGAATGTCTCAGGAGAAGGCTCCTGTTGACATCAGCTGCCCAGGCAAATCTTTCACAGGGTCTTACAGAAGTCGCTGTAACTGTGGTTAGAAACCAGGTTGTATTTAGCTTAGAAAAGTAAACTTAGGAGGAAAGTGGTATCTGAGATTCAAGAGCAAGGATGTCAGTGAAGGTTGGTACCCATACCTGCTGTGACTTGTTTATAGAGACAACAGAGAGTGGAGGGGGGTGTACAGTTGGTGTCTGAAAGGCAACCCTCTCAGAAGTCAGTTTGCTAAACTAAGAAGCTGGATCCTAAGCTGCAGTTCAGAAGTCAGGATGCTGGAGATGATAGAGCCATATGCTGTCCACTGAGGGAACATGGGACATGGGATCACACAGTGTGACAAGCTGTGCCATGATCCTCTCACCTGGTTTTCCCCCATCATGGTGAGCTCTGTCCCTTTTTAAATTGTCAAGCAGAGCCTTTCCTCCAGTTGATTTTTCCAGGTAACTTTTCACAGCAATGGAAAAATTAAATGATACTTTTCCCACTGAACACACGTTAATGCAATCAGAGGAAATAAAATATTTTAGGATTTCAAACATTTATCACATATAGGAACCACACAGCAAAGACAATTATTAATTCTTCCAGTGAGAAGAAGATATATTTCCCTGGGAAAAAAAAATCTCAGCTTCCCCAGAATGAGATGTTTGACATATCCCTCCACCCTCTGCTAGATAGAACAGCACAATAAGTATACATCACTTCTCTGTGAGACTTCCCAACTAGCTAAATCTTATCCTTGAGAAACCTGAGAAGGCCATGCTCTAAAACCTTTCCCCTCCACATCCTCTTTTAGACAGCCATAAAACATCCAAATTTTGGCATAGCTGGCATGACCAGGTAACATGGCAGGGTCTACCTGGTTCGCATGGTAAACTTGGAAGGCCAACCAAGCTGAAGACCCCATTAGAAGGCATATCCATCCATGGTCCTTCCATGACATCCTCACTGGATAATGTTACCTTGCATATGTGCAGAGACTGTAGTGTCAAATGACTTGGACATGGAGTTCATGGGCAATGTGGGTTACACATGCCAAGCTTCCATCAGACATAGCACCAAAACTCTGATGAGATTGGACCTTTCTGGCCAGCATAATCCCTGGCACTGTACCAAGGCTTACCACATGGCCTACTCTGAGCTCAAGATTGAGATGAGGTATATCCATATTTTCTCACAAGCAAGGAACTTTTTGAATTGGGAAGCAACACTAAGAACAGCCTTCCTGTTCTTGAGTTAGTCCTTTCTGGACTCTTCCTGTATCCCTTTCAGATTTCTGATTTGTCATCTATCACTGTTAGATCTCAGCCCCACAATGTCCTTTTCCCCTACATTGCAGCTACCTCTCAACTGTGCCTTAGCAAGTTCAAAGACATTTGATACTGACAGGTCTCATGGCCCAGGACCTTGACAGGAGGTCTCATATCTGGCAGTGTCTACCCTTGAGGGTGCATCTCATCTTCAGGGCAGTTAAATGTCTCCTACATGTCAATTCCCTTCTACTCACCTCTTACATACCATAAACCCTCTGTGTCCACCGAAGAATCTGCAATTGTGACAACCAGGCTCGAGAGAGTCAGGATAGCAGGATGAGCCTTCAAGGGCTTCATCATCTTGTGAGCTGCAATAGACAGCAGCATACAGTGGATTACAGACAGAATGACCACATATTGAGTTGTGGTCAGGGGAACGCTTAACGGGAATAGAGCAATGGCTGTCAAGAGCTTCACACAGCAATGAAGTCTGTAGTTGACTGGGCTCTTCGCCTTCAGAGGTGAGAGACCTCTACCAGAAGGTTCCATAAACTTTCAAGTAGGCAATTATCTTCCTTCAAGAACAAACTTGGTTCCCCCTCAGCATCACCAACACAAACTCAGGACAGAGATGCTATGTATAGAAGGCTCCTGGCAGTCATGGCAGGGACTCCAAAAACTCTAGTTTGAGCACTCTCTACTATTTAGATAAAAGAAGTATTTCTTTTTTAAAGTTTCCTATATAGAGCTCCTTCAATCTGGAAGCAAGATGCAATTGTATTGTACTGCACCTTCAAGTTTGGAAGGTTCCATTTATTGGACAGCCTCATGCATTCATAAATAAATAAATAAATAAATAAATAAGTAAGTAAGTAAATAAATAAATAAATAAATAAATAGAAAGAGTAACAAGAAGCAGTATTAAAGACAAGTCCACAGCTACTGTAGAGAAGTCTCTAGTGCTGCCTAAGGTTCCTCACACAAAGCTGGTGCCCAAGGACTGGAGCCTTCTCATGTCCCTTTCATTCTATAGGACATAAGTCTCCGTTGGGCTACAAGATTGGATCAGTATCCCCAAGCTATGAGTAGAGTCTATTCAAAGAACAATTTAAGTTACATGGCTGGTTCCGAGAGCAGAGTAACAGAACTCGGAAAGACCATGATAGAGAGGGTTCTTTATCTTCCATGGTTTCAGGAGCTGAAGCTCTAGACTTTTTACAGGGAGAAATTCTAATTGGGGCTCCAGGAATTCAGGACTCAGACTATGAAGTAGTGAAGCTGCTAAGAGCTGGCTGACAGGACCAGGAGTTTCCTGTGCTGTGTCCAGGAGTCAGCAGACCTATGCTGCTTTGGACATAGCCTTGAGGTCAGAAGTATACAGAAAGAAAAAATGGAATCTGTTGAGGGATGCTCCTCCCTCAACTGAGGGGCCCTTCTCAAAAAGGTTGCCAATACCACCTTCAGGTAAATGTGGAGTCATTGGATAATTCAAATGCAGCAACTTCAATTTTTATCCTTCAAGTGTCTGGATCATGATTGCATGTCATGCAAAAGAAATGCATTCCAGGAGTCTCTTTTGAAACAAAATTAACTCTAATCAGATAGTCAGATTCTCAAAACATGTCCAAACCCTGAAATACTTTGGCATCTCCCATGTATTGGTTGACTGGGCATCTTGCCAGGCACTTAACCCAAGAAAAACCAGTACAGGAAAATGTCTGAGGTCATACCTGTGCATCTATTTTCACCTCTACAGACTGAGGTCCTTTGCTATGAGGGCTTCCAGATATACTGAAGTCCAGCACCAATAGCAGATGCTGCATCATCAGCTTGGTGAATCAGAGAGCATTGTGCTATGAATACCTTGCATCAGACCTGCTAGTCACACAGGAGATGGTGACAATGACCAGAATCCCTACAGGCTCCTGTGTTGTAAAATGGTTCCAACAAGCAGTACTATCTTGAGAGGTCAACAGACTTTACAGGGTGGCTTAGCTGCTGTTATCCAGATACAACTAAACTGGACCTGGACTGCTGTTATATCTGTGAAGTGTTTGTGAGTGGATCGAGCTGCAGCTGCCGACCTGTGAACTGAGCCACTGATTTCCTGACAACATAGATGGGACTTGATCCAGAGAATCATTTCTAAACAGGTCCACTTCTCCCTTATCCTTTCTTTTCCACTATCTTTGGTGGGTGGTGAGCTAAAGGGAGGATAAAGTATTTAAGAACCATCATTAAGATGGCTTTCAAAAATACATGTTATACAGGATCGTTCTTGGTAGGCAATTGCAGAGAGATTTAGTTAGGGACTTAGGTTCTTAAAGTCATACATACTTTAATGTAGACCCAGAAGATGACAACAGGACAGGACACCCCCACCTCATCAATGCTCTTGCCTCTACTCAGGTCTCTACACAGGTAATCCTATCTTCAGAATGCCTTATGGGGTTGGCTAAAGCTGTTGCATTAAATGCATCTAAAACATACACCGTCCTGTATGCCCATTCCTGCTATATTTGCTTCTAATCACAGGACACTGGATAATATCAGAAGGTAGAAGGCATCAACAAAACGTGTAGTTGAAACCCATTTCTCTGCCCTTGGTTGGGAATGCACTCAATTAAGAATAGAATTTGGTAGCGGGATCAATATCATTAGAGTGTAAGACCCTTGGGTTTGTTATGCAGCCCTCTTGGTTTTCATTGGCTTTCTCATTCTCTACATTATTTCCCCCTTTCAAATGTGGATGTCAAGTTCCTGAGACACCACTCAGTAGTGCTGGGGACTCATGAGTGAGGTTCCTGGAAGCCCTAGTTCCTGAGCTGCCATTTACACAGTTCTTTTTTTTTTTTTTATTTTTATTTTATGAGCATGTCTTACCTCTTCTCCCGCTTTGTGTCTGTTTCTGGGATACTTTCTTATTTCACTACACAGCTGGGAGGGAGACAGGATGTAGATTTTGGGTCTCACCATGCCCAGATGGAGAAGCAGTCATAATACCTACAGGGACATCACTATGTTTTATATGTAAAGGTTGCTTATGTCAGCAACTTCACTGTCTTCACTGGTGCAGTTTTCAGTACAAAAGAGGATGGAGCCTGGCTGGTTGACCAGTTGGCTCAAGTTTACTGTGTGTATTGGTCGGTTCTAGGTTGTCAGAATTGGACTTCTGTAATCTCCATTTGTTGGGTTATTTAGAAATTAGGGATATTTTAAATTTGGATTCCTATCCTCATTGGGAGAAGGCATAACTAAATTCTGAACACATTGAGACTTAATATTACCTAATTATTAATAAAGCCATATGTACTGGCTGGTTTTGTGTCAACTTGACACAAACTAGAGTTATCACAGAGAAAGGAGCCTCAGTTGAGAAAATGCCACTACGAGATCCAGCTGAATGGCATTTTTTCAACAATTGATCAAGGTGGGAGAGCCTATCCCATTGTAGGTGGGGCCATCCCTGGGCTGGTAGACCTGGGTTCTATAAGAAAACAGGCTGAGCAAGCCAGGAGAAGCAAGCCAGTAAGTAACATCCCTTCATGGCCTCTACATCAGCTCCTGCTTTCTGACCTGCTTGAGTTCCAGTCCTGACTTCCTCTGGTGATAAACAGCAATGTGGAAGTGTAAGCTGAATAAACTCTTTCCTCCCCAACTTGCTTCTTGGTCATGATGTTTGTGCAGAAATAGAAACCTTGACTAAGACAAATTGGTACCAGCATAGTGGGATATTCCTGTAACAACCTGACCATGTTTTGGGGAGCACTGTGGAAGGACTTTGGAATTTTGAGCTAGAAGAGCCACTGAGATGTTAAGAGCTCTGTGGAATGTTCTATAGAAACTTGGAAGATATTGTTGAAAACAGGGCAGAAGATGGAGGCCTGGCTTGTGAAATTTTAGAGGGAAGATTAAAAACTTTTATTAGGGCTGTTGCTGTTTTGATTGTGAAGATTCTGTGGTTTTGGTTAGCTGCAGCTGAAGAATCAGCTGTGATTAACAAGATACCAGAACTACTAAAGCAAAACCTTTGCATTACTGAGACTATTGATGCTGGTCAGCTAGAGCTAATAAATTAGTGGTGATTAAGAAGAGACCAGAATTATTGAGGTGAAATTTTATGGGAAGTATTTCCTGAGAGCACAAAGAAGCTGTGTTCCAGAGATAGCCAAGGTTGTACCTCGTGCTGTGGTTGGACTTGGTAATGTGTAAGAATCACCCAGATGGTACTGTTTTGAAGGAACGAATGGGTCATGAAGAGCAGCTGAGGCTTGGTACTGAGAGGCCATTGAAGGCCCTTAGTGAAGGTGCAGCCTCAGTTGCAATTAGTGCCCCAGGACAGAAGGGGTCATGCAGAGAAGTTGAGGCTTGGCACCATGAGGAGAGCCTATGAGAGGCTATTAGTGAAGCCTAGTTGTATCGGAGAATAGCAGTGTTTTGGGGATGCCAGTGCCATGAGGTGACCTCCAAGAACAGCAGTGGCAGTGGAGAGAGCAGGCAGCTGAAGCCTAGAAGACAAGGTGTGTGCTACAAAGGGCAGAGCTGGAGAAGTGACACAAGTCCTTGGAGGAGCCTAGAAGATTGTGAATGGATCCCAGACATTGACCAGTTAGAGTTTGATTTTGCTTTTGATTGTGACTGTGCCCTGATATTTTTCCCTCTTGAAGGAAGAAGTAGAGCCTCCAGTTAAGAGATGTTGAATTGAAAAAAGATTTTGAATTTCAAAAGAGTTTGGATATTTTAAAGTGATTGCAATTTTATTATGTAAGATTCTGTAAAGGCTGTGGGACTCTTAAGGATATTTAGATCTTGGGGATGAATAAGAAATAAGGGTTGAGGCTTACTGGAAATATGTTTCTGTGTCAAGTTGATAAGGGGTCAATTGTACTGGCTAGTTTTGTGTCAACTTGACACAAGCTGGAGTTATCACAGAGAAAGAAGCCTCAGTTGAGGAAATGCTTCTATGAGATCCAGGTATAAGGCATGTTCTCAACTAGTGATCAAGGGGGGAGGGCCCAGCCCATTGTGGGTGGGGCCATCCCTGGGCTGGTAGACCTGGGTTTTATAAGAAATCATGCTGAGCAAGCCAGGGGAAGCAAGCCAGTAAGTAACATCCCTTTATGGCCTCTACATCAGCTCCTGCTTCCTGACCTGCTTGAGTTCCAGTCCTGACTTCCTCTGATGATGAACAACAATGTGGAAGTGTAAGCTGAATAAACCCTTTCCTCCCCAACTTGCTTCTTGGTCATGATGTTTTGTGCAGGAATAGAAACCCTGACTAAGACAGTTGTATAAGCATCATTATTTGAGTCAATTTCCATGGTCCCAAACAATGTCACTGGTCCACAGTCTGTCCCCGGAAAGAATGCTGGGACAGGAGTGTGGCTCTCTAACCTACCTACTTCAGCTCCAGTCTGGTTTTAAGCCAGTTTATCCAGATGTTTAATGGCTTTCGTCCTGCAGTTCAGTGCTAAGCTTTAGTTGTGTTCTCAGAGGCTATGGTATCTGTCACCAAGTAGTAGTATCCAGTGCAGAGGCAATGAGAAGGCCTCATTCTAAGGCTAAAACTCAGCACTGTCCTCGGAGCAAGAACACCTCTAGGTTATCAGTCAGTAATGCCTTCATCTCAGGAAGAACTTGGCTGAAGACTGAGGGAGAAGCATTCCTAGTTGGTCTCCCTTTTCTATGCTGATCCTCTAATGATAGGCAAATTCAATCTAGAGACACCCAAATTGTAAACTCAGTTATGTCAAATAATGTTTTGCTGGGACCCACAGGTGAAATGATGTCTTGCTAAAGCAGACAGGTGGGAGGATGCTTTCTTGAAGCAGACACAAGTGAAAGGATGTTTTGATATATCAGACACGGAAAAGGATGTGTGATGGAGTATAGCTATGACCCCACAGACAGTGGGAGTGGGAGCATCAGTTTGATTTGCTCTGCCTCACTATTCTTCACTAACGACACACGTGTATTACTTCATCTTACATAGCACTGTTGAGCTCTGCATGTGGTAATGCCCCCATTAAGAGAAACTGCTTGTGAGGTTCCTGAGCCTTCTTGCCAATTCAGAGGCCTCGGACTGGTTGTCAAGCCTTGTGTTTTCTTCAGGACTGGACTAGAGCTGCTGGTTTGTGCATGGTGTCTGCCTGCCAAGAGGACTGATTTGTATTTGGTGTTTGATATGTGACTGAACAAGGAAGCTTGAGCTCATCCCCAAAGAAATATTACTCAACGGGTCCACTTCTTCACATCCTAATAACTTTTCTCTTCTACTACCTACAATGGGTAGTAGGCAAGAGAAGAAGTTGAATGTTTATTAAAAATATGCTGTGAAAACTGCACGAGTAGGTATAAAGAACTATATAGAGATCTATGTTTTTAGAAGATAGAGATCCTTTAACTACCTTGCCAGAAGGTCAAAGAGTCCAATCTAGTGTAAGAAGTACCCAATGGCCACTTTGAGTTGCACACACACACACACACACACACACACACACACATTTCACTGGTTCATAGTAGTGCTAGTCCTATGCATGTATACCCCACAGCCATGGCTTTGCCAGTCCAAACCCTCAGCAGGTATTATCTCTCCTGTTCTATGGCATCCTGGGAAGGCCTTGCATCTCAGTGTCCAGATTTCAGCCTGTCGGTTTTCTTCTTGTTTATAGCTCCCAGCCACTCAAGAAGACCTGTTTACCATACATGTTCCTTACCACACACACTCCAGGAGATGGGTCCAATTGTAGACAACTCAAGACAGGCTGAGACAACAGAACCTCACACAGGTAACATTCTGCTAGACAGACTGGACTCTGTGCCTGCAGAGAGGGTTTTGTGTTGTAACAGTGCTCCTGTCAGTGAGCGAGCTACTGAGTTTTGAACAGACATATTTCCTATGTCATAGCATTAAGGATCTGTGGTCAGATTTTATGGATGAATTATCACCTCCTGAATGTCTGCCAAAACCATGTTGGGATGGGCTATCCATTTCTAAGCAGTCTATCCAAACACTCAAAGTGGCTCTGAGGCTAAAGTGACAAGAGAGAACTGGTCATAATGATAGGCACACAGACAATGTCATGGCTACCAGAAGAACAGACATCTGGAGACACGGGCCTTTCCACAAGGAGTCGGGTCACCTTCAGCTACAGTAGACAAGAGACATGAGCACTACCCAAGAGACAAAGGACAGTCACTACCCATGCCACAATTGTAATTCAACACAGAACAGGGCCAGGAAATATGCTAGGCAGGGCCAGGGTGTCGTCATCACAGAGTACCCACCTCATTCAGGTAGCATGAAGCAATCCACTCTGAACAGGCAAGGCAGCATCCATCACTGCTGACAGTAGTGACTTCATGGATACCAATTATGAGGTCAGCGTTCAGTCAGGGTTCATCTCCATTCTATTTTATCTCCTCCATGGGAGACAAATCTTGCCCAAAGACTAGGTGCTCAAGTGCCATGTCTGAGCTGCCCACTCAGTGCCCATCAACCATGATGGGCCATAGAAGGCCGTTCCTCCTCCACAGCTAGCTAGAAGGAAAGAAGCAGGGAGAGTCTGAGTGTCTAAGAGCAGAGATTCATATCCGGGAAGGAGCAGGGCTCTGAATGAACACATCAGCACATATTCACTGGAGCTCAGGAGGCATGAAATGGATTTGTTGTGCTAAGGCGCACACAGAAGGACTTTCTGACTTGCAGTTGCATGGCTGGGGTTGAGTGGGGTGAGCTGGGATGGGAGATGAGTTCACAGATGGGTCTGAAGTCAAGCTTTAGGTCGAGCTACAAACTGAATGGATGGAAGGCCAGATGGGAGATGGGGGGAGTTCTAAGAACTAAGCAAGCCCACCCCTATGTGTTGGGGTGATGGGAAAAGGGGGAAGGGAGAACTCACTGCTGGCTGGGGGAAGTCAGACATGGGCAGCAGTTATGGGTCACTGGGCTGGGGAAGGATACCCAGGGAGCCAGGAGAGGGAAGTCCCACTTTGGACTGCATGACTCTAGTCCAGAGAGCAAGCAGGGAGCAGGGTCTGGAGTCAGAGACCCTGTCCTATCAGATCATCCTCAGGGGCCAGCTCTGGGATCCCTCGACCCCCTATGGCTCATTACTGAAGCATTTGACTTTAATCCTTCCTTTCTCCATTGACGCAAAACAAACACCCTGCTCCCCTTTCTTCTTTGGGACAGGGATCCCCTCCTAAGAGGCTTCCAGACAGACTTCTGTCCCTCTGGGTCAGGGAGCAGCTGCTCTGGAGATGGCCGGCTCCTCAGCGCCTGCCTAACCCCTCTGTCCCAAAGGCAGAAGCTGGAGCCACTGCCAGCTCTCATTAGAGGATCTGAGTGTCTATGCTTCCATCCTTAAAGTGGCAGACACGGGATAATCATCTCCATGGGGAGTTGAGGCAGGGGAGGGCGCCCTGGATGGAGTCCTCAGACTCATTAACGCCAGATGCTGGGGAATCTCGCTGGTCTCCTTGTGCTGAGCAGTGGAGACTAGCTTTGTTCTGGCGCTTCATCCCAGTCTAGAGACTAATTGAGGGCGTGGAGGCTCCATCTTGCTGATGCCAAGCCACCAGGGAAAGAACGAGACATGGGACAGTGGCAGGCAGTCTCTTCCAAGTGGCCTTCCCCTGAACCCATTGTTTGAGGCTTTATTCCATTTGGAGAGGAGTAGCCGGTGACAAAGATTGGATCTAGTCAAGCTAATCACAGACTTGGGGAGAAGCTTAATTGTCTAGTTTGGATATCAGAGGTATAATCAGACATTTCATGCCAGAAAAACAAAACAAAGCAACAAACAAACCCCTAAGATCAGTGACCGGGGCTGGAGTTTGTAGAGAATGAAGTGCCAAAGTCAAGAAATTCGACCTCCCAAACAGGTTCATACCAAAGCCTCATCATCCAAGGGAAGATTCTAGAAACAGGTATTAGATAAACAATCCCACCAATTACGCTCAAAGACAGACAGATCTGCAGCACCCCATGTTTGGCTTGATCTCTGGGAAGAAAGTTTGTCCACCTCTTGCTTTTTCTCTTTGTTCACAATAGGTTTGGTTTAGGAGCTGGACCCAAAGATGTCTAGTTTTTAGGAGGCATCCCAGTAGGATTAGTCATATTCCACCAAAATAAAGTTGGTAAAAAAAAAAAAAACTTTTAGAAAGTGTGTTTCTTGCACAGAAAAGTCAGCCAAGTGCTCAGAGAAACACATCCCACTAAACCAGAAGACAACGAAGCCTTCCAGAAGCCAGTGGAGCAAGCAGAAATGGTTACCCTATCCTGAAGACTAGCATTGATCACAGAGTCAGGTTCTTAATTTAGAGCGTTCCCAGTCTTGGGAGTTTTGGGGCACACAGGCATCGCACAGTAGGTGAGGATTTGCTCAGATGAAGCTCGAAGCTTGCTATTCTGACACAGCAGGAAAACAATGGCCCTACCCATACAGGACTCTCCAGAAGACAAGGACAGAAGGTGAAGGTCAAAGGTGACAGTAGACTTACAGACAGAGGCTTTTTTAGCTGGTTGGATGAGGTTGTAAGTCTCAGTGGCGTGCTGTAGATAAAAGTCTAGTATAGGATGGAGTTTGCCCAGTCAGCAATGGCTCATGGTATAGTGGACACTAGAGATGTTTTCTAAGTTTCTAAAGATATTCTTATAGCAGGTTATAAATCGAGCCATGGCAAGATGCTTCCCCTGTGCAGAAGCTATAGTTGTGCCCAAGGATGCTTTTAGGCTGTACTTCCAGACTGTGCATCAGGGGCCAGGAGTCTCCCTCTTTGACAGCATCTCTCTATATTTTATGTGTATAAAGCATTTAACACTCTGCTTACAATGCCAGGGCATGGTGGTCCTTTGCCTGTTGGGGAAGGGTTTTGCCTACTCATTGTATCTCAGAGAGCTGAAGACTGGCTAGATCTAGCTTTAAAGAAATATGACTGAGGAAGCTGGCAAAGTTGCTTCAACAACCCTCTCAAAATGTCACACTGCTCAGTGCTCAGGATTCACACTGAGCTCTCTGGTTCTGGGCAATATTCAACTCCAGCAAGGTTGTCTCCAGCATTAATAAGGCTTACTAAGGGCCACTGTATAATAATAATAATAATAATAATAATTAATGATGATGATACAGAAGTTCATAGGCAAAAGAAGAAGGTCCTTGTCTTAGTTTTGGTTTTACTGCTGTGAACAGACACCACGACTAAGGCAACTCTTATAAAGACAATGTTTAATTGGGGCTGGCTGAAAGGTTCAGATATTTTGTTCATTATCATCAAGGTGGGAGCAGGGCAGCATCCAGGCAGGCGTGGCACTGGAGGAGCTGAGTTTTACCTCTCATTCTGAAGGTATCTAGAAGACTGGCTCCCAGGCAGCTAGGAAGAGTGTTCTAAAGCCCATGCCCACAGTGACACACCTAATTCAACAAGGCCATAGCTTTTAGTGGTGTCACACCCTGGGCCAAGCATATATAAGCCATCACACTCCTATACATTTCTTTTTTCTTTCTTTTTTTTTTTTTTTTTTTTTTTTTTTTGAGACGAGGTATCTCTGGGTAATTCTGGCTGTCCTGAAACTTGCTCTGTAGACCAGGCTGGCCTTGAACGCAAAGATCTGCCCGCCTCTGCCTCCAAAGTGAGTGCTGTGATTGAGGGCATGCGACACCACACCTAGTTCTGAGAAAGGGCTTTTAAATGTCTCAAATACTCTAAACTTTAAAATATTGGGAAACCCAATGTTTAGAGACTGGATCTTGCTATATGCTTCATAGCCCAGGCTAGCTCTGAATTCATGCTTCTCCTGGCTTTGCCCCCTAAGTGCTGGGATTTGAGGTGGGAACCACAGCCTCTGGCTCCTTTGCAAAACTTAAATGGCTTTCGTTTGAGACAGGGTTTCATACAATGTAGTCCTTGCTGGCCTGGAACTCCGTATGTGGACAAAGCTGTCCTTGGACCCTCAGAGTCACCTATCTGCCTCTTGATTGCCACAAAGGCTTGCACCATCACACCCGACTCAACAGGACTCTATTAGCTTTAAGGTTTTGGTTTTTCTCCCCCCCCCAATATATTTTGATCATATTCTTTTCCCTCCCAGTTTCCCCCCAGATTCCACCTCCCCACTCACCCAATTTCCTGTTCCTCAAAAACAAACACACATCCAAGAAGACAAAAGATACTAAAACAAAACTAAACCAACCAACCAAACAGACAAACACCCCCCCCCCACACACACACACCCACATAGAAACACACACACAGAAGCCGTTTCTTGTTGGAGTATGGGACCCGCCTTGGAGCATGGTTGATATATACCTAGTGTCACTCCATTGGAGAAAACCAATTCCCCTCTCCCAGCATAAATCAATTGCAAGTAGCTTCCTGGTCAGAGGCGGGGCTTTGTACCCACTTCCTGTCCTGTGGCTTGAACTTGCTATTACTTGCAGGGACCACATTTTCTTCCTGCACTAGGTTTCTTCTTTCATTTGCAGCAGGGTTCTTCCCATGTTTTTTTTCGAAAGGCGCATCTGCCCCAAAGTGTCACCCTTATGCCCACCTCCTCTAGATTTAACTTTCAGCTAACCCAACATAATCTGCGTGGTCAGCTGCGAAGAGACACTCAGGCACTTTCTATGACAAGGGTCATAAGGCGGCCAGGCATCCAACACCTAGATGAACCAGAATCTTCTTCCATCAAACGGGGTGGCGGTGCGGTGCTTGCCAAACTCCTGAAGCCCTTCTCGGACAGGGGAAGGGAACAGGAGACACTACCGATGTGTCACACCAGAATTCTTCATGCAGCTCTTGCTCCCTTACAGACGAAGAAAAATTCTGGAGTGGAGGAGCCCAGATGTGTCTCACTTGACCCGAGCCTGAGATACAGAGTCTGGAGATAGAAGCCGGAGACTGTCCTCACTATCTGCAACTGTCATTTGCACCTTGCGACGTCGGCAGGGCCCTTCACTCTGCACGCTGCATGAACTGCGCCCCGCCGGACCCAAGTTCATTATCAGCAGGGTCTACTGTATACAGTTGTTGAAAATGGACCCCGTGGAGGGGGGGACAGCTGTTTGTACTTAGCGGTTAAGTGTCCCTGCGATGCAGGCGGCCTCTGACAAAAGCGTTGTTCTCTGCAAGGCTTCATTCTCTCAAAGACTTCCTAAATCAGGGCCAGATGTCTGCACATGACTCGTGTTTCTTCTGAGGATTCTTCTTTCTGGGAAGGGGGCTTTCACCGAGGTGTGGGAAGTGGGGTGCCTAAGCCGGCACGCTCAACCTCCTAGAAGATTTGGGGGTGGCAGTTGAGTGCTGAGTATGGCCATCGCAAAACTGAAAGTGATGGTGTCCATTTTACAGATGTGAAAGTAATCAGGACACAGGA
This sequence comes from Micromys minutus, assembly GCF_963924665.1. Classification (NCBI taxonomy): domain Eukaryota; kingdom Metazoa; phylum Chordata; class Mammalia; order Rodentia; family Muridae; genus Micromys; species Micromys minutus. The sequence continues at coordinate 28,154,398 of NC_137964.1, forward strand.
CATGTCCAAGCCCGGCCCACAAGTCATACAAGCCACTGTGTTGTTTGGGGAGCTATAAGCCATTGTGTTCGTGCCACTGAAATTCTAGCGAGCGGGATTATCAGAACCCAGATCTGAACTTCCATTCTGACTACAGTCAAGAAGTTTTGATTTATCCTGCAGAGGGAATATCTTATGTCTGTAGGGGGCTGGAAGGAAGAACCAGACCTAATGTCCACATTATCCCTTTTCTTCCTATGAGTAGAAATCCAGACAATGGCTGGAGCAACAGCAGCAACTTTGATATGTGAGGTGACCTTAGAATGGATGTCTCACAGGAGGGTCGTGGAACATGCAGGCCTCAGACAGACCAGCCCTCGAGACTTGGAATTGTCAACCTAGTATTTGTCCTTAGGTTTGGGGATATTATAAGATACACCTGATCCAACAGGGCTTCACACTGTCGACTGCACTGAGAAAGGATGTCTGACTCCACAGAGGCCTGTGTAGCTCCTGTTAGCACTGGTCCACTAACACTGGGCAGAGAATCCTCAGTGCTACCGTGGAAGGGACGTTTGTAGTCTCTGTCCATAATAAGAGACCGGAAGGGGAAATGCCCCCTTAGCCTTCAACCATCTGGGCTGCAGCGTGGCTCTTACTCAGTAAGAATGGCCGAGTCTAGAATTCTATGATCTTCATTTTAGAAGCTGAATGTTATCTGTCCTAGAATGCTTACAGTTTCTCATGTTCTCTCATCATGTCATACCTGAGAGGCTGAGGAATCAAGACTTCCCCACATATGCCAGGTGAAGCTGAGGTTTTAGGACAGCCATTGCTTACCTTGCGCAATACCACCCAAGCAGAGCCTAGAGTTTTGGCTTAACAACCAATCATACGGGGTTTCCGACAAAAATTCCAGCTCTCAGCATTCCTGCTCCTCAACCCCAGTGCCCAATGGAGCATAGCTCAACACCTTCCATCTCAGCGAGTTTATCCCCTCCCCATGTGAATTCTCTAGGTACAGCAGTTTGGGGTGTGCCACATCCCGAGCCCTGTCATCAGGAAGGGGGAGGTCTGAGGAAAACAGGCGTGGATGGGACAACAGGTTTCTCGGTTACAGAATGTCACTGATGAAGGAAAGTAAGGTTAGGGCGGAGTAGCATTTTCCAAGGAACGCTACAGGCTCTGCTTCCGACTCCAGCCTGAACTCAGGGGTCAAACCGAAGAGGGTCATAGCTCAAAGAGAAGGAGAAGCACTGGGCCTTACAGCACAACCTCAGTACTCCACACACCCATCCCCCTTTCCATGTGGCACTCAAACCAACAGCTTTTCTGACCCCATGGTCCCCAGAAGTGGCAACACAAACTCCTAATAAGAGCCCAGGAAGTTACAGATTAGGTGACATGTGACCCCCAGCTGGTGACTTTTGCCTGTGTTCTGTTTTAATCTTTGGCATCATCTCATGCTGCAAGATTACCCAATGTTTAAAGCAGTTTATGTTCCTTCTTAATCAAGGCCTTTCATACATAGAAAACTGGAAACATAGATTTGAGTCCTAAAGTAGGAGATCCAATCTTGGAGTATGTGTGAGTGGTAGAGTTTGCCTCGTATGCAGGAGGCCCTGGGATCCACTGTGAGTACCCTAAGTAAGAAGTGGTTTTCAGAAGTCAATAGTCCAGCTTGCCCGGAAGCCTGAAAAATGGGAGTGCTGGGTTGGGTGTGGCCACCCCGACAAAAACTCTTATCTCCTAGCATTCCTGCTCCTGAGCCCCAGTGCCCAGGGAGACTAGTTGCCCATAGACCTCGGTGGGGGTTGGGGGTGAATTGGAAGCAAGTGTTCAATTTTACCTTCTGCAGCAGTCCATGGCTGGGAAATCGCTTCTCCCCTGCAGCCCTTTCCACACCAGCAGCTGCGATTCCCCGCACTGTCAGTACCTTGCCAACAGGTTGGAAATGAATACGTTTCTCCACAGATGGCTGTCAGACAGGACACATGTGTGCACTTCTCTCTCTGCACCCGGGAGCATCAGACCTGGCAGAAGGTGGTCCCAGGACGGAGACTCCAGGCGGTATGGGCCACCTGCCCATCTAAGGTTTCTGGTGATGAGAGGGAGGGATGCAGAATGGGAGAGAAGTTTGGCTGACCTCTGCTGAGGCCCTCATCTAATACAGGAAGTGCTGGGACCCTGCATGCTCGCACCTGGGAAGGGCGGTTAAGACCAGACCTCGCTTACCCAGCTGTGCTTTCTCTTTTTTTGTCCCAAGGATGTCCAAAGATGCTGGAGAGCTGGGAGAATGGTCCATCTCCCAGATGTGTCTGCACTTAGCTATTTTTATTTCTATCCCTATATGGGCGGTCATCATGGAGGCAGGTATATGTTGGCGTGAAGGTGACAGCCACGTTTAACATTTCCTGTCTGATGGTACTGAGTTATATAGCAGCCGTGGAAGACGCATGGGACAGGGTGACACTGTTAGCCTGACACGGGGTTAAATACCATAAGCCTTACTTCATAATCACTCTTGGTGGTCTCAGCTGATGCTACTCCCGTGGTACTCAGGTCTGGCAGGAAGCTCTTAAAAAAATAAAGAGTTCCCCATGTTGATATGAAACACACCTTAGGCCTTCACAGAGTCATCCTCCCAATGTTCTCAAGGGTACAGGCATGCTGAGGTCTCCAGAGACCCTCACAACACCCTTGAGATCTGGAGATAGCTCACCCCTGGTCGCTACAACAGGCTTAGAAGGCAATGATCCATTCGGAGTTTGGAGATCCAGAGACAGGATAGAATCCAGTGTCATCTGTGTGGCTCAAGATCATAAGACTCGTCTTTGCAGGGGACTCAGTTCTGGAAAATCAAGTGACTCTGAGGGGGGTAAAGGCTCTCCCAAGGCACCCCTCCCCACCCCACCCCCACAACATTACGAGGGCTCCAAGAGGCTCTCACAGAAGTTTCACGTGACAATGGTCAAGTCTCAGATGTGGCTTGGATGCGATGCTTTCCAGGAATAACGGAGGAGTCAAAGGAAACCTTCATATCAACCCAAAGCTCTTCCCACCCTACTATCCAGCAGGGTTTTATGGGATGCTAAGTAAGTACATGGATGAAGAAAAAATAACGTGCTGTAGAACATGGTCACTATTTAAAAAAAAAAAAACTAACTAAAAAGATTAATGGTAACAGACAGACCTTCTCAGTTGTAGGAGGAACAGCAGCAGACATCTCTACATCAACACCAGGGGCAGTGCAGCTGCGAAGGCATCTCTTGTAGGAGGACCTAGTTGAAGACTGCCCGAGAGACCAAGGATTGCTGACACCAGCCAATCAGGAACTTCTGTTTAGAAGAGAAGCTTTCTTGGAACCAGTGGCAGGGGTGGAGGGTATTAAAGGAACTCCTGGAGTCTGTGTTGACTCTGAGCCACCTCACATCCAAGCCCTAAAGGCAGGTAGGGCTGGGCAGGGAGTAGTCCAAGGCATAGGCAGCACTCAGTGTGATTTTTTTTCCTGCCTATATAGACTAGGCAATGAAATTTTGGCATTTTGCTTGTTGGGGGGGTAGCTAATTGATTTAGACAGCTAGACACCAAATTCTTGATTATTATTATTATATGCATTCACCAGTGAGCAAGCTAGAGTAGAAGTCACCGTCACTGTCCTGTCTGATTCCATCTCGGTATTCATCTCTCCATGGTATTCGCTGTGCCTTGTGACACCCCTGTCAGCTGCCTCAGTGCTCGGGTAAGGGTGGACTGAATCTGAACACACACCATCTCAAATCGTTCTACACAGGCTAGCTGTAAGTCACCTTGATGCAAGCTGAAGAGACACCGGAGAGAAGGGAACTTCAAATGCCAAAATGCCTCTGTAAGACTGGGCTGTAGACAAGCCTGGAGGGCGTTTTCTCCCATTGATGTGGGAGGGCTCAGTCCACTGTGAGTGGGACCACTTCTGGGCAGGTGGTCCTGGGTTCTATAAGCAAGGAGGTTAAGCAAGCCAGTGAGTAGCGCTCCCCCATGGCCTCTGCATCAGCTCCTACCTAGTTTGAGCTTCCACCTTCAGTTCCACACTCACCTTCACGGAGCATAATTCAGGATATATGAGCCAAATAAAACCTTTTCCTCACAGACTTGCATTGGTTTTTTTTTTTTTTTTTTTTTTTTTTTTTTAAGTTGCTTCGCCACAGCGAAGACTTTCAACCACAACAAAGACTTTCCTAGACCAATCGTTCAAAAGTCAAGGACGTTCTACCCAAGGTCACTCCTACTTTCCAGCACCACTTGTCCGAAATGGAGATGCTGTTGCAGGGATCCACACCTAGGGATAGCACTCTCTACCCCTCTTGCCAGCCTGCAAGGGTTTGGCCATTCCTTACTGGTTTTTTCACTCTCTCCATATTATAGAGTCTACAGCATGCAGACATGGCCCCCACTGTAGGATGATGTCATTATGCAGCAAAGCGGGTCCAGCCTATCATAGGATGGGAAGGAAGGGTAGGCGGGGAAAAGCCTAGGAGGAGGAGGAGGTGAAGCAGAAGAATCAAGGTGGAGTCAGAGAAGAAGGATCTAGATCCAGGTGGTCTTAATTGGCGATAGGTAGATAGGAATATTTTTAGGGGTTTCTATAGGTCAATTTGTCTTATCTAGGTGGGTGGTTTATATCTTTGTCAACTGGCTGTAAGCTTATTGTGTGGATGTATTGTGGATCGGGGATTTAACATATAAATCTGTTTGATAAATTATGATCAAAATCATTGAGTCATGATTTTATCGAGCTGTGGGGAATGTGAGCAAAGTCCCCCAGCGAGCAGAGAGACAGCTGGGAGAGGGCGGCTCGCAGACCACATGGCAAAGAAGTATCCAAGGCTCGAGGCTCAGGTGGTGTAGCAGAGAAACAGCTGGGGTAAGTAGATCCGGCTCGGTAGCTCATGGCTCCACATGGATGCACGCAGAGTGTGAGGGTGCCAATAGCAACAGATCCATTTTTTTATTTGTATTGCAACACCCCACCCTGAGCTCTCTTCCATTAAAATGGATGAGCCGGGATCTTCTCTCCGGGACACTGATGTGAAAGGATGTCTGAGAGTCTTGGGTGTCCTTGGTTTTCATCCGTTCTTAAGACAGGGTCTCTTGTTCAACTGTGTAAGCATCCTTTGTTGGCTGGTTTGTGTCAGCTTGATGCAACCTAGAGTCATCTGGGTAGAGGGACCCTCAGTTGAAAGGATACCTCTCTTAGAGTGGCTTGTGGGCATATTTTTTCTTGACTATAGTGGAACTATGAGCAGCCTCTTCTGGGAAGGATTCAAGATAAAAGAAAGTGGGGGGGGGCATTTCAGAAGGGAGTTAGTCTTTTCTCTGACCGAGTTTATTTCCCCATTGCTGCTGCTGCAGACTCTCCTGACAGTAGAACCAGCAATTCCAAGCTTACATCATAGAATGGGCTACAACCAGTGGCTCACCAGGAACTTCCCAGTTTCCTGGGTGCCAGACTGAGACCACTGAAGCACCCCACCTTGTGAGCTGAATAACTACGGTCGCCCCGCCCCCATAGAAGCAGCTATACTGCAGCTACTCTTGACTCTCCAGGTACCTAACTCGAGGACTGAGTTCCAGGTTCTCGGCATCTCAGGGATGATTTAAAGGCTTATTGGTTCCATTCCTCTAGAGAACCAGGCTAGCTAGCTCTGGAGCTTCTTGGGACTCCACCTCTGCCTCCCATCTTCCCATAGGATTACAGATGGGCACACTATTGCATCTAGCTTTTATGCGGGTTCCGAGAATTTGAACTCAGATGCTCACCACTCGCATGGCCAAGCGTTTTACCCACTGAGCATCTTCCCAGCATCTCCTCACCCCAGGCTTTCTTTGAAGAGTCTGCTCAGTGGGCACATCAGCCTGTACAGACCTACCTCACTCATCTCCAAAAGAACTTTTCCCACCTGTTTCTCAGATGTTCATGGTTAAAGATACAACCTCAAACTCCAATTCAAGCAACATGTTCCTCAGCTTGAGCCAGAAGTGTTTAACAGTGGTGGGTTTATCTGCTCATCTTTCCAGTATCCCAGGGAGAAAGGGAGGTGCAAAGAATATAGCCCTTCAAGTCTTAAACTTGGCTGACCTGTAAGCCTATTCCCTGTACCTCCATAGTCCCCTATCTGCTAGTCATACATAAGTCAATGAGCTTGGGTACCAAAGGGATCTAACCATCCCTTGTTTACATGGGAAAATTCTTTCCTTCTCAGGATAACCCATTCCCATCTCAGCATTCCAGGCTGGAAAAGTCTTTCCCCACGCAGCTTTCTTTTCCTGATCACATCTGCTTTATCAAGTAGGGAGGCTCCAAATAGTCCTACCCTGCTGTGAAACCTACGAACAACAATGGCCAGTCTCGCAAAGATGGTCCCAAAGATGCAAGAGTGGCACTTATATCTCAGAAGAAACCAATGCCTGTCTAATTGGTCTTAAAGCCCTGTGCTGGGGAGTTTTCTGTCAGCTTGACACAAGGCTTAGAGTCATTGGAGAGGAAACCTCAGATAGAGAAAATGCCTCCATAAGATTGGGCTGCCGGCAAACCCGGAGGACATGTCTTAGTGGTTAATAGGAAGGGACTGGCTCATTATGGACGGGGCTACCTCTGGCCAAGAACGTCTTGAATTCTATAAGAAAGCAGACAGAACAAGCCACGGAGAGTAAGCCAGTAAGCAGCATCCCTCCATGGCCTCTGTGCCAGCTCCTGCCTCCAGGTTCCTGCCCTGCTTAGGTTCCTGTTCTGACTTCTTTCCATGATGAACAAACAGCCACTGTGCAAGTATAAGCCAAATGATCATTTTCCTCCCCAAGTCACCTTTGGTCCTGGTGTTTCATCACTGCAACTGTAACTCTAACTAGGGCAAGACACTCAGTAGTGACTTCATTTCTGGCACTTGAAACCTAGTCAACGGTTCTTAACTACCCTTGGCTGGTGATGTTATGGCCCCAGATAACACCTACTCCTTCCAGTTTCTTAAACCAGCATGATTTTTTTAACCTGCATTTTTACATGCTTATCCTTAGACCCACAGATAAGTGCAGTTTCCACCCCCTCAAAGGACCCCCTCACCCCTGACAACAGATGAGAGTTTTTCTCAAGTACAGAGAGAACTGACTGGGGTGGGTCCCCAGTCCTAATAGATACATTCAGTGTACGCCACCTCTACACCCAAAGGCTCAGAGAAGACACGGGCAGGGTGGTTTTTAAGGACCAGGTATAACAGGGAGCTCTTTCCAGGAAATCTCAACAATATGGTTGACTAAAGATTATCTACACAGTGACACCACAGTCAACCTAAGGGGACTAGGGAAGGCCCGAGCCCTAGGTAATGCTACAGGCAATGACCACTGTTAGAGAGGGCAGATGAATATGAATCAGGGATGATTTCTTTTACACTGTGCTTATGCAATCCCATTTGGTCAGACCCAAATACACATACATATGAGCAGTACTCTACATGAACTCAGTAGGCTGTGTGTGTGTGTGTGTGTGTGTGTATGTGTGTGTGTATGTGCATATGTGCATGTGTGTGTGTATTGTGTGTATGTTTTTATCTGTGTATATGTGTGTGCATGTGTGTGTATATATATGTGTGTATGTGTATATATATATGTGTGTGTGTATATGTGAGCATGTATGTGTGTGTATATATGTGTGTACATGTATGTGTGTGTATATGTGTGCATGTGTGTGTATATATATACATGTATATATATGTGTGTGTATATATGCATGTGTATATATATGTGTGTGTGTATATATATGTGTGTGTATGTATATGTGTGTGTATATATATGTGTGTGTATATATATGTGTATATATGTGTGCATGTATGTTTGTGTGTATATATGTGTGTATGTGTGTGTTTGTGTCTGTGTTTATAGTAAATATGTAATAGAAAGCAGAGATTTAATTTGAGATGATGGAGACATGAAAGTTGCAAGGAATGATAAAAATAATATAAATTCAGCACTCCTGTGTGAATTTCTCAAAGTTTAGTTTTAGCACTGTTTCTACTGTCCCAGTGAAGAGGTTCACGTAGTTCAGCTTCTAAATACTTAAGTATTTTTCCCCCTGATGACATCCAATGTCAGCCAGAGCATACCAAGAACCACGCCCAGTTGTTATCCTGTCCCTCAAATCCCCCCTTCTGAGTTTTTAGAAGGTACCTGCTTACCCAGGAAGCTCTGTGCTTTCAAATTGACTGCCCGCTTTGTTCTTAGACCGATCCTAGCCCCCTGGCCATTTCACAAGTGCAGGCGATTTCAGGGGATTAGAACCCTCACCTCTGGGGACCTTCTCACACTCTGCTAGGTGTGTTTTAATCACCAGGAGAGGCCCTGGCTGTCATGTCTCATTACTTAAATATATTATCACGGCCTGGCCTTGGCCGGTTTGGTGGGATTAAAGCAATAAAACTATATGGACAAGTGGCCAGCGTTAGTTGCCACCCAGAACTGCTGTGGGTGATGGCGCACAGCTGCAGCTTACACCCTACCCTCACCCCTACTTCCGCTCAGGCCCCAGAGCCCCACCTCCGGAGCCAGCAGCTGCTGCTCCCCAGCAGCCAGGCTGTCCCGGGATTGGTCCAGCTTCAAGAGGAAGCCGTGTTGCCTGGCAACAGACAAGCTGACTTACCTGGCTTCTCCTGGACCACTGGGGGTTGTGTGTGACTTTAGCCGCCCCGCCCCTCAGACAGCAAGTGAGGCATCTTTGTTATCTAATGCGCATTTATTCTTAATTGAGGAATATTCATCCCATGATCCAAAGTAGGGCCAGGGCATTGTTCTGAGACAGCTTTATAGAGATGTAAAACAGATGAAACAGTTGTGGGAGGCTCCTGGGACTTTTGTAAGAATTTCTATGAGTTTTATCGGGGGTGGAGTGGGGGGGGGGAGTCTTGCAGGAAACTGTCTCATGCCACACACACCCATTTTTGCTGAGCAACCAAGCTCAAAGCCACCACACAGCATCAGATGAACAATGATTACCTCAAACCATGAGGCATCTGAGACAGACTTCGCAAATTTGCAATTTCTGGAACTGCATAGAATCCATCCAGACTGTAGCAATGGAAAGGTGGTGGTGGTTGTTGCTGTTGGTTTGTTTGTTGAAGCAAATACCCAGGCTCTGCATTTTTAAGATAATGGCTGAAAAGACGATTTATTGTCTCTTGGGAGCCAAGTCATAAGATGAAGATGGATTCAGAATCCAGAATGCCTCCACCTGAAAAATCAACCCTTTTCTTGCAACATACTCTCAGGGATGCTGGTGCCCAGGCTGGTTTCCTCTGCTCCAACAGGGACAAACTAGTTTCTACCTGTGTTACAGGGTTCAGAGGTTAAGACTTGGGACTGGGACTTGTTTATGGCAGTGGCTTTTATAGCCACAGGAGTGTGCTGCACTGGTCTCAGCTCTCGGCATCAACCTGACAGTGTTGCTTCTGAGATGCTCTGAATTTATGGTTAGCAACGTTGTTTCTTAAGACAGACAAAGTTAAAAGGCAAGCCTGGAGCCCTCCTCTCCAAGTAAGGATTCAATTTGTGTATGTCCCTGGTTAGTTCTATGTAAACTTGACACAAGCTAGAGTCATATGAGAGGATGGACCCTCAAATGAAGAAAAAAATGTCTCTAAGATTGGTCCACAGGCAAGCCTGTAGAGAGCATTTTCTTGGCAATTGATAGGGGAGTGCCCAGTTCATTGTAGTGCCATCCCTGGGCTGGTGGTTCTAGGTTCTATAAGAAAGCAGGCTGAGCAAGCCATGGGGAGCAAGCCAGTAAGTAACACTCCTCCATCTCCTCTGTATTCATTCCTGCCTCCAGGTTCTTGCCCTGTCTGAGTTCCTGCCTTGACTTCCTCCAATGGCAAGAAGGTATACTACACTTAACTTTAGCTTTTGACCCCTTCATATCTTTTCCTTCTAAACCATCATTGATCTGATGCCCTTTCAGGCAAAACATGCTAATGTAAAATATGAAAGTTACTAGAAGCTGTGGTTTTGAGTTTCTTCAGGAGTAGAAAGCGCTTGTAATTTTCAGATGAAGTTTAAATAGTTGACCGTCTCCAGTCCCCAACATCAGCCTGGAGCACTCCATCCACTTTTTTTCTGTAAAGCAACAAAACTGATCATTCCCTGTTCGACTTCATAAGGGGGCATTGTAGGGACTTGGAAAGTACTCGGCAAAGTTCTTTCTAGAACAATGATTGGTTAGACACAACCAGTTTGGTCACGTCCATGTGTGGAGGTAAAGAACCGGAGTTTCTGGGTGCTTCAGATACAGTCTAGCCATGCATTCACTGATTGTGGAGTCTTCGCTTCTGAACATTGTCCCATCTCTATAAGCCACTCATGCATCAGCCCAAGCTTGTCACACGCATTAAAATGTAGCTTTTTCCTGAAACTAGATAGTAGATCCATGTGTAAGTCCCAGCAAGTTCTTCACCGACAGCTTTGGTAAAAGCATTCACACTAAACTCTGTTCAATTGGGAGAAACTGGTGCTGGAGCCCTGCCCCCACCAAAGCATGAGACTTCTGGGTATGCCCTCTGCTGAATAAACAGAAACCACACTGCCAATCACCACACCACAAGGATCCTAAAGGGATAGCTCAGAGTTCTACATGGAACTCTGGGGTTATGCGGTTCAGATAGCCCAGCTTCGTATAACTGATTAACAGTCTTGGCCTGACCGGATGCTCTCTCGGACTCACCTTTTTGGCCCCTGGAAGGGAGGCATTATTGGTGATGTCCTACTGGCACTGTGGCTCCCTGCCGTTTGCCAGGACAATGGCATTAAAGCAAGTTCAAGTACACATCCAACCCTTGAGGCCAGACTAAACAGAAGCTGGGAATATCAGTTAATGGATCTCTTCCTAGCCTAAGTAAGATTCAACGCTACTTAGTTTCTTATTGGTGAGGCTCTTCCTACTGAGAACTTGTCAGGTTGGGACAACTTTGCTGATCACCCCATACCCTATGGCTAGTTCCTAGTGTCTGCTATTCACATGCATAGCTACGGTCATTTTTATTTTTCTGGCTTCGTGCTGTTGGACCTCTTGCCCATCCCAACATCCCAACTTGAGACATGTATCGTGTCTCCCCTTCCCATCATCTTAGAGGGCACCCTTGCCTGATGTTAGCTGTTTGGTCCCTGCCCATTCTGTTCTCAGCTCTGCCCTCCTATCTGGAGATAGTGCTGTGATTGATAATCCAGATCCCCATCTCACTGGGGATGCCACTTGTCCAGAGCATGGCAGTGATGTTAAACCTCAGTAAGGTTGACAGGGAGTTGGGAAATTCAGGCTCCATTCTGAACCCATCACTAGCAAGCCTCGTCCCAGGGAAAACAGCGCAGGTTGAGAATAGCTTGACCTTCACAGACCTCTGTGTCTAGAAGCCATGTGCAGCCAGAAGTCAACATGAAATTACAAAGAGATTCTATCCCCATGGGCTCAGTTTTCTTCCATGAGCAAGCCAGGTGCTCAAGAAGAGGTGCTGTGAAAGTGTGAAAGTTAGGACAGAGCAGGCAGGAATGCCGAGACAGGTTTCCACCCAATAACTCCATGCACGCAGAGCTGAGTACAGAATGTCATTTCTCCTCAGTGGAACTTCAGACTGGAGCCACTTCAGTCTTGTCCCTGTTCTTTTTTTTTTTTTTTTTTTTTTTTTAGAACTGAACAATGCTGACTGCCCACTGGGATTTGCTGAGCCCGTGATCTTCTCCAGGGAGGATTAACACCCACCCCAAAATTCCCATCAGCTAGGCAGGGGTGTGCCCTTGACCCTGAAAATGGCTGGTGTCTACAAGGGAGCCTCAAGAGACTCGAGCCAGGATGACTGGGTAGAGGAGACTCTTCTGGCTAGGCACGTTTGAAAAGGTGAATCTTGTAGCAAGGGAACGAAGAAGGGTTCCAGGAGACGGGGGACTTTAAAAGAGAGGCTCACCTTATTAATTGAAAAGCAGCATATTTCTGGACAGGTCACACCCAGCCAACACAGTTCTCACTTTGGGAGGTCGTTATTGAAAGGGAAAGAAGCAAGGAAGAGAGAAGAGAGCTATGGGTTGGGGGTCCACGTCTCTTTATCAGGGCCGTGGCATAGGTAACACAGGAGGGCAGGTGGTTATGCAGGTGATGGAGGTAGCACTACCTGTGCAGGGGATTCGTGATGGTTGCCATGGCAACAGAGGCAGGAGAATCCTTGTCACCTTGGGATGACTTCATCTCTGGGTTCAGAGGCTGGCTATAAACAGCTTCGGATGCTAACACAGCTCAGTTGAGCTGCTCTCTGGGCCTTGGCTTTAGTGTCTTATTTCCATAGTCCACAGGTATCCCCCCTTTTGCTGCCCATTGAGAAATTTTCTCCCTGAGTTGAGGGCAGTTTTCTACCCCACACAGGTCCCAATGACAAACCTAATTCCTATTCCAAAGCCCCTAAGTCTCCACTGGGGAGCAAATGAGATGATTGGAATGACTGAGGGATCGTGGGTGAGGGGGTTTGGTGCAGAAGCACCTGTGAATGGAGAGCAGGTACGCTGGAAGATCCACATGGGGAGGATGGGCAGAGAGCCCCCATAGTCTATACCCTGACAGCCCCCCAGCCCCGACAGCTCCCCAGTCTATACCCCAGCCCCGACAGCCCCCAGTCTATACTCCAGCCCCGACAGCCCCCAGTCTATACCCCAGCCCCAACAGCCCCCAGTCTATACCCCAGCCCCGACAGCCCCCAGTCTATACCCCGGCCCCGACAGTCCCCAGTCTATACCCCAGCCCCGACAGTCTCCCCAGTCTATACCCCAGCCCCGACAGTCTCCCCAGTCTATACTCCAGCCCCGACAGCCCCCAGTCTATACCCCAGCCCCGACAGTCTCCCCAGTCTATACTCCAGCCCCGACAGCCCCCAGTCTATACCCCAGCCCCGGCAGTCCCCCCAGTCTATACACCAGCCCTGAGAGCCCCCCAGTCTATACCTCAGCCCTGAGAGCCTCCACTCCAATCTTTACCCCAGCCCCTGCCCAAGGCCCTGAGGCCACATGCAGTCAAAGTAGTCTCATACAACTGGTGGGAGGAGGAACCAGATATTCGGATGAGGGACCCTGCCCCCTCTCTGAGAGGATATCAACAAGTCCAGCTGTGCTAGACCTTTTGCAGGTTGGCACAGCTGGCCTGGAGATGGCATATGATCTGCTCTGAATACATTTGTACAACTCTGCCTTAGTAGAAATGTTCCATGTACTTCAGAGGAGAGCCATATATGTTCCAGCCCTGGCCTTCATCTTGTTCTTAGATCATGGTCAAGCCGCAACCTGGCTTCTTCATCCTTAACCACCAAACTTTCTTTGCAAGGGATAGCAACAGTCTTTTTCCTCTGTCCCTGCCTTAGAAATATCACAGCATCAGAAGCCTTAGAGGAAGGGCCAGTTAGATGCTGGCTTAAGTTAACACGGCCACCTGACTGTTGGATGGAGCTAAGGTTATGGGCACACTGCCACACTCAGGTTTGGTTTTATTTATTTATTTATTTTTTGGTAGGTCCCAAGTGAAGTCAGGTTCCTCGTGCATGCAGTGCACCAGGAGTGTTCCACACAGAGCCATCGACCCAACCCCAGTCACTTTTGAGACTGTAGCTGTCTTTCACCTGCTTTTCAAGTCCTGCATGCAGGAAAGGCATTTGAATTTCCAGATGGTATAAACGCTTCCCACGTTAACATCAGAAGCAAAAGACAGCAACAGGAAAGGACACTGACTCTTCCTAGAGTCCCTTACCTCTAATGTTGGAGGCTGGTTATTCCAGGTCTAGCCAGACCTTCCTTACATTCACTCTTGATGGCCCTCCAGCTGGTGCCCAAGTTGGTAGTAATTGATAATCTGCAATCCCATCAGCTGTGGGCAGAAAAATCATCCCAGAAAAGTGCATGGCCAGAGATAATGGTCCCCTTGAAGTCTTTTTACAGGGGCTTCCCCATCAGGCATTTATTCATAGATAGCATCAGTCTGTGATGAGATGGCCGGTTATATTGACCTTTGAGTTATTCCCTTGTTTCCATTCAGGCCTGCCTGATTGCAAAGACTGCCCAGGTCATGGAGATCCTTCTGTTGTTGAGAGTAGTCACAAGGACACTACCCGGAGGGCTCTGCCTCACATACTGGCTAGCCTCATGGAACAGAGGCAAGGCTTTGTCAAGTGGAGACAGACTGAATCTCAGAGTCCTTAGCATACATCTTCCTAAGAATACACACTTTGCTCAGTTGCCCCTAGGAGGCAGAAGCAAAGTCCCTACAGCTGAAGATACCATGTACTTCAGAGGTCAGACACAGGGCCCAGAGGCTGCTAAGCTGGAACTGATCTCTGTGTCTCTTCAACTCTTACATGTGTACGTATGACCAACTGATGATGAAAGGCCATGTGTTAGAAAGAGCTGGGAGGGAAATATTGAAGGGTTTGGAAGGAAAGAGAAGGGTGAAATGGTGTGATTATAATATCCAAAGCAAACTTAGATACAACGACAGGTAACATTGCTAATTCTAAGTGTCACATAGTCCCAATTCAGGTATTATTGCTGAGGTTTTTGTTTTTTGTTTTTTGCTTCTAGAACTCAATCCAGCACACACTATTACTAAGCCATTCTATCTAGGCTTCCTTCTGGAACCTTGACCTTCTCTCTATGGTTCTAGTCACTTACTCTACATCATATCTCAGTCCAGGATGCTCAGATGGTATTAGGCTCGAGTTTGGGCAACAGGAAAACCACGGAAGCCACACACTGAGATGGTCGTGCCACATCAGGAGGACATTGATAGTGTTTTGTTGTTGTTGTTGTTACAGTAGTTTCTGATTTAGTTCTTTGCTGAAGTTGCTTTTGGGAAGTAGTCCTTAATGGGAGAGGCTTCAAGACTGGATGCCTCATTTCTTCACAGCATTCCGCTTAGCCTTTGGCTCTGTTCTCAAAGAGCCAGGAGCTATTGAATGAACCAAGTCAATTGTATCAGGGATAGGTGTACCTTTGTGGTTTAAGTATCCAGGTTGTTAACTACCAACATAATGCTGGAAGGTATCTCTACCAGGTGTACCTTCAGGGTTCTCTAGGGAACAGAAACAATAGTGTGAGTCTATTAGAATTTACTAGGTTGGTTTGCATAATGGCTGTCTCAAACTTGAGGGGCTGGGAACCCAGTAGTTGCCAGGTGTCTTAGAATCTCTAATCTGATGCCAAGGATCCGTAGGGTTCCCAGAGAGCCTCTGGGCCCTCCAGCAACTTAGATGGAAGCCTGGAGATGTTGGCTCTGCTATCAGCACAAAGTCAGCAGCATCAAGAGGACAACTTAAACTCAGCAGCAAGAGAGAAGCCAAGTAGGTAAGAGGCAGGTCTTTGTCATGCTCTTTTATCCGGGTTGCTACTCAGTTTCTCCCACACTCCAGATGGGTCTTTCCCTATCATTTGAGTCAAGACAACCCCTCATTTGAGGCTCCCCACTCGGAAAATTCTAAGTTGTGGCAAGTTGACTGTTAAAAACCAATCATCCTAGTGGACCACAGAGAACCCCTCTTTTAGGGTGCCCTTCCTACAAAGCCAGACTTGAACCTCAGAAAACCCCTGCTATAAGGCCACCCTCCCTACAAAGGCAGATGTGGTGAGCCTCAGAAGGTAATTAACAAGCTTCAGAAAACCTTACTAAGTTTCCAGAAATGCCAATACCCACAAAGACAATCATGTTCAGACACCCAGAAACACTTGAGCCTGAGGCCTCTTCGAGTATGGAAATGAAGTACAGTTGGCTGACATGGCCACCAGAGCATAGCTTAATGGAGTCACTTGCATGGCGCGGTTTGTACTTGGGCCTACCCAAATGGACTTTCTCTTATCCAAGTCACTGATCAAATATTGGACCCAGACATAGGTCTGATCAATAATGACCGAGCCACCCAGGCTCAGGTCATTTGCATCGACAGTTGTTTTTGTTCTGGTCTATCGATCTTCAGGTGTCACCAAGATTGATTCAGGGATCAATCTGTGCTCACACCTGCTAGGTATGTCACGGTAGAAAAGATCTGTATTAAGTCGAGTTCAACAAGTCAATAACGGGTTTGCCAGGGATGGTTGAAACCTAAGCCAAGGTTAAAGAAACTTAAGGTTTCTTCCTGGAGTCAATAGTCCCTGCTAACTCAGCTACAAACCCCACACCTCCAGATACAAGCTTTCTTAACAGGACCATGGGCTGGAAGGCATGCATTTGGGTTGATGCTATAAAAATGTGACTGCCTGAGCTTTGGGTTTCCTTGATCCATGAAGGGACTGTCTCCTTACCCTCCTCTGATTGCATGAGGTTTAGAGACCCGGTGCACGAAGGCAGACAGTCTGAAGCCTGCTCAGAACCTCCTCCTCTAACCTAACTCACTGGGTGACCTTGATGTTTTCATCTGTAAGGCTTTGGCATGGAAACAGGCTGCTACCCAGTCTGTGTTCGAGAACATAGTAGGTGGTGAATGGGCCCATGGAGACTACTTCTTGCCTCCAGAATTCTAGGCAGACGGCCTTTGCATGAGTACTTTGAGGACCTTGCTGCCTATTTTGGCACAAAGAGCCCTCAGTTAAACCAGCACTGCTAACCGTGCTATCATTTCAGGCGTGTGCCAGGTGTCATGCCTCCCAGCAGGACTAGTGAGTTTGAACTTCTACAAGAGGGCTAGAAGACACATGTGGGGGGGTCCTTCCTCTCTGTCTTAGCCCTTTATACTCTGTTCTTCCTAAACCCATTAATGGTCAGAGAAGATGATGCTCTGGGTGTGGGTATATAATTTGCCATGGCGGTGGGACCCAAACCGGTATTCAAAGGACCTCCCTCCCCTTCCCTTATTTACAGAGTGCGTAATGAACACTGTCCAAGATGGCATTGGTATCCAGACTTGATTCTTACGCAGTTGTAAACAGGCAAGATGGCATCTCATCACCATGGAAACCATAGCCACACAGGAGGTGCCTGAGTGTTGAGGCCATGGCATCAGGTAGTGTGTTCGGGGAACATCCATGCCCAGGAAGCAATTCTCAGGCCAAGCTGCTATCCCAACAGCAAGGGCGTGTCTTCCAGATTAGATTGGCATCTTGCTTTCTGGTCTTCTTCAGCTTCTCAGGCTTCCCAGCCCCAAGGGCTCCCCTCCCCCAGCACCCCCTCCGCTGTTATCAGCTATGGGTGGAGAGGCTGATTTTAAGAGCTCTGATAAATCTCACTAAGTGGTAGCAAGCTGTAAACATTCTCACTGATGCCACTCGATTAGCTGGCTGGGAAAATGCCTGGGAGGATGGATGTCCTGGCTTGTCACAGATACAGCCAGCAGTGCCACGTGGAGTTGTTGAAAAGTGAGCGGGTGGGTGGGGGCCACCACCAGAGTTCTAGCTGAGTATCAACGATGTGGTCTGCCAGGGCGGCTGTGGGCTCATGCTCTGATAGATGTACCCACCAGGGACGCTTCAGGGACGATAAGTTAATGACCTATTAGTGGGAAGCTTGGCGAGAAGATAAGGCTGCCCGCATTCCAGAGCCTCCATTGGGCTTATGGATCTGGTTTGGTTCTGTCCCTGGGTCGGTAAGGAGTTGGTGGCTGCAATCTGCTATTTAACTGGATGGGTTGGAGAGACAAAGGGATTAACTGTTGGCTGGACAGGGCCTGTGGGCAAGTGAGCGAGCAAGCGAGTGAGTGTCTTAAACTTTGGAACTAAAAAGATCCAAATAAGAGCCTGTGGTGTGCAAAGACACTTAGCTCAGATGGTATCAGAAGATGCAGGCTCATGCAAGGAGGGACATGTGACAACCGAATTCTGGTTTCTCTGCCTTATACACCAGAAAGACATTTCCTTGCTAAGACCATGGATGGGAAAGCAGGCTCTGCCAGTTGAGGAAGCACTTTGACTTTCAGGAAACACCAGGAGTCCCTGCATCAGGACAGTGCAGGATGATTCAAGGTGCCTGCCCCTAAGACCTTGTGCTTTTCCCAAAGGAATAAACCCTCATTGTGCAGCTACGCCCCCACCTTCAACCCCATGCCCTTCTCATTAGTACCCCAGTATGTCTCTTTGTACCCTCTGGAGCCACACACAGGGTTCTGACCCCACCCTGGGTAACGTATTCTTGACTTTGGAGACTCAAAATGACTGCATTGTAGTACCCTTTAAAAAGGGACTTACTGAATAAGGAAACCATCCTGGTGTATTAACTCTTTGAAAAGGTAAGACATATTATATTCATGCTAGTGAGAAAGATGAGGTAGATTTATATCCGGTAAAGCTATAGAGGGAAAGGTTCAGGTATGGAGACAGGGATGGCTCTTGAGCTCATCATTAATTAGTACCTAACAAGGGCAGCAGCTTAGATCCCACGAGGGAGTGAGCAGACCCAACAGGCACATGTCAGAGGACAGGATCGAATGAAGAGCAATCATCTCCAATTGTTTTACAGACAGCTAGTTCTCCAGGCTCATCTTGGACCTCATAGGTGACTGCTTAGGCATAGAAGAGCCCGACCTAGTGATGATTGGCCTGTTCACTAATGTGTCTGCCTGTTCATACAGTGAACAAGAGAGTCGACCTGTTTCCTGACAGTCTACCCTTAGAGGTAGCTGACCGCACACCATGTCCGCAGCATCAGCCAAGTGTTCCATATACGGGGTTCATTACTCTTGTAAGCCTAAGTTGGTTCTTCAGAGGGTTGTTACTTTGTCAACTTAACACAACCCTAGACATACTGAAGAGGGAATTTCAGCTGAATTACCTCCATCTGATTTGTCTGTGGCCGTGCCTGTGGAAATACTTTTGTTAATTGATATAGGTGGGGTCCAGCCCATTGTGGGCAGTACCATCCCCTGCGCAGGTGGGTGGCCTTGGACTGTATAAGGAAGGAAACTGAACAAGCCAAAAGAACAAGCCAGTAAGCAGAGTTCCTTCATAGTTTCTCTTTCCCTTGACGACAAGTTATATATAACCTACAACCTGTAAGATGTAATAAACCCTTTCTTCCCCTGAAAGTTGGTTTTGAACAATGCTTTATTGTGACAGAAAGCCAGCTACCACTGCAGGTAAGAGGACGTAGGCTCAGCCAAGAACTTTAAGAACAAGCAGGCATTGCCCTTACAACTGGAGTTTGTCTCTACTTTAGACACTAGAAAGACAAAGTAGCCTTAAGTAGCCTTTTCCAGACCACACACAGTCCCCTTTCTGCAACATACAGATCACCCCCCACTCCCCACCCCCACCCCCTGCTGCCCTTGGGAACTGAAAATGCCTCAACTCCAGCAGCAGCAGCAGCAGCAAATAAAGCCATGTTTTTATGCCACGTGATGTTACTATGCAGAGGCCACCCGACCTAGGCAGCTGATTGTCTGTTGAACCAGGAGCCTGCTCAGCAGAAAACTCAGCCAAGTCAAAGTGGGTTTGAATTGATACAGATGCTCAGCCTGTCAAGGGAAGATACTGATGGCTCAGCCAACAGAGTACAGCAGGCTCCAGAAAAACCAGGCCTTAAAAAAAATACTGAATATGGCTTATATTTTTTTGGAATATATTTTTATACAATATATTTTGATTAAAATATCATCCCTCTTCCCCCTTATCTTCAAGATTCCCTCCACCCACCCATCTCCGTGCCATCTTTCCATCTCACAACAGGAAAATAAAGAAAGCAAAGAATCAAAGGGGCTCATAAGCACATAACATGCATATACATGCACAAACACACGTGTGTACGCACACACATACAAATCTCATGGACACACAAAATTAAAAATAAACACAAGAAAAAAGACTAGTAAGTTTAAAAAATGCCCAAACCAAATGTTATGAGGCAAGAAATCTCCCAAAATATCTTTTAATTCATTTGTGTCGGACATCTCCTGGTGGGCACAGGACCTGGCCTTAAGTGTGGTTTTCTATCAAGCAAGACTTCCCTTGGAGAAACCAAGTTTTCTTTTGTGAACAGTTGTCAACTAGAGATGGTAGTTCTTTTATGTCTTTAGAAGAAATCTAGGTTCTGCAGATAAAATGCAGCGCATATCTGAATGAATATATTTTGCTATTTTCTTCAGCCTATCTTGGAAGGAATCCATCGGATAAGCTATACACTATGTATCACTAGGTATGGTGGGGAGGGCTCTAAGAGCTCTAGCCAATGCTTGAAGCCAAATCTGAGCCCAGGTTTTACTCTTCATGTCTCACATGCAGCCTTAAGGGTCTGCCCAAAAATATCAGTTAGGCTTAAGCCAAAGCTCAACGCCAAGACCGCATAACACTAAACTGGAAGTCAACCTCATTAGTTTAAAAGACTCCCGGAGCCCTGCATTGGATAACACAGACATACTCCGCCCATCTCCAGCTCAGAATTCCCTGGACCAAACCACAGAGGGCTCCACCCATCTCCAGTTCAGCATCAACCCAGAGAAGCTCCGGCATTGTTTGTTGACTTGTGTTCAAGGAAGGTGAAGTATGAGCCATGTCAGAAAACCCTGCTGAGAGGAAAGTATCCTTGTTCTAGGGATGGCAGTGAGGACTTTGCGAATGATGTGGTGGTTTGAAAATGCTTGACCTATGGGAAGTGGCACTATTAGGAGGTGTGGCTTGTGGGAGTAGGTGTGGCCTTGGAGGAAGTGCATCACTATGGGGGTGGGCTTTGAAGCTTTGCCCAGTACGGAAGAGACCCTCCTCCTGGTGGCTTGGAGAAAAGCTAGTTTCTCTTGGTTGTCTTCAGAGGTGTAGAACTCTCAGCTCCTTTTCCAGCACTATGTCTACCTGGATGATGCCATTCTTCTTGCCATGATGATAATGGACTGAACCTCTGAAATTGTAAACCAGCCCCAACGAAATGTTTTCCTTTATGAGAGTTGCTTTGGTCATGGTGTCCAAACATCACCCTTCACAGCAATGAAACCCTAAGACAATGGCTACTCTTTGCATTGGACAATGGGACAGAGGGGTTCAAGTATAAGGTTTGCAGCACATGTGGTGTGACCACTGTCCTTATTTCCATGGAGAACTAAAGATAAGCCTCAGGAAGGTTGAGTCAACTCTGAACAAGCTAGAGTCAGAGGCGGGATCTTCGACTGAGTCTTCAGGAGAAATCTGAGATGAGCCCCCAAATGACACAGTCTAGGGGTCTTAACTGGAACAATTCTCTGCCAGTTAAATAATTAGGAGCCAGGAAAACACTAGTGTAACAGGTGGCAGTGAAGAAATACCAGGCAGAAGCAGTGGTTTTAAAAAGTGTTCATTGGGAGAGGGAAACCATGCAGACAGAAAATGGCCAAGTTTAAAAATGCAGTCTCTTCTCCAGGAGAATGGGGGTTCTTTAAGTCTCTGGGACAAAGTCTCTTAAAACTCTTAAGCCAGTCCTTCAGAAGGGAGTTTCTGCTGCTTGGGTGTCAAAAGCCACTAAGGCCTTTGTTTTAAGCTACCAGCCTTTTGTCTCAAGTCAAGAGGGTGAGGAAGGAACTGGGCATCTTGGGAGTCCAACCCTAGCCTTTCATCTTCATAATATCAGGGTGTAAGCAAGCCTGTAGGACATGTTTGTAATTTGTAAGTGATGAAGGGCCCAACCCATTGTGGGTAGTACCTCCTCTGGGCTGGTCCAGGTCCTGAGGTGTTGGGATCTATAAAAAAGCAGGCTGAGCAAGCCACAAGGAGCAAGCCAATAAGCAGCATCGCTTCATACCTTCTGCCTTGGCTCCCACTTCCAGGTTCTCTTGCTAAATTTGAGTTCCTGACCTTGGTTTTCCTCAATGAACTGTGGCTTGGGACCTGTAAGCCAAGTAAAGCCTTTGCCTGTCAAGTTGCTTTTGGTCATGTGTTTTGTTACAGCAATATAATTGGTTCTTATCTGGTATAATTGTAGGAAGTTAGACACACATTTCCTTTTGTGATGACTAAAGAAACTCCATTTTATGTTAGGCATTTATCTAGGTACCTCAACTATCACCAACCCAAAATATGTACAGCTATGATCAATCACTTGCTTGGAAATGTCTGCTTTTAGGCTCCCATAACCTGCTTATACAGACATTTGAGGACTATTTTTGAGGTCTCCCTGACTACCTGTTCTTAGCAGAACAAAACAGCTCTTGGCTTGCTTGTATTGATACTCAAAGTATCTCTCACCAACCTTTTTCAAGTTTGGCTAGATGTAATCAATCATAAATCCTCCATGGTAGAATTGAGTCTGGTCTCTATCCCAGGGCCTCAAATTCTATAACACCATAACCCTTCCAGTGTCCAAAAACAATTGATTATTTATTTCTGAGTGTCCGACATCCCCAACTTTGCAACATCAATGTAGGAAGATATCCAAGACTATTAGTGACAAACAGGATTAAAAAGAGTCTCTATTTTGGATCTTTACACAAAAGCCAAGGTGCTCAGCAGAGTGGGCCAGAGCCACCAAATAGTTGGACAGCCCTAGGTGGAGAATGCAGGCTAGAGATGGCCAAGATGACAAGCTCTAGGGTCTGTTTAGACATACTGATCAGGGCGTATAGTAGCAGGACTTTTTTACCTTTGCTAAGCCCTCTGTGGCCTTGGAGGCACACGGGCCTCCTACATTTCCTCCCCAGCTGTTCTCAACTGGAGGAGGAAATTAAGAGGGGGTGGGATGTGCTGCAAAGGCTGGGGTTGGCCTGGAGTCCATGATGGGCTGACAGGTCAGGGAAAGCCCTGATTTATCATCCCATCCACGGAGCAGACCATCTGTCCTCATTAGCTCACAGGGGTTTATGGTTTTTTAATCTTTTCCACATACACACGGTAAGCGAACGCTCCACGCCAGCCTCTCTAGCCGTGTACTTTCATGTCTTGGTTGTTGGCCTCTGAGTTATGACCCAGGACACATTCTATGTGCTTGCTCTCCTTCCCGCTAATGAGCAGGCATAAGCAGTTCCTCACAATGGAGGCACCTGGAGGTACAATCAAACCATGTCTGCCCAGCTAGATGAGGGCTTTCCTCTGGAGTCTGTGGACCTGTGTCTAGAAAGTTCTCATGTGTGTTTCAGCCAATTAAAGCCCAGCAGAATAGTCCTTTAACTCTCAGCAAAAGCTGAGATATTCCCTTGGTACCAGCAGGGCACCACATTCTCCCCCCTTCTCTCCACAGATATGACTAGCAATTCCTCGAAGGGTGAGGACAGCTACCCTAGGTGCCCCAATTGTGATGGTTTGAATACAATGGGCCCATAGAAGTAGCAGTATTAGGAGGTGTGGCCTTGTTGGAGAAAGTGTGCCACTGTGGGGGGTGGGCTTTGAGGTTCTGTGACCAAGCTCTTCCCAGTGTGGAAGAGAGATTCCTCTTAGCTGCCTGTAGAAGACAGTCTGCTGCTGCTGCCTGTGGATCAAGATGTAGAACTCTGGGCTCTCCCAGCATCGTGCCCTCTGCCATGCTTCCCACCATGATGCTAATGGACTGAACCTCTGAAACTGTAAGCCAGCCCCAATTCGATGTTTTTCTTTGTAAGAGTTGCCTTGGTCATGGTGTCTGTTTACAGCAGTAAAACCCTAGGACATCTTTCTAGTTCAGGTCTTTTTGATACCTACATTTTTGTCTTGCTTTGCTGTTTTGTTTTTTTCAGACAGGGTTTCTCTGTGTAATAGCCTGGCTGTCATGTAGACCAGGTTAGCTTTCAAACTCACAGAGATCTGCTTGCCTCTGCCTCCCAAGTGCTGGGATTAAAGGCATGAGCCACCATGCTCAACTAGCTGAATTTTTTTTTTAAACAATCATTGTTAACCAAAATCTCCCCCACCTTGTTCAGATCAGCTCACAGCCCAATGGCAGAATAGTTCTCTGGTTGTGAGAGTGGATTGGTTTGGAAGCTGAGGGGGTGTGGGTTACAGCTGCAGGTAGCATCCACGTCAGTCACCCATTTCTGGACTTTCCCCCTGTACTCTTCATGCCTGATCCCTTTCTTCAAAAGCTCTGTTGCCCCCATTGATGTGTCCTTTGTACCCATCTAGAACATTCTAGGTAGATAAGTAACATGGCTCAAATCTTCAGGGCAGGCTCTGAGGTTTCAGTTACTGTCACCATGAGGACAACAGTGGTCAGATTGCATCTCCAAAGGGCTGACGCACTAACAAGCAAACATTACAAGCTAGAGATCTCCAGAATGATATTTGGCACCTCAGAAGATTGGGTCACAAATTCCGTTTGACTCTTCATCCAGCACACTGGTCACTGGTACATCCCCCACACAAGCCTAAAGTCAGAGACAAGCTGTTCCTGTCCTTAAGACTTCGTAGCATGAGGTCACAAACAAAAATAGCCCTGACATGTTCAACCTATATCCAATCCAAGGTGCCTGGCTTGTAAAGACACCATCAGAATCAGGTCTGTGAACTGTTGACATTAATTAATTAATTAATTAATTAATTCATTCATTCATTCATTCATTCACAGAAAGAGGTGGACAAGGCCATCAGCACTTCACCTGAAGTTCTAGATGCTCTGGCAAGTCACCTGTGTGCAATTCTGCATCAACTGCATAGGGTTGTTTCTGGAGGTACAAGGAATGGACACTGGAAAAGGGTAATTGAAGGGAGGTTCTTTCTGTATGGCTTTGAGGAAGCCATTACCCACGTTGGGTTAAGACTTTGTAGGATGGCTTGTACTGAGAATTTTGGTTTCTTAAAAAAACCCAGTTGTGTAATGTGGATGTGTTTTTGTTTTAATCCCAGGTGTGGGATATGTGGCTGCTTCAGATTGTCCCACCATTGCTATGATTTGTCTCGTGCTCTAGGGGCGTGTGTTTTCAACAGCTGCAGATAGTTTACCTTTGGAATTCTGGGGACTCCTGAGAAAGCCTGCAAAGGCTGCTGCTCCCCCCTCCCCCTGCTGCTGGGGGCTCCTGCTGCTGTGGTTTGTCAAGTAGTTGTGAGCAAAAAGCAAAGAAGAGGAGGAGGAGGAAGAGGAAGGAAGAAGAAGAAGCTGGGCGTATCCTGATGATGAAGATAGGACTTGGCCCATGGAACTCAATGTTTCTAGCCAGCAAGAAATAGTCTAAAGAGGTCTATGTCCCCTTTCCCCTCTAACCTTCTTTCTCAGTTACCTATTTTTGGGGAGGTTGGGTTGGAAGGTAGTAGGGTGGAAGGGAGGGAAGTAGAGATATGAGAACCCAATAAAACCGTCCAAAAAGTATGACCACAGTGGCTGCTTTGGGGTCACCCCCCATATGTTACCCATGTGTTTATTATGTCCAGCCCCGATAACCTCATTGTTTCTCCAGGGTGAGCATTAGTGGAATCATATTTCTCGTTTGTCATTGGGCCAATGTGGAGGCTGAGTAGGCATTCCCAGGGAGGAATTCTCAAAGAGTCCCAAGAGGTTAAGTGATTTGAATTACATTGGCAGAACCTGGCCCTGATCACCTGCCTTCCTGGAGGTCAAGGCCAGATGCCCTCAAAGCCTAACTTCATCTAGACACTAGGTTCCATGTCAGTTGCATAGCCTAGAACCTCTCCAGGAACTCCAGGCAACTTTGTTCTTGTTTTGAGTCCCTTCAGCCTCATCCACATTGAACTTAGCTCAAGAAAAACGCTGACACAGACCTTCCTCCCTACCACAGAGCACTTTCCAGTCAGGGAGACAAACCGTCAAAGCCACTTACAAGACCCAAGCAGAGCCATTGCCCCAGCATGATTCAGATCGAGAGACCAACAAAGACTAAACTTCTTGTACTCTTGGGAGCTGTCAGAAGAACTACAGACTGCATATCCAGGCAAATGCTTCCTATCAGTGCAGTGATGGATTAATAATGTCTGTCACTGGTACAAGGAAGCACAGTGGCAGGTCTGCCATGAACTGTCAGTTTTTCACCTTACATACAGAGAAAGTCGGGCTCACATGAAAATCAGGGTTGTTTTCCCTGCCTCTAATCTTGCTCTCCAATTCTTAAGCAAATCAGGGCACTGAAAAACTGGCAGAGCCCAAGCACAAAACAGTAAAAAACAAGAGTGAGTTTCCTGAAGTGAAAATTTCTGGTTTCTTTAGAGACTCAGTTGTGTCTGGAAACTGCCTTATGAAAGAGTGTTTTGCTAAGAACAGACACACAGTGTTTTTTTTTCTGGAGGCAGTCTGAAAAGGGGGCATGTGATGATTTGCTAGAACAGATGCTTGATGTTCTGAAAGGATACAAATATAACCCAATGGGGCTAGAGAGATGGCTCAGTGGTTAGGAGCACTGGCTGCTCTTCCAGAGGTCCTGAGTTCAATTCCCAGCAACCACATGGTGGCTCACAACCATCTGTAATGAGAGCTGATTTCTCTAAAGATAGCTCCAGTGTCCTCATATAAATAAATAAAATAAATAATGAAAAATATATAACCCAATGGACATTGGATGATGCCAGATGGTACTGGTACATCTTGCCAGTCTTTGTTGGTCATCATTTGTTATGTCTTCATAGAGAGAAACACATGGAAAACCTTCTGGTGGTGTTCCAGTCCTGTCTTTCTGCTTCCTCAGACTCGGGCAGATTGGCAGAGTCTTGTGGCTACTTCTGGATCCACCTGCCCTTGCTGATTCCTGAATGGTGTTGGCAAGTGGATCAAGCTGCTACTGCCAACTCATGTGACTTGAACTGCTGATATCCTGACAATGCGGACTGGATTTGCCCCAAAGAAATATGTCTAAACAGATCCACATTACCCTTTGCTCTATTAACCTTTCCTTTCCACTACCTCTGGTGGGTGGTGGGATAGAAGGGACGTTAAAGCATTTAAGAACCCTTATTAAAGGTAGGTGTTGAAAAACCTAAGCCTACTGTTTCTCTTGAGGATCTTTGAGAACTTCAGTTTCTAGAGCATTCAAGTGGTTTTGAATTACAACAAAGAATGGTGAAACTCACCTTTCAACATGCTGTCTCAAGTATTTGACATTTTGTCCTGCTGTTTGGGGACTTTACCACACTGGAGATATTTCTAGCAATGGACAGAGGCTAACATAAGTACCCCACCATTCTGACCCAATGGGGGCAGCACCCACCCAGGAGGCACTGCAGATAACAAAGCTGGGTGCTTCTCTCAGTTACTTCGTACTGGTGGTTGATCAAAGTTGGACCATTGTCACAGGAGTGGGAGATAGCTTTATGTATGGATTTCCACCTATGGTTGGGCCTTAGCAGAGAAGGGTGCAGGGGAGTAACTTTTGTGGGGTTTACCAAGGTAACTGCCCAGAGGCAGGATGTGTCCATTATACCACCATTAAGTGTTCAAGCCCTCATTACAGAACATGCTTGACTAGTCTATTTGAGCATCCTCAGTTTCTAGAAAGCTCAGATTCCAGCTCTGACATCCCTGATACTGTAACAAATGATTGTTACAAAGCAGAAGGGACATGGCTCAGGGAAGAGCCTGCCTAGTCACAAGAGCCCTGTTGGTTGTCTGACTTCTAGACCCGCAAAGTCAGATTCAAAGCTGAGAGGGTTCAACGCATCGCTGTTGGCTTGATGATGGGATGGGCTCTGTGGGGCAGGAGGCTTGGGAAGCTGAAGCAATGACCATACTGATAAGCCATCAATGGAGACTTGTCCTCCATTCCCAGGACTGGATTGTGAACATGAGATTGGGATTTTTCCCCTCCTCCCAGTGGAGTAGTGACCCAGCTTAACACATAAATCTCAGCATCTCGAGATGGGGAAATTCTCATTTTAAGTACTCATTCAAAACCAGAGCATCTACTTCGATCTTCACTTTCTGAGGTCGGTCACATACAACTCGACTGCTTGGAGGAGAGGAGTACCACTCTTGTTCCCACCATTTGACGCCCGTCCCTGCCACTGGTGAAGTCTGAACAAATCCACATGTAAATTAGTTTCCTCTGAGAAAGGGACCATCTTCAACAAACTAAGACCTAAGGAATTTGGGAGTTCTTCTAGACACCCTCCATATCGGGGGGGGCCATGAGCGATGTGCTGGGTTGGCCTTCCAAAGGATCGTTGAGGCCAGGGAAGCATTATTAAGGTGGTCTGACAGGTTCGTTAATGTTAGTTGACTCTTCCCCCAAAGCAGTAGCTCAAGAAGTAATGGTTCACTTAAGGACAACCTACCCAAGAGTTCAAGACCTTTTGGCTTCTGCACTTAAGAGTTCTAAGGTTATAGAATCCCAGCTGACCCAGCTACCAGCTAAGCACCTGAATTCTTGAGACACCTCGCTTCCAAGCTGAGGTAGCGTGTACATATAGAGCTTAAAAGGTCTCAGGGCCCTGGCGCATCTCCCCAGCCTGCATAAAAGTCGTTACAACAGACCTCTGGCTCCATCCGATGCTCAGTATCATCCCTGACTCCCAAGCAGTCCCTGTCCTTTCCAGAAGAATGTTAGGATCTCAGGCTGGAACCAAACCCCACCAACTAACCACGTATCCCCGGTTCTGTGTGTTACGGTGTTAAGGAAAATGGTAGAGTGGCTGTTTCCCCAAGTCCATCTAGAGCAAAGTGATGTGAGATCTTCAAGTTTCATCCATAAATCAAATGAAGCTTCCCCCCTGCTACAGAGCCGTGTGTCTTCGGAATACCTACAAGGCCATGATATGTCTTTCCTTTGGCTCGAGCTCTGAGGGTAGCTGCTATACCTTTTGTTTATCCCAACCTCTGCTGTATCTGGCTCTTTAGCTTCCTACAGGTCAGGTCCTTTGAGTGGGGGTGGGGCAGATGTTCAAACATGAGTTAAAAACAGTCAGTCCTTAGCTATGGAGAATTTTGGGAGCGGGTTGTAGGAGCCCATGAGACTTCTTATCAATCTGTCCCAAGAGAGTGAAGTCCAGTCATCTGAAAGGTCATTGTTTAACATCCTCCCCCTACCTGTCCTGGGAAGGTGTGGCTCGTGTAGGTGGACTTCCCAGTTTTAACACAGTCTATCCCCCCAGCGAGTTCTAAAAGGTGAGTGGCCTTTTTCCAGACCCCCACTGAGATGATAGAATACAGTTCATAATGGAAGGCAGAAAGCCTAGTTCCCTCACAAAGCTGAAGTGGCCTGCTGATGCCCAGGCATTCCTGCTTCTGTCTTTCTCCTCTACTCGAAGAGTCCATGCTTGGATTAGTCATCCACAGCCGTCCGTCTCTCCCACAGTTCTTCGTCAATGCCTCTCAGAAGAGTGAGTGCATTATTCATCTCTAATGGGAGCCTAGTTGTTCCAGGCATCAGCGAATCAATGCAGGCGGCTTCTCAAGGTGAGGTGACTGACAGAAAGTACCCCTGGGAGCAAGACAGTACCCATGCCCACTCAGCGTGACGCGGTACTAGCAGCTCAAACATGGATCGGCTAACTTAACAGAGCATCCTCAGCTGGGCCTCTGTTTCCCCTGTGTGTGCAGAGGGAGGAGGGGAGGCCAGATGACACAGGACTTATGTAGCCCTCAGCCAATAAGAATGGGGGATTTGTGTGTGAAGAGCCACTCCCAGAGCAGCTGAAGTGGCCAACACAGTTGAAACTAGTTAAGTTTTAACTAGCACAGGCACCTCCAGAAGTCGGGTTTTGGAAAAGCCATTAAAAAGGAGCAACCGTTATCCTCGCAGGCAGTAATGTCAGCTTGCCACGTTGAGCACAGCTCTGGACTCCATCGCCTCGGGTGAGGGCTGGCCTCCCTTGTGTAAGTCTTCCAGGCTTATAAAGGGACAGGAGGAAGAGGGAGGAGGAAGAGTGGCAAAGCCCGTTGGACCTTTGCTTGAGCCATGCTTGGTTCTGTTAAGACCATCAGATGGGACCCCTAAGGCTTGTTTCTACGAGTTGGGGTGGCTACATACACTCAGGGAAGTGCCAGGAGCCTGTGGCAAATGTTTTTTAAGACAGTGAGGGACTTGTGCCTCCAGAAGGGTGTGGATGAGCAACGCCCAACATCTTGTGCTGCCCCAAGTCCCCATTTCAGCTTGGCTGTTGGTCTCTGTGAGGCAGACCTCTAGTGGGCCAGGCTGCTCCTGGAGTCGGCTTTCCCCCAGAAATGAAGCTTGGAGCAGGTGCAGCTAAGGCCAAGGAGTGACCTTGAACACCTGGCAGAGGTAAGACCCTCCAAGGAGAAGAACCAAAATATGAAATAAAAGAGAACCACATGGGTCTCATCTAAAAGGCAGCCATTGTGGGCGGAGCGATAGCCACAGCCCAGGCTTCTTCCCTCCTTTCATTTAACCCCACACACGCTGGGGCAGTTAATTTCCTCCATTTCAGTTGGGAGGAACAGACCTTCCAACCCAAACTCCTTTGGGCAAGTCTCCAGCATTAAAACTAGCTTCATGTAACACGTGGCTTCTGGTGTTTGATGTCAATGGCAGTACAATCTGGGTCATTAAACTACCTGATCTAATAATAGTCCACGGAGTTATCAGGAATGAGGAGTGAGGCTATTCCCATTCGCATCAACTTGCAGAGTCGAACACTGTTCAGATCTTATGCTACGTCTCCAGGAAACCCAGAAGCTCAGAGTTCCGGTTCCTAAAACCGTGGGTCCCCCGCCCCTTCATGTAACCATTTCATGCTGGTTTGAGTAATTCCAGCATTAATCGTTTGACTGTCACAACTGCCCTACCCCTAAGGCCGCCTCGCTGCTATTAAGGGCTGCCCATCCTGTACTTGACTTGGGTGGGGCAGGGTGACAGCCTCAGCTTCTTGCCCCTCCTCCACACCTTGTGCCAAGTATTTAACATCTTGAGCCACTTTTTCCTGCTTTAACTCGCCTCCGTCTTCAGCCTTTGCTTTGCCAGCTATGATTCAAGTCCGCTTCTCTCCTGGGTAATCCTTCCCCCTTGGTAAACCAGCTTGCTCCCTATGTGGTTGGCCTGCACTACAGTGAGAGACTGACCCCCCCCCACCTCTGATACACACACACACACATTCCTCTTTGAGTCACCTCAAGATAAAGTTCTGCAGAACCCGTCCACCTTTCCCCTCACCATCACCTCTGCCAGGGCTGAAGGGTCAACTGTGTTCCAGCCACACAGTCTCAACCCAGGGGACTGGTGGACGAGTGGCCTCCTCCCTTGGATGCTTTTCTAGCATCTTTGTCTGGACTCCAACCACTCAAGCATTGTTGAGAAATGCTTCTAAGGATGTAGTATCATTGTGACTGCCGAGCCCTAAGCTGATGACCTAGTGGCCCACTCCTGCTGAGAGCATACTAGGAAACTCTTGAAGGCCAAGAAGATAGACCTCTTCCAGGGCTCTGAAGGACTTTAAATGTTACTGCCTGAAGCTCAAAGGCAAATAGTTAGTGGCCTCAGGAAATCCTTAGCTGTCTCTCCAACCCAAGGAATTCTGAGCCAACCTTCTGTAATCCCTGGGAGTTGTTCAGCACCAAGAGTCCACAACGTCGTCTACAAAGAAAATGCAGCCATTGGGGACACATCTGATATAAATGCCACATGGTGGGAAAGGCTGACTTTAAAAAAATGGTTGGGCAGAGGGATCTTGTGTAAAATGGACAAGACACTAGAAGGCTCAATATTTAGTACCCCTAGACTTTGGAACCCTAACAGGGAAAACCTGCCAAGTCTGAGAACAGGTTAGGAGGTCTGGAGAGAGCAAAGCCCACACCCCCCCACTTTTTTTTTTTTTTTTTTTTTTTTTTACAAAATTAAGCATTAAGCAGGGAAATAGAAAAGGCTACAATTCCATCAGAATGAACAAGAGTGACAGCTTTCAAATTCTTTTGGACCAAGAGCAGTGAGCTTGCTGAGTGCACCTAGGGGAAAGGGAACAATCCTCAGCTCTCTCAGGAAGACAGGGAAGAGGGGCCCCACTGATGAACAACTTGGACTGCTAGGTCTCCAGTATGAGATCATGAAGATTAACCAAAACACTCGCCGAGGCATACAAGCACATGGTTAGCATGTTAGCTGTGGTAAAGATGCTAAATGCTGTGCAGACTGGCGAAGACTGGAACGGTCTTGTCAGTCCCGCACCAGGAAAACACTTTTTGTTTTCAATAGCTGCAGAGACAACAGTCAGTCCCTCTTCGGCCGCCAGAGTTATTGAAGCTAGGCCTTTCAAATAGATTCAGGTTTTTGAAAGCCTTCAATATGAACATATGCCTAAAACTCACCCAAGTTTGAAGGTTTGTTACCCCATTCTGAAACCTAAACTATCAAAGTGGCATTTGCCACACGGTTCTATGAGACTTTTTAAAAACTGCACATCACTCCTTTATTATACCGATTTGGAAAGAGACTTAGTCATTATGCCCAAACGAGTTCTGAACCCACACAGTCGGGTCAAGCAGCTGGAACATGATTCAGACAGTGAAAGACAAAAACTTAAACATGATCAAGGGGCTCTTCACCTCTACAAAACAAGGCAAAGGGACCCAAACACAGCAAGAGGTACAAGGAGTTTATCCCATTTGATATGAGGAATGGCTTATTTCTGGTGGCCACATAGCAACCTCAGAGTTCCGTGTGTGTGTGTGTGTGTGTGTGTGTGTGTGTGAATGTATGTGTGTGTGTGTGTGTGTGTGTGTGTGTGTGTATTTCAAAAATAAAAGTAAATGTAACACTTAGACTTGACAATATTGATCCCAACCTTCTAGGGCCAGCAGCTCTATGCCCCCAGTTACCTAATTGTGGGAAGAATGCAGGACAGGTTCCAGGAACAGAACTGGACCGCAGCTTCTCCTCATTGGTCATACCACAGTGCAGTTCCTCCCTGATGTCCTCCTAAGCAGACCCTTAGTAAACAGAGAACTAGGAAAAACTGTAATTACTATCTCTCCACTCTCCTGAACGTGAACCAAGAACCTGCACCCAGAGGTGCTCTTCTGAGTAGATTCTATGAAGGAAGCGGGTACAGGAGATAAAATACTAAAATGAACATGGGAGCCACAGGTCCCCATCTGCAGCTACAACTTAAACTTAAGATGGTAAAGATACAGTCAGCGTGGTAGGTGCTGGGGAGGGTGCAGGAGGCAGGAACAGGCAGGGAGGGTGTCGGGTAGGAGTCTGCCTCCTTGCCTTCACTTCTTCACTTTGCCCTGAGCAGCCACAGCTTCCATGGCTTTACGCACGGTCTCCTTATCCCCCAGGAACTGCATGGGCTTCAAGTTCTTGTCCAATTCATAGACAATGGGAACGCCCATTGGCAGGTTCAACTCCAAGATGGCCTCTTCTGAGAGACACTCCGGATGCTTGACAGTGCCCCGAAGGCTGTGGCCATGGGCAGCAATCAAGACCCTTTCTCCCTCCTTGATCTGGGGGACCATTTTTTTCATTCCAGAAGGGCAGCACTCTGGCAATAGTGTCCTTCGGGCTCTCACAGGAGGGCAGCTGGTCCTCAGTAAGGTCTGCGTACCTGCGATCCTTGCTGACGTTGCCAGAGAAGGGATGATCAGGCTCTGTTGGTGGCAGCGGGGCATCGGAAGATCATCTCCAGATGTGCCTCACCATGCTCAGCATCAGTTTCTGATTTACTGAGACCTGTTAGATCCCCATAGTGTCGCTCATCGAGGCACCAAGTCCAGACCACCGGCAACCCCATATGGTCAGAGGGTCTGGATTGCTAACCCAAAAGGCCAGCAGTGACCAAGTACACTTTCAATCCCAGCATTTATGAGGCAGAGGCAAGTAGATCATATGTTGTGTTTAGGGTCAGCTAGATGTGCTTAGCTTGCCATGAGGATAGCCAGGGGGACCCTGTCTCCAAAAAAATAATTAAAAATCCAAGTCTAAGCAGGAAGGAGGTTGGCCCTTTTAGCCTTAGCCAGGCTGTTCTAGTCTCTTCTGGCCTGTGATGCTGTCAATACCGGCGTCACCTAAGCACCTCCCCCATTTTCCCCACGGGAATCCTTCCCTTTGTGACATTAGGCTTTCAAGCCTCCCTATGGTCACACAGGTGATGGTTGGTTACATCAAGGCTGGGACAGCAGCCCTAAGTTGGAGGTTCACGCAGAGCACGTAGTGGGCTATCAAAGCCGTGAGCTGCTGAGCCCAACCCACCTGAAACTGGGCTCAGCCTCTGACCTTAGAGAGCCACAAGCCACGGGAACAGAGAAGGCTGGTATGTGCGGCTGAAGCCAGAAGACATGGCCGTGGGATGGCTAAGAGTCGGAAGTCTGAGGCAGCCAGGAGCGCAAGTGAGACCTTCAGGAGGTGCCACACTCGTGTGTAATGTCCTCCAATGACTGAGGTACAGACTCTGACATGTAGGTACCTGTTTTGCCCAGAGGTGAATAGGGCACCCAGTGTCTGAAACTCACCAACAAAGGGGCTCAAGCTTCACCCTAGGCCACAGGCAGGGGCTTCATGCCGCCACAGTTTTAAAGCACAGAATCCAAAACATGGGCATGTAGGAGTTGGGGGTGGAGGCGACCACCCTAACTGCTTAATGAGAGATGAGACAGGGCTGAGAGATGAATGAATGTCCAGTGCTTCGCAGGACCCGAATAAGCACCGCATCCTTTTCATCGGACGATCAACATTATCCTTTGAGGGGATACAAGCCACAGACTGAAGTCTAGGGAAATGAACTGTGCTGCATCTAAAGTTAAGCCTGGTGTGAGCATCAACTTCCGGTGACTGCTCTTGGAGACCAGTGGGTGTGGACAAGTGTGTGCTAAGTGATCATGCAGGAGCAACTAGCCTGGTAGAGGAGACAATCTACCCAGGGGTACTGAAGCAAAGAGCCAGTCCCCATAAGTCACAGACCAGGTACCAGCAGCCAGAAGAGAAATGTCAATCCACCTGTTTTTCACAGTGTCTGCTGCACACCCTGGCTCAGCTACTGAGTCGGCTGGCCAAGGCTGGTTCCTTTAAATTGTGTTGCCTAGAACTGGGCAGTCAATGATGTTCTGGCAAGTAGGGCTCATGTGTCTTGGGTCCTGTCTTGTCTCCTATTCAGAGCTAGACGACATTCCCCTCCAGGAACTGACGAGACCCAACCCTAGCTCTCATGGTGTACCTTCTGACAGACAGCCTTCATAAAAGAACAAGGTAATTACTGAGTGATGTGCTACCTCAGTGAAGGGGCTCCAAGTCATTTGTATTATGGGAACAGACAAAGGATAGAGAGGTGCGGGCAAGATAGAAGAAGCAATTGAGGATGTTTCTGAGCCATTACCTCCTACCAAAGATGCTGAAATAGCCTCACGTGTGAGCATCTCTTGTCACTTGGACCAGCCACAGCAGCTAGAATCTTCGTTGCAGCCAGCACCTAGTCCTGGGCAAAGGTTATGACTAGCACTTGGCCCTGAGCCAGCAGTAGAGGATTTGTGCCTTCTTCGAGGTGTGCACACTTGATTACAGCCCAAGGACACAAGAGAAAACAAGGGTGGGGGTGGGGACACTCGTGGAAATGAAGTTGACCCTTTCCGGGGTGTACCCCAACAAGCCCTTTTCAGTGTCAAGGAACTCCCAAGTCTTTGCTTGCATTCCTGGGGTTATGTCCTCAAGACATTATGTAGAGCACATTTAGTTCTGGGGGCAATCAGAGACCCAGGTTTTTTTTTTTTTTTTTTTTTTTTTTTTTTTTTTTTTTTTTCCCACCATGAAAGTGGCTGAGTGCGAGAGAAAGATGGCTGGCTACTCACATTCCGACATCTAAGGAGTTGTTGGAGACCCAGGTCCAGCCCACTCCTATGTGCCCCTGAACTAATGTATTTGTGCCTATGGGCCTAGTAGGTTCCAGTAGAGCTCACGGAGGCCCACAGAGGCCATTTGAGTAAAGCTAGAAGGTTATGAATGATGTTATTCAAGAGGTAATGAGGTCAGCATCAAAGGACATCTTCCCACTGGGAAAGACCACTATTGCTAATTTTCTATGACAGGGTCTCACTTTCTCAGTCCTAGGACAAAGATCTGCTTGCCTCTGCCTCAGGGTATGGAGATTAAAATAAAGGCATGTGTGGCTACACCCAGCTTCCTTCAGTATCCCCAGCTATGTCCTCTTCAAGGTGAGCGCCCCAGCCTCTAAAGGCAATCAGGATGGGCTCCTTTGTGCAAATCAAGGGGAGAGTTGGATGTCTGTGGAATTCTCACAGACACATGCAGACACACATGACTGAGCCAGGTAAAGGGTGCGTGATGCCCCTTGGTAAGAGGCGTGCCTAAACATCGAATCGTCGTTACCTTGAGCCCCTCCCCCGACTCTAAGACATCTGTCTTATGGGAGTAGCCAAAGGAGACAGATGAAGGAGATGGGAGGAGGCAAGACAGGAGAGGCAATTGAGAGTATTGCCTCTTTCCACCTGAAGAGGTTGAATCTGGATCCTTCACGAGAGAGCCGCTAGTGCTTCTAACCACCGAGCTGCCTCCCTCCCTCCCTCCCTACTTCTCTATCTCTCTCTCTCTCTCTCTCTCTCTCTCTCTCTCTCTCTCTCAACGTTTGTATTCCCGAGACCATTCCCTCTGGGTAAAGCAGGGCAGTGGGTCACCCCGGTCCACTGATCTCTAGATACCCAACCCGTGTAAAGCATCTTCTTTGAGCCTCACTTCCTAGAGCTGTGCCTGGAGACAGATGCTGTGTGCCTTTCCTCTCAGGGTTCCTGTGGGGAATCAGGGAGGGGATGATACACACAGACGAGTTACTCTGTGCCTTGCATACACCAGGGACAGAGAGACAATGGTTCTTCTCTTAGCCTTTAACTTCAGCGGGTTTATGGCATTACGGATTACAGGGGCATCCAACATCTCCATGGATGCTCATAAATCCCCTTGAATTAAGACCCGGTGGTGGGGCGGAGTGAGCATGGCGGCTGGGGAGGTGAGCTGCCTCTAGCCAGAACCATAAGGGATAATGCCTCCTGTCCCTTCCCCTGCAAGGAAGTTGCCTCCCTCTCCCCTGCCCCCAGCATGTGCTCCCAGCCCTCATATCTAGCTGCTTCAAGATGACTCCCAACAGATGTTCCCCCAGTGCTGCTTGCTGTAATCTCGGGGCCTTAATATAGAGCTGGAGTGTGATAAGTTCGAAGCAGCTGTCATCATCCTTGCATGAAGATGGTCTGGTCATTGTTTGGAACTGTCCCCTCTGACTGTCCCTTGAAGGAGAATGTGCTTTCTCCCATCACCTCTTTGCCACATATACCCTGCCTCCCCCAGACCTTATTCTCACTCAGGATGACAAGTATGCCTTAGAACCTTCTAGAAAGTGCTTGGCACATCGGAATGAAGGGGATGGCAGAGGAAAGAGCTTAGATGAGAAGCCTGGTCTGATCTGGACCTAAAAATCAATACTGTCAGGCTTTGGGTTGCAGTTCTGCCGACCTTCGGCTCCTTGGGGGCACAAGGCAGATGCTTGCTGGGCGGGGAAGGAAGAAGAGCTGGTGCAGGCAGCTGGGGAGTCAGCAGGGAGCTTCCATTTGCAAAGGCTCTGGGGGCCCGCTAATGAGAAGCCAGGAGTCTTCCAGGAGAGCAGGATGGAGAAGTGCTTGTTCACCTGTCTGATTCCACTGTGTGCATCCAAATGATCTCAGAGCCCCAGGTGAGAGGTCTGCACAGTTTGGCCAGACCAGCCAGGCTTACTGAAGATTCTCTAAGTGTCTGGCACTGTGTTGGACTCTGGCTACTAAAGCTAGGTCAAACCCATTCACTGCCTGTAAGAGGAGAAAACAAGAAACTCTTCATTCAAAGCTACCATTTTCCGGGTGGTTCTAGCCACAGACACTGGTGCCCGGGCTTGGCTTGTATGATTATCACAATACAGATACCCCCGAATGCAGAAATCTGAACCGCTTCCAAATGCAAACTTTAGCCTGCCAACATAATGCTGGAAAGTGTTGAAAGTGGCACTTGCCTAGCATGCACAAGACCTCCAACCAGTTCTGCTAAGGTGAGAGGGGACTATTGTCTCAAGGCTGGGGAGGTGGCCTAGTGGGTTTGTGGCTCGCCACAAATGCATGAGGACCAGAGATCAAATCTCTTGCATGCATGCTGATGCTGGGGAGGTGTGATGGCTCACGTGTAATTCCCAGAACATAGGAGGTGGAGACGAGGGGTCCTTGGGGCAAGCTGGCTAGCTAGATTAGCTGAACAAGTGAGCCATGGGTTCAAGACGGAAACTCTGCCATATGAGGTGGAGAAGGATAAAGACATTTGATATCAATCTTTTTCCTCCACACCCATGAACACACATGTGTGTGCACCTCTCCACATGTGTGCACATACTATGCACCCCTCCACATGTGCGCACACACAATGAGAACACACACATTTACAAAGACTACATGCGTACGCATAGGCACAAGAATATCAGACTTTGAATGTTGAACATTATAAATTCAGAATTTTCAGATTAGGGGTGCACTAGGAAGAAATTCATACAAATATCCCCAAATCCAAGATAATTGGAGTCGGGAACAACCTGTAAGAATAATACCTTTAATAACATATAAGTGCATAGCTGAAGCCATTCCTGAATGCTGAGCCAACCTCAGGTATTAGCAAAGAGTGTTGTGTATATATTCCTATCAGAATATTGCCTTAACTTTGATGTAGATGATTCCAGCCCCTCTGGATCAACGTGAGTGGCCTCCAAACCATTTATTTGACCTTGCAGGCGTCGGATGGCAAAACCTAATTCTTCTGATGTACATACCTGTCCACCCATAGACCCGAAGATGTGTGGTTTAGCGACAGCCTAGTCGGAGATTTATTTCCTTACAACATTGAAAGAAAAATCTATTTATCTCCATGCCTAATAAAAGAACATGGCTGGGTTTTCCATCATGCGATCGGAGAAACCAAAGAATCTGTTTGCACCATGATTCTCATTTTACAGGAATTAACCTGTGCCCCATGGTCCCTCTCCCTGCCCTAAGCCCTTCCATACTATGCTAGTCACTTGGGGTGGGAGGATGTGTGTGCGCAATTCATATAGAATTCACCCAAAAGACAAGACCTTAGAATTCTTCCCAAATGGAAATAGCATGGCTCGCCATGGTGAAGGAGGAGGAGGGGAGTTGAGAACTAAATACAGCAATAAGAAGAAGCCATAAATAGCTCTCTCGGGCAGGTGAAGGCTTGAGATAGTAATCTTGCTCTGCAAAGGGTCTCATGGTAGGTGTCATAATTTACAGCCCGTTGTCACTGCTCGGCTCTGCGGCTGCTTTGTGTAGCAGGCTAAGACACCATTTGAACACACATACCCGAGCTCATGTCTCAAACTTCATTTGTAAGCAGAGGTGTCTAGCCCTCAGGTCGGTTGGTAGCACAGTGCTGGGAGGATGTGAGCCTGCTGTCCGCACTTACAATGTGTTAGCAAGTGTCTTTGTTTCGGGTTATTATTGCAGTGAAGAGACACCATGAGCACAGCAACTCTTATGGAGGGAAACATTCAATTGGAGGTGGCTTACAGTTTCAGAGGTTTTTTTTTTTTTTTTTTTTTTTTTTTTGTTTTTGTTTTTTCCCATGACCACTGGTCCAGAGCTTCAGTCCATTGCTTTCATGGCTGGAAACGTGGTGGCATTCGAGCAGACACGGTGCTGGAGAAGAGTAACTGAGAGTTCTACGTCTGAATGAATAGGGTGCAAGAATAGCAAAGGCCACCCCCTCATGCCCCACCACCAGTGACACACTTTCTCCAACAAGAACACGCCTCCTAATAGTGTCACTCCTTGGTGACCAAGCATTCAAATCTATGAGCCTACGGGGGCTATTGCTACTCACACTACCACAGCAAGCTTCGTGGAAACCGAAGTACTTTGTGGAAGTCAATACGTACCCCATATTATTGGTTCCCTTCTGTCTGTTTGTCTCCTGGAACCCTCTTCTTCTGCACGTCAGGATGTAGCTTCTATCTTTGTTGGCAGGAAGGGACGAACTGAATAAAGCAGCTGTTTACAAAGGAGTCAAAGATGCTTGCAGGGCTCAGGGGAAAGTGTGTGTGTGTGTGTGTGTGTGTGTGTGTGTGTGTGTGTGTGTGTGTGTTGGTACAAAGTTAGCCATTCCCCCAGCAACTGATCCAGCTAGGGGTTTTAAAGTGGAGCTCTCTTCCACTAAGGGGAACAGTGACATCATAAGGAACACGTGGTGGGAGAGGCTGCCTGCCAGGAGCTGTGTCCCGGGGTCATAGTATGCAGCTAGTCCGAGCAAGAGGAACCAGGAAGAAATACTCTGACCTCTGTCAAGTCCCTCCACCCACTCTTCTGTTAACCCTGCCTCTTAACCGTCCAACCCCGACTGAAAGGCACTGGGTTGGGAGAATCTCTGGGATCACAGGGTGTGGACAGACAGATAGACAGACATCCCACAGACAGGTCATGGTGTATCCCACGCCTAACAGACATCATCGGTGTTAGATTCCAAGATGGGGTAGTCACATTCTACCTGCTTGCTGTGGTTTTAGGATGATAATTTATAGTCTTCTTAAAAATTCTACTCCTGCCCATTTCCTCAGATATGTCTCAGGATCTGGAGCGGAGCTGAGGAATGGAGGGAAGACGTAGCATGCAAGAGGTCTGAGGTTCAACCCTCAACAAAAGAGAATATTACTGTCTTCTCATCTAGGCGAGGATTTACACGGTGCTCTGCTGGTTGTCGACTCGGTGTCTCGCTCAAAGCATGGTTGATTCTTTCCTGGTTCCTTCAAGCGAAGCAAACCCAGGATTCAAATCAAATCAACTCTGGAATTCTATGATCCTCCACGGGCCTTTCTACTGTAAAACTGGTCTTCGTCACTTAACAATATGTCGTTGAAACGAGTCACTGGTTAATTCCTCTTCCATGCTGTATCTTGAAGGACCAATTCTTCATCTCCCAACATTTCCAGGTCCCTCCAGCCAATGTTTTGCCCGAGACCCTGGATAAGTTAAAAATTTTTTACCCCTGTATGTAACTCTGTCACAAACATCTTTCACACACAACCTACATATTACTTGATCAAATGTGTGGCAGTTTTACAGCGCTGGCTGGACCCGGACAAATCACAGCCTCAGGAACAGTTAGACCAATTGAACTCATTCACTACAGCTCTTTCCGGTGACTCCTCAGTGACCCTCATGCTGTGTGGGTTCACCCCTGAGTGTTGATTTCATTTTCTCTAATTGGAAAAGCTTTGGGCAAAAGCATGGTCAGGATGGTTACAAATAATCCCTGGAAATGCCAGAACCACTTTGCCCTTTCCCCGAAACTTAGAGTCCAATTGTCTGAGGAGGAACTGTCTGTCCTGCCACCACTGACATTGAAATCAGGAACCCCAAACCCCAAACTGGTATACCTACAGACTGACAAAACCTAGCCAGGCTCTCTGTGACCGTCCTTTGTCCCATTTTGTGACTTAGGCTGGGCTCCCAAGAGAAGTCTGACAGGGAAAAGTTTAATCCCAGGCAGCCACTGAGGCAGACTCTAGAATACTAAGTTCTTTGGGCTCCATCTTTGTCTCTGATTCTAAGGAGGGTGGTGGTGTTAGCAGGCCCCAAGCTTGCTGATAACTCAGTTGGCTCTCCATGGTATCTGAGAACCTCTTCCTTTGACTTGAAATTTCTAAGCAGGGTCCCAGGAGGCAGTGGCAATGGGTCTACATAGAGGTGCATGCCACACCTGTCTCTGGATTGGATGCTCCCTTGCATTATGGTATGGGCAGCATCCTCCATGGGCTCAGTAGGATTCGAAGCGTAAGACGATAAACATTCAGTCAAAGACAGGTATGGATAGCACCCAGGGCTAGGCACTCCCTTGGAGGCAGAAGTTGCCTCAAATTCACAAGAAAGAAATTGTTTTGAAATACATAAGAAAAACTGAGTAATTCCATCCTACCCTGCATGGTTCATTTCACACCGTTTCTCTGTGCCTGCTCACAACTTGTGTTGATATGACAATGACAGAAGCAAGGTCAGATTTCCTGTTTTCCATGCATCTATGAGCTGAGGGTACATAGTTTGGATGGGGGGGGGACAGCATGTTCCTTGTACATGAAATTTCTGCTCTGTGGTAAGAGCAGACATGGATACACACAACACGCACAGAGAAAGGCCATCAGAGAAACACAAGTGGTCCAGTTCTTCCTGTAACACTGTCCTCCCGGCATGATACAGTGGTGGCCTTCTTGGAATCGGCAGTTGGGGCTCTCACACAAGACCCTCAAGAGATGACATTCACTTCTCTCATGGAAGGCTTAGAGGGCTTACAAGGTAGTGGATGAGTCCCCTCCCCAGGCAGGAGGTATAAAGAGTTGACAGTTGATGGCCGTAGGGGTAGGGGGGGTACTTTTTGATGGTGTGCTTGCTGCTCTAGGTGGCAACATAAACCTGGAAGACTGGGGACATAAAAAAAAAATGAGATATTCTGAAGTCTCATGCAATAGCCAACTTTATTAAGAGCATTGGACAATGTATCCTCTGAGGACTAAGAGTAAAGCTTATAGTTACAAGGACAAGACACTTAGGGCAAAAAAAAAATGTATTTTTTCATAGAGGCGTATGAATAGGAACAGCTGAGGTGAATTCACTCTTATCCCCTACACCTTGGAGGAACATGAAAATACACTCTAAGAACAATTATGTGTCTTAAAGACTCTGAGACCTCAAGACTCTTGTTCGTTTGTTTTGAGTTTTCTCACAAGCACTCAGAATTCTCACTGAATTCCATTCTTGGACTGTGTTTTGACAGTTTTGGAGCTGTCTATTAGCTGTCCATGTTCCTGTAAGTAGTCTGGAAAAACTCTTCCTCTCCTCCACTTCTCATATAGATTAGACCCCTTAGGAAAAGTTACACACACACACACACACACACACACACACACGCACGCACGCACGCACGCACGCACGCACGCACGCACGCTTTGGGAACAAAGCTCCTTCCGGCCTGCATTAGTTACTGTGCTCCGAGCTGTAACCAAATCCCAGACAAGATACACCTTGAGAAGCGTGGGAGGCGGTGCAATGCATCACCGGGAGGGGTGGGATGAGGGCAAGAACCTAGGTCTGATCACATGGCGTCAGGAGGTTGGACCATAATACCTCAAGGCCCACCCCCAGTGACTTGATTTCTCCAGAGAGACTCTTCCTCCTAGCTTCGACAAAAGGCTCAC
The DNA here is from genome assembly GCF_963924665.1 of Micromys minutus. Taxonomy (NCBI): domain Eukaryota; kingdom Metazoa; phylum Chordata; class Mammalia; order Rodentia; family Muridae; genus Micromys; species Micromys minutus. Next base: position 28,197,364 of record NC_137964.1, read on the forward strand.
CACCAGCTTGTGGGCAGCGAGAGCAGGCTTTTGAACTCTGGAGGACTGGAGCCACTGGAGGACAGTTTACACAGAGACTGGGTGTCGCTGTGACCTTCACTGCTGACTATGGGGCTGGCCTGACTCGGGGCTTTGCTTTCAGACTTGCTGTGTATTCAACCGAACTGTTTCTCTGAAGAATCCCGTGTGTTCCTAAAAATGGAAGACAGACACCACTGGAGCCGTCTATTAATGTCACTTGGCCCGCAGGAATAGGAAGGTTGGTTCTGTGTTGTGTGTTACGAGGAGTGGCCCCACCCGGGGACTGTGTGTTCCTGTCCTTCCTGTCTGTCTCACAGCCAAACCCCTTTATGGGGGCATCCGCGAGCCACATGCTCCCAGATCCAAGGTGAGCAGATGGAAGAGGGGGTGCAGTCTGGCTGCTGCAGGACCACATTTATAATGGGTCTGCCTGCCAGGTGGTGGCTGACTTGAATGCCCCAGATGAGGAGGCAGTGTACCATCCAAACAAGGGTGTGGAGTTCTGAAAAAACCAAAGAAGGAAAAAAAGAAAAAAGTGTAGGCAAAAAGCAAAGTAAAAGGAGTGGCCAGGTTGGACTTCTTTCTAGCTCCTCTGTTCCTTTGGTCAGGGTTCCTTGACCCGGACCCCAGATGGTCTCCAGACACAGTAGGGCAGGTCCTCAGAATTGGGTCATGCCCCGGCTCCAGGGCACCAGTAACTCCTGCACGTGGGAGAGGCACACATGCCCCCAAACTAATGTAGACCATAAACGGAGCCAAGGAGCAGGCTGCTGTCCAGTCCCTCGGCCCCTGTTGGTTTCCTGGTCTCTGTCTCCACCCACTCCTAAATCTCATCATTGGGGGTCCAGCTCTCGAACATCCTAGGGTCGTCCCTTGGATGTAGACAAGAGTGTGCTATGAAGCCAGCCATGAATCAGAAAACCCACCCTGAGGAAAACCCCTGGGTCTCAGGATTCTCCAGAAACAACCTTAATTAAAATTGGATAACGTTCCTATCAGAGGCCCATGTCTACTCAGTCCTTCCCAGACCTCCCAGCTCCTCCTTAGCTGGATGAGGTAGGTCCAAGGGTGCAGAGCATAGAGTCAGGCAACAGACAAATACAAACTTCAGAGACCAAACCCAGACTCTTGCTCACTGAGTGTCTGGGGACAGGTGATTGTGTCTGTGTGAGCCTCCGTTACTGATCTGTAAAATGGGTAGCAGTGAGACCTACCTCAAAGGGTTGCTGGGAAATTTGGGTAGGAATTACAATTCCTAGAGATTGCTAAGCCTGGGCAGGGTGAGCAGCCAGGTCTCGCAGGAAGGCCACCACAGAACCATGATGCCCTCCATTGTATTAATCTGACTGCCGGTTACAAAATGTGAGCCCAACCACTCAAGGCCGGGATCTTCAGTCACTACCAGTATTGTGTACACACTTGCCTCAGGGGTAATCCCAGTGTCTGGCTTTCCAATACTTTTAGGATTTAGTTATCTTGAATAGAGAATGTTTAGGTGACCCTTAAGTGAATCCAGCCTGCTCATTTTCACAGTCTTATGAAGAATATTACCTAATTCCCATTTCACAGGTGATAAAATCGAGGCCCAGAGCACCTTATCCATTTACACTGGCATTATTTGCCAGTGGCTGGTATTGAAGAGCCGGGGTTTGGGGGTAGCTTTAATAACTATCACTGATGAGAGTTTATCTTACTTGTTCGAGTAAGTTAAGAGTTTAACCACTGCTCACATGTGGCAGAGTCTAGTCCACACGTGTGGCTGTTGATTTTGGAATCCCTGCAGACGATATTCAGCCTGTGTGCTCATTCCGTGTCCTACTACCTTACTAGGATGGTGGAATCCATAGCCCACAGGGGACCCAGAGCCAAGAATGCAGAAGGGCCTCGCTTAGCTGCTTAGAGAGGATTGGTGGGTGGAGAGACTCCGGGGAGGAAAGTGCCCTCACCCTGCATCCCCAGCCTCATAAACCAGGCAAACCACATGCCCCCCACTGAGGATTCACATGCCCTGGCATCCCTCCAGAGCAGAAGAGGCCGCACCTGTTTGCAATGTAATTTCGTCATTATCAGCCTGTACCCGGCTGAAATTCAAACGCTGGGGGAAGGGAGGGGAACGGGGAGGCTGGGATGCTGGGGAGGAGGGCTGATCAAGTGTCTTGAATTGCTTGCACTTTAATGACTTATATAAAATTTTCCTGTAATGCGTGTTACCATAAATAAGCGCGTGCTGCACAAGCCTACAGCCGGGGTGGGTGGCTTCACGTTCCAGCTCCCACACCGTCTGCAGCTGCTTGCTCTTCCTTGCCAGTGGTCCTGCCGTGAGCTGCCTTCTTCTCTTGCCTCCCCTCACCTAACTCAATGGCATTCGATATGGGGAAGCATTTGAGATTCGGGGTCCACAGAACCAGTTTCCCTCAGGGGCTCACTTCCGCTTTAGGGAGAATGGGGGACAAATCTCATGATCCCCAGATTCTATCTAGCCACCTCTGTTCAGATCCACAGTCCACCTGGAGGACCGCAGACTAAACAGCATAATCCCCAGTCTTGCCCCCACAAACCCCACTCGATATTGGGGTCACTGGGGTGTGCTCCAACCATTCCAAAGGGAATGAATTCAGGATGCACCTGGACAGTTGGCCTGGTTTCTCTGCAAGGGCAGAGATAAAGGCAATTTCCTCATTGGTGGGATGCAGCTTCTTTTGCAGGTTTACCATAGGCTTGCTGAATACCCAAGGATTGCCTAGAGCTGCTGAAGAGGTGGATGGAGTGATTATGATGATGATGACAGGAGAGGAGGAGGGTGAGTAGGAAGGGAGGAGGATGGTAAGCAGGAAGAGAGGAAGAGAGTGAGCAGGAAGGAAACAGGAAGGTCAGTAAATAAACGTCCAGTACATTTTCTGGCAACGCTTGAGTGTGCTCCAAAGTCCAGGCTATAAAAGGTGGGGAAACCTGAGCTTCCAGCATCAGTGCCAGCTGTGGGATTCTTAACAAGGTGTCCGAACTCTGCTTCATTATCCATCAGGGATTTCCAAGGCCACCACCTTGGAGTGTTGGAACGAGGACATTGCCAGCCAATGTGCAATGAGGTGGGGGGAATCCCTTGCTCTACAGTCCCTTAGCTCATCTGTGCGTTCACCCACAGTATATGAGGGCAGGCTGCTTGGTGCCACTGTCCCTCACCTGAGGGCTCCTTCCTTCATCCTTCCTCTGAGAGAAGATTCCAGGCACATTTCTGTGCGGCTCCTCCTTAAGCACTGAGCAGGGTGGTACAGGCCAACTGTCCACTCTCTCATCTCTGTCCTCTCTTCTTACTTGTGGCCATCCTTCTGATTACCTGGCCACCTATCAATAAACCCTTTACATTCAGTACCCCCATATGCAGTTTGGGGGGGGCGGAGCCCACACCAAGATCAACAACATGTCTGTCTGACACCAAGCACTATGCTTGGCTTGCTGTATTAGGACTGAGACAGCAATGGCGGCCGCTCACACCGCATCCTGTCTGTGTCAGTGAATTACCTGCATCCGATGGGTGTGGTCCTGAGTGCCATGTTGATGTCACCATCAGTCTGTACTAATCAACTCAGAACAGCACTGCGTCTAAGTTTTTCCCTGAGTCATTTCTTCAGCCCTTTACTGCTGCATCTTGGAGCATCGTTCTGACCTGACCACCAGTCACACTCACTAATTGCATGTGTTTTTGTTTGTCTCTGGTGTCTCATCTCTTGATCAGGGGCATTCCGGGACGAGCAGGGACTCTCTGCACTCTTTGGGAACTCCCCACCACAGCAAAAGCAACAGCTACTATGTTTTCTTCATACAGACCTCCCTGTTGTTCACGGTTCTTCTAACCAAGATGCCTAATCAAGGATTGCAGGCATGAGCTGCCACGCTTGACATAGCCATTGTTTGATGACTGCTATTTGCATTTATTTCCTCATTTATCTTGCCTGTGTGGAGGTCAGTTGGTCCTGACTTAGGGAAGAAATTTAGGTTATCAGGCTTAGCAGCAAGTGTTTTTTCTCACTGACCCATCTTGCCAGCCCTAACCTCTGGGTTTTTTTAGTTTGTTTGTTTTCGTTTTGTTTCGTCTTTTAGAATGGCTTTCACTCTGTAGCCTTGGTTGGTCTGAAACTCATTATGGGTACCAGGCTGGTCTTGAACCCATAGAGATCTACTTGCATCTCTGCCTGGGATTAAAGGTATATACCCAGACCTAACTATTATAGTTTTAAATAAGCATTTTATTTGTGCCTCCTTCTTTAGGAAATACTTATGGATTTTTATAAGCACTGTGTTTCATTTTTCCCCCAATTACAAGGAAAACAACTCGCAACAAACCTATAAATATGACATTTAATTCTTCCCTGTTCACTGTGAAGAATTTGAAACAGGCTGGCAAGCTGAAAGCCATGGATAAGCCGGTCTAGTCCTCACTGTATTGTGACCCAATCTGGTCCAGTCTGCTCCAGGGCATCATGGGAGGAATCTTTATGCAAATATGGCTTCCCAGGCCCACCCCTGCCTTATGCTTCCTAAAGGAACTGCCCCAGTATCCCTGTCTCCCTTACCTGGCCTAAGGAAGTAGAGTGGTCATCCAGGAAATAGCCTAGGCCTACTTCTGGAGACACTGGTTCACCACCTCCTTGCCCTCCATTTTCATGGAGTCCCTGACTAGCCCACGGAACGGGTCTTTCATTTCTTTGACCTCGGGGTCATCTGTTTTCAGAGCATGAAATATGGCTACTTGGCCAGGACAGAAGCCAGGAAGAGGTGAGCCAATGGGGAGCCTCCTTCCAGCAGGTGTGACTAATGATGATGAGGGTGTTGGGCAGGGCAGAATTCATTTAGCTTCTTGTTCCTTGGGATTAACTCTGGATGGGCTCTTGAGCCTCCGACACCAGGTGCCTACCTTTCCTTCATGCTGGAATCTGGGTGTGTATTCACCCATGTCAGAGGCAGGTCAAAGTAAGAGGGGGAGAAAAGGAGGCAGAAAATGAGGTAGAATGGGAAGGGGAGTTGCAGGAGTGCGTGTACATACACACACTTGCACACACACACACACATACACACACACACACACACTCTTAAGAAATAAGATAAGAAAGAAACCCTTATGTCTGCCCATGGCGTCCCACTCTGTCTGTCAAGAAACCTGGTGTACATACAGAGTTTGGGGTCTTGATAAAGTTGTATTTTCTTGTATGTAATGCCGGGGACAAAGCTGAGGGCCTTCAACGTTCTAGGCTAGTGGTCTCACGCTTGCTCTACCATTGGTTACATCTCCAAGCCTCTGTTCATTTCTCAAGTCTGCTAAGTTGCCTAGGCTGGTCCCAAACTTATGATCCTCCTGCCTCAGCCTCCCAAGTAGCTGGGGTTATAGGCCTAGGCCACCACATCCAGCTCCCACCAAGAGATCCTGGTGTAAGTGGGCTCAGGTGTAGCTCCACAATCTGTGTCTCCAACCAGCACTTTTAGGGGAATCACAAAGCTCAGAAACTGTGGCTATGGGTCCTGATGGTGCTCAGAGAAGAATCCCAGATTAAAAGAAAAAAAACCCCCCCAAAAAACAAAAACTACTCTAAGATCCACACAGAAGAGTTCTCCTTAAGGACCTCCCAGATCTGCTCGCTGTGGGGATAGATACATAAACCGGACAAGTTCATCTCCCAGCCTCGGGGTTCAGGGTGCTTTGCCTTAAGGGCACATCTCTAAGTGGTCCAGGCGCTCTGCCATGTCGCTGACTTGTCTACCTTTCGCTTTTAAAACTAGGAGGAATTCCAAGAAAATGTGATCCATATGTCAGCTTCCTCTGCGCTTAAATCATGAAAGAGCTGCTGTAGGTTTTAAGAGCTATTGATGTCCAGAACACCTTGCGAAGATCTTTAAAATAAGCATCTCTGAGTGTCTTTTTACTTTCGGTTGGATTTTGCTCTGGGTAAGTGAATTCAAACAATGTGATTTTGGGGGGGGGAATGCACCAGAAACCTCAACCCAAGGATCTGTGGGAAATCTGACCCTCTCCTGTTCAAGCCTGCAGGTTCCCTTGAGATGTGGCTATTCAGGGAAAGAAAATGGATCCTTTTCCAGTGAGGATGCTCTAGGGGGGCTGTTAGACATCTTCCTTTGCATTTCATCTCTCAAGTTCAACCATTTTGGCTTTGTTGAAGAGAGATCTAATCCCTCCATCCAGTGGGTTTTTTATATCTGAGCAGGAACTTGAATCTGCAGCCAGCCTCAGGTTTAGCTTCTCCATTAGGCACCCGAAAGGCAGTTGAGTTCTAGAATGGTCACTTCCTCACATACAGTGCATTGGGGTTGACCTGTTGAGAAAGGTGATTTTGCAAGATATATAATCTTCAGGCCAGAGACTCCATCCCCAAGGGAAAGAAGTCCTAAGTGTAAAGCAATATGGACTTACACTCAGCAATATCACACACACACACACACACACACACACACACAAAGAATGGCACACTTAAGACTCTTGGGAACACCAAGGGAAAGTTATCTCAGAGCTGTGAGGGGCTTCTGCCTGACTAAATATAAGCTGGTCCCAGATGAACCCTGAGTACATGCCTGTAATCCCAGCCCTTAGGAGGTGGAGGTAGGAGGCTCATAAATTCAGGGCTATCCTGGACTGCATAGTGAGACCCTATCTCAGGAGAATGTTACTTAAGGGGCTGGAGGTGGGCTCAGTTGGGTAAACATGTGCTGTTCAAGTCTGTTCAAGTCTGACCTAAGTTCAGTCTTGTCTCCCCAAACTGGACAAAGCCTAATACATCTGTTGAACACATTTATAATCTCAATGTACCCACAGGGAGACAAGAGATAGAGACTAGAGTATCCCCAGAAATGTGTGGGCCACCTAGCCTGACATATACAGCTGGGAACAGCAAGAGATGGTGTCTAAAGCAATATAGGTGAGGGCTGACCTCTGCATACATACACACGCACTGAAGTTTAAGAGGATATAGCTTGGATCTGTCCCCAGAATTAAATGGGAGGTGTCACACTTGAGTGTTGTTTGGGAGCAGGGTCTGTAGAGTTTGTCTTTAGATTGTCAAAGGAACTCAGACAGAAAAGGAAAAGCCACCCCTCACTGCATGTCCCCCATCTCTGTGTCTTTGTCTCTGTCCCTGTCCCTCTATTGTCTTATCTCTCTGTCTCTGTCTGTCTGTCTTTCTCCCATCTTATCTCTCTGTCTGTGTTTTCTGTCTGCCTCTGAAAGAAACTGGCTTCACCGGGTATGGTGTGGACACTGGATGACTTGAAGAAGGTGTCCCCAATGGAGTGTGTTGGCTGCTGGTGTTAAGATAAAGGATGAAATGAAGATCTTGTGGCATCCCAGGCCACAGCCCGCCTGGCTGCTCACACAGGGCCAGCGTCATCCTCACTGTCACTGACCCATCCTAGGCTCAGGCGATGGGCAAGGTGCTCCCAGTGGGAGGGACTGGTCCACTCAGAACTGTTCTAAATCTTCCTCACCCTCACCACACACCCCCGGGTTGAAAGCAGGGAAACCGAGGCCTGAAGTCACTGAGGATACATCCACTATCTATTTGGGGATGGTAGAGCCACACCGGGCCTCTGAATGTCAGCCCAGAGCCATTGCCACCTCTTGTCCCAAATACATTTCTATAACCCAACCAAGGAGGCCGCTCAGCCATCTGCCCTTGATCCCAGCTGGAACCTGGGACCCTTTAATGTCACAAGCGCGCCTTTTAACCTAGTCCTTTAAAAATCAAAGGCTCCTGCGTTTGCTCTCTTGTGTCATCCTCCCGACGCTCAGCAAGCTTTATCTGCAGCACTTAAGACAGAGAGAAGATGATGAAGAAGACGAAGTACTGCCCAGAAGAATCCGCAGTCCCCGGAATCTTAACGAGCAGCTCTGGCTCTTATCAGCTTCAAAATGCCCTTAATAAGCCTCACCCAGCTCGTGTGGCCCAGCTGGCTCTTTCCAGGGTCAGATCAATCAGCGCAGTTTGTGCCTGCCGTCTGTGAGGCTACTGAGAGAGGCTATGCCACGGGGCGCTACCAGACCACAACACTATGCCGAGAATGCCAAGGGGGACGCATGACGTCACTAAGCTTGCGCATGCGCGCACACGCATGCAGACTCCTAATGACCACAGTTCTTCCCCCGCCCCCATTTTTCCTCTCTTTAAAGTGTTCTCAGGACCTCACAGCAGCTTTCAAAGTGAACACGAGCCATAACAGTAGCAGTACAGACAGCATCTGCTGTGCTGTGTCAGCCAGCGACCATGGTTGGTCCTTTGCACCTCAATGACTGTCTTAGGGCGATGTGGAGGCATTCAAGCTAAATGCAGGGAATGGAGGCAAATCCTGGTGCCTCTCTGCCTCAGGATTTTGGACAAGCTACTTATTTTCTCTTGGCCTCTCTTTCTGTCACTGTAGGTGGACCTGCCTGTTGCATGGAGCAGAAAATAAAGTTTAGGTCCCTCACAGGAAACCACTAAGGACCCGGGATAGCTTATCCACTTAGACGTGTCAATAAAAATGTTTTATTTGGGTGTGTGTGCACACAGGTGTGGGTGCGTGTGCATGGAGGTCAAAGGTCAGCTTCTGGTGTCACTTTTCAGGACACTATCCTCTTCAGTTTTTAGGGAGAGAGAGAGAGACAGAGAGACAGAGAGACAGAGAGAGAGAGACAGACTGAGACTCTCACTGGGACATGGGCCTCAACATTTTGGCCAAGTTGACAAAGCCAGGACCACGTCCGGATTTTTTCACACAGCTTATGAGGATGGAACTCAGTTCCCCATACTGACAAGGCATATACTTTACTGAGCCATCTTTCCAGCCCCTTAGCAAGTGATTTATGAAGCACCTACTATGTGCTGGATTCTTGGGTATTTTCAGTACAGCTAGATGAAATGTAAGATAATTTCCCCCTCTGCTGGGACTCTGTACTAGAGTCTCATGTCTCATTTCTGCCCCAGGGTCTAGGCTCAAATACCCTAATCCTCACCCACTGGTGAGTAAAAAGTTATTTGGAGTATTGGGGATGGACTCAGGAACCCACAGCTACAAGGTAAACATTCTACCTCTGAGCTTCAGCCTCAGCCCTTGGGACTTATATAGGTTTTTGTTTTGTTTTGTTTGAAACTCAAATGTAACGCCATTTTATTTCATTGTACTCCTTTCCTGTGAAAATATCTATTTCATCTCTCAGCCATTTTCTATTCATGTGTTTGGTCCAAAAGCTAACTGTGTGGCCTCTGTCTCTGCCGGTGAAATGGACGGTACATGGGAGTCTGCATTACTAAGAAAGAAAGCCATGCCTATTGGGTAGAGTGGGGAAGCTGTCCCATACCTCAGTTGAGAACAGAGGGTGCGAATATTATATTCCTGGGGACACAGTCCAAAGTCAGAGAAAAATGCACTGTTGGAGAGAACCGGGAGGTCCCATGCATCCAGAGCCAGCATCCAACCACGGAGCTGTAGCATCTCCCAACTCCATCTCATTGTCAATGGGCAATGTAGCATGACCACTCAGCAGGCAGGTTCCCATCCCCATGCCTCACTAGAGAAAACCGAGGTGCAGAGAACTCTCCTCTCTTCCTCCAGGTCACACGGGCCGGTTTAGGTCTCTCCACTCAGAGCCACCTTTATTGCGCATGTGCTGTGGATGAAGCATCAGAGGCGAGCTGTTCTGTCATGCGCATTTGTACGTACGTGAGTGCGTGTATGCGTGCGTGAGTGTGCGAGTTCATGAATCAGTTTCAGTGCTTAGTAGATGCTCATCTTAGTTTTCTAGAGATTAGTAACAGTTTGCCACGTGTTTAGAATTTCGTTAACAATACACATTTCTGACCGCCGGATTTCCTCAGCTCAGAAAGCTGAACACAGCCAAGCTGGCTGACTTTATCCTTTTCCGGATTTCTGGGCTAAATTTTCCTCTTAGAGACGTGGCTGGGGTAGATTTGGCTCCCGGTTCATTCCTAGGGTAGGCCTTATTTTCTTCTTCTGTGTTTCTTATAAAGATGCTGACATTCCTGGGGCCAGTAGGAGGGGATCCTGGTCTCAGGGTGGGCTGACCCCAGGTCAGTAGGACTGGAATCCTGACCTTAGGGAGGGGTGGCCCCAGTTCAGAGCCTTTCACTTGGTTCCATGGACCCATCAAGGGTTAATCTCTTCTCCACCTCCTCCTCTCTTTGTTCTGTCCTCTCTTTCCTTCTTCCTTTTTTTTTTTTTTTTCTTTCCTTTCCTTCTAGATACTGGGGGTGGAAGCCAGGGACTAAATCCATGCATTAAATAAGTGTGCTACCACTGAGCCAAACCGCATCTCCCCATAACCTCCATTTTGGTTCATTCCAAGCTCAATCCCACAACTAAATCTACAAAATACATTCACCCTATTGACCAAATGTAAACCATAGGCTACATAGGCATCCTCAAGGGAAAGGCATCATACAGGGCCTGAACATGGTGGTTTAGGAATCATGGCGGCTGCCTTTGGATCTATCTCCCTCAGTGTCAATATGCATTTGGTGACTAAATGACCAGAAACTCTGACAACACACATGGACAAATATCACCAAAGCTGGGGACAAAATGTAAGCTGGCTCTCCCTCCAGAAACATAGTCTGTGATGCCTCCTGTCTGCTCATGGCTAGAAGTCACCTCCATTTGAGGTTCCAGTTTTTCCACCAACATCGAGTGCTCAATGCTGGGCCAGGCAGAAAATAAAGTACCGTAAGCAAGCAGGCAAGGAGAGGCAGAAAGCCCATATATCACACAGCCGCTGCAGGGCCAGGAGCCTTGCTGAAATGCCGACAGTGTTTTTATGCTCAGAGGACGGTGGTAATGGGGAACACATTTCCAGTAGATAGTGAAACATTGGGGTGCCTGGCAGCTGTTATCCCCTCAACCCACTCGGTAGGTACTGATTGTGGGTCCAGGGCTGTGTCTCCTGGGAATCCTAAGTTACATTCACCCTGTTTCTAAAATCTGTCCCACACTGCTGTGTTCTGAAGAGCTCTTCCTATCAGAAGCTAGAAAGGGTGTAAGAGTATGTGTGTGTGTGTGTGTGTGTGTGTGTGTGTGCATGTATGCATGTGTGTGAATGCACATGCACAAGTATATGTTTGTGCATGTATGCATTAGTGTATGTATGTGTTTGTGTATGAGTGGGCATGTGTATATGTATCTGTGTGTGCATGTATAGGTGTGTGTGCATGTATGCATGCATCTGTGTATGCATGTATGAGTGTGTGTCTATGTATGTGTTTCTGCATGTGTATACATGTATGCATGTTTGTGAATGTGGTGCATGCATGTGTATACATAAGTATATGTGTATACATATATGCATGGGTGTGTGTCTGTGTATGTGTTTGCATGAGTAGGCATGTGTGTGCATGTGTGTATGTGTGTATTAACATGCATAAGTGTGTGTGCATGCATGTATTCATGTGTATGTGTGTGTTTATATATGTGTGTGTCTGCATGTGTGTGCATATAAATGGGAATGTGTGTGCTTTGTATGTATGCGTGCATCTGTGTGTGCATACATACATGAGTGTATATGTGTGCATGTGTTCATCTGTGTGTGCATGCATAAATGTATGTGTACATGCATATATGTGCATTGTGTGCATATGAGTGGGCATATGTGTGTGAGTGTGTGAATATGTGCACATCGAGGGACACAGTGGTAGAATGATGATCTATGGTGTGGCCTGTGGATTCAAGCCCTGTGTCCCAGCAGCTGGTGTACCTGCTGGCTCTTCTTTGACATGCACCCTGCTGGGATCTCCACTAAGCTCTTCATGTATAGAGAAGATACTAACCTTCTCATCAGCTCTGGCAGGGTCCTAGCACCAACCCTATCATGGTGCAGGAAGACCAGTAACTTGTCCAAGGTTATACATTCTGGAACAGGGGGAGCCAAAATATAGTATAGGAAGTGTCCCGGCAGCAAGTGGGGATGCTTCTGGGATAACGCTCTTCTAGTCTCTCCCCAGCTAGACAGAGGTCCAGGCAAGCAAGCTTCGGAGTCAGTCAGGTTGGCTCACTGCCCAGCCTCACCTCTGGTTCCACCACAGTCTAGTTTACCTAGGAAAAGAGTGGTTCTGGGTGGCTGAGACAGCCAATGCAAAGGTCCTGAGATATCACAGACCACAGTGGGTACTATGGTCTCTGTCTGCGATGCTTTCCCACTGCCTAAGCTGCCAGCTAGCTGCCTTCAGCAGTTTGTCTGGGTCTCACCTCCTCTGGGAAGCCTTCCAACACCCCTTCCTGGGCCCACGGTGTTGGCCATTGAGGACATTTTGCCATACTGATATTCTTGACAGTGGTTGTGCCGATGGCATCAGAGTCCCCAGTGCCTGGCTGGTATCTTCCCTCTTTGAAGTACTCAGGAAACGGTGACGAAGGGGACAGAGGAAAGCCAGCGGTGGACTGTGGGAGAGAGGAAACAGGAGACACAGAGCTCAGTGTATATCTCAGTCATGTGACAGCATGCCCCCTCCCCTCTGTGTGTGTGTGTGTGTGTGTGTGTGTGTGTGTGTGTGACAGCCACTCCCATGTTTGTCACAACCACCACCACAACATGCTCAAGGTTACATGGACACAGACACCTGACTAATTTGGAGTGACTGGAGAATTATTGGGGTGGGGATATATGGATGTAATGAACGAGATGGAGAGGAATCTGGGGGCGGGGTTTCCCAGACAGAAACAGGGTTTGGTAGAGGCCAACAGAGCATCTAGGCATAGCAGACAAGAAAAACAGCATCCCCAGGATAGGTGGGACAGCAAGAGAGTGGATGAAAGGGAGCTGAGAGCAGGGATGCTGACATCAGACCTGAGTTCAAATCCCCTACTACCATCTGGAAACCATCCAGCCTTGAACTTTGGGGACCATTTCTTCCTCTGTAAAAATAAGTATCATAAACCTCCAACTTACAGGTCCCTTGCTGGATCCAGTGCCTCTGAGACTCTGGGAAGGTACTGCTAGCATGTCCTAAGATGCTGCCATCAGTTTTCAGTGAGAAAGACTCCCTAGTTAAATAAGCTGCAGGCCCCCACAGAAGCCAGGCCACCCCACTCCCTGAGCCCATGTGCCTGTCCCCTGAGCTTTTCCAGATGATTGAATGGAAAGCACTCTTACAAAGCTCTCAGCTCATGGTGCTGAGCATACAGTGGGTGCTTAATACAGGCTACCTGCCATCATCATCATCATCATCTCTTCACCTTCACTGTGTTCTCTGGAGTGATGGAGGTAATCTAAACAGGCAGATTCCAACTGCCCCAAGAGTAAAACCCACTGGGGGAAAACGCCCAAAATGAACTGGAAGGTAGAAGAGCCAGGCCAGTGCCTGGGCAGGAAGAAAGGCATCTGGGCATCAGAAGCCCCTAAGCTGGGGCATCACTAACCCCATTCTTTTTTATGAGTTTACCCCTCCCCCATCCCCGAAGAGGAGTGTCCCTGACTTAACAGATAAGACAGACCGTTCTGCCCCTAAATATTTCTATTACCTAAAAGTTCATAAATCTATTGGTTTAAAACTGTCAGCAGGATGGGAAAATTCAGAGGTGGAGCCATGCTTATCACCCGGCAAGGAATTTATCCAAAGTGGGGGGCAAGCCGGTGCACAGAGGGTGCTGGCAATGCCCAGAGGCCAGAGTCTTTCTAGCCCCACACTCTGCCTTCGCCCTGGATTCTAAACTCCCACACTCTAAGCCAAAGATGTCCTTGCCCGTGACATTGAAGTTCCCAAGGCTGAGCATGATTTCACACGCTAGCCGCCACTTGGAAAGCATCAACGAAATAAACAGGCAGGGAGACTGCGCCAGGCTTCCCACACTAGCTCCAAGTGCCTTCGAGTAGATGCCAGGGCAGAGGATGCTGCCCAGCCCCCAAAGAAGAGAACCCAGGGCATAGGGAATAAGACTTTTCCTAAATCAGGACCAGGTGGCTCACACCTTTAGTCCCAGCCCTCTAGAGACGGAGGCGGTCAGATCTCTTGAGTTCGAGACCAGCCTAGTCTGCAGAGTGGGTTTCAGGACAGCCAGGACTACACAGAGAAACCCTGTCTCAACAAAACAAAACATAACTTTCTGCAAAAATCTGGGGAAAATACTCAGACAAAAGGAGACTGAGTTTTAGGTCAGGACAGAGAATAAATCTTAACACCTGTCTCCCAAGAGGGGAAAATACAAACAACAGACCCCCTGATAAACACAGTCTGTCCACATGTTCTAAATGTATGCTATAAACACTGCCGGGGTGGTACTGCAGGGAGCTGGGGGAATCTGCGACCAGTCACTGGGACCTTACTGTGCAGACGCGATGGCTGTGCGTGAGCTAAGAATGGAGAAAAACATAGAGATGTAAGTGCGCAGGCGCAGTGGACGTGCGTGACTTAAGAACGGCGCAAACCGTGAGTCACGACCAATCACTTCCGACTCCTGCGAGACATTGTAAACTTATAAAATGGAATGTTTCATGAGATTGGGGTTTTCTCTATGATCCAGGCAGACCTCAAATTTACGATCGGCCTGCCTCAGCCTCCCGAGTGGTGAGATCCCAGTGGTAAACCCTAGACACAGCTTTCAGTTTTAATTTCAGCAGTGGCTGTGTTTAACCACTGATCATTAAAGCCCGGACTCAAGCAGTTGGCTCTGGTGCTGAGCCATTCCAAATCAACCCCAGTCCCACACTGGCCTCCATGCCTCTCCTTTGAGAGAGAGGGTGGTTTAAGCCCAGCAGTGACGGGGAACACCTTTAATCCCAGCACATGGGAGGCAGCGGCAGGCAGGTCTCTGAGTTTGAGGCCAGCCTGTTCTACAGAACAAGTTGCAGGACAGCTAGGGCTACACATAGAAACCCTGTCTCAAAGAGAGGGGGAGAGGGGAGGGAAGAAGGGAGAGACAGAGAGACAGAGAGAGAAGGATTGAGGAGGGAGGGAGGGAGAGAGGGAGGAGGGAAGGATTGAGGGAGGGAGAGAAGTAGGGAGAGAGAGAAAGAATTAATTAATTAATTAATTAATTAGTTTAGAGAGTTAGAGAGGGTGGCTTGAATACCAGCCTTTCCACTTCCTGTCCATGGGGACTCCTGTGCACATTTCTTTGGCCATTAATTGAACTCAGCAGGAGCTGATGTCAGAAACCCATAGAGGGCTGTGTTCCTCCTCTGCAAGATCTCTGAGGCAGATGCTACACTTATGGGTGGGGAAACTGAGGTCTAACAAGACCAGGTGTTATGGCTTTTATTATATGTTTATGTTATTTTTACACAGGGTTTCAGTATATAACCCAGGCTGGCTTCTAAATCATGATTCTCCTTTCTCGGTCTCTGTGAGTCAGAGGCTGGGTGCCTAGCCTGGAGTTCTATGGGAGGCCAATGGGACCTTCAGAAAGTAGGACCTGGGCTGGAGAGATGGCTCAGTGGTTGAGAGTCCTGAGTTCAAATCCCAGCAACCACATGGTGGCTTAGAAAGTGAAAGGAAGTCAGTACCCCAGGGATAGAAAAGGACTTGCCTCCCTTTCTTTCTGTCTCTCTGTCTCTGTCTCTCTGAATGTGTGCCTGTCTCTGTCTGTCTGTCTGTCTGTCTGTCTGTCTCTCTCTCTCTCTCTCTCTCTCTCTCTCTCTCTGTGTGTGTGTGTGTGTGTGTGTGTGTGTGTACTGAGCAGTTTCTTCTTCCACATGCTTCAGGCATGCCTTGCCACAAGTCTTAGCAGTCAGAGAGACACCTCTGGAACCCAAAGCTAAAGCAAAGCTTTCCCCCTCCTCAGCTATTTCTCTCGGATGTTTTGCCACATGGATGGAAAGTCAAGACTCCAAATGACTTCACAAGGCTCCACACATGGGCAGTAACATGGCTGGGATTTGAAGCTGGAGGTTCCTAACCACTGCTCCACCCTGCCTCTCAACACTGCTTGCCCACGCCCCACCTCTGCCTACCTGTGCAGACTCCAACCTGTGTGAGGAAACAGGATTAAACAAGGGACCACTTGTCATGAGAAACCCATGTACGTACTTGGTAAGCATCTGGGTAGGGGGCTGTGGTCCCGGGTTAATGGGGGTGAGTGGGGGAAGGGCTGACTTATGTTCTATCAGCTGGCTGGGAAGAGCAGAGATGAATCACTAGCAGCTGTCAGTCTTATCCGGGCTTCAAGTACCCAGCCTCTTATCTGCAATGGCTCAGCTAAAATATGGTCCCTCCCAGAAGACAGACCTCAGGGCAAGGTGCAGGGACCAGGGAGGGGGTGATGTGGAAAATAGAAGATTGGAGGTGTGTGGAAAACACCGGCAGGGTTTTCAACCTCAGTCGTGTTCCCAGCCCTGCTGTTGGGTGCACACGAAACAGCACACACCTGGAAGCTCATCTCTCCTCCTGGCTCCCACCTCTGGCTGCACCAGAGGCCCCCAGATTGGTGGCAGGAGGATGACTCCGTCTGTCCCTTTGAATGTGGGCTGGAAAATCTCCACCTCCCCTTTGCCTGTCCTCACCCCATGTGTCCTGAGAACTGGTGTTAAAGTGTCATGCTTGGTTTTGCCTGCTTTCCTCTTACGTACTCATTCTCAGAACATTCTGGAAACCCTTGTCACTCTGTCCATTCAAGTTTCAAGGTGAAAAAGACTTGGGTTTCTCTTGACTAGACTCTAGGGTTTTGTTGTTTTGTTTGAGGAAGGTTTTCTGTTTAGCCAAGGGGAGCTTAACTCGAACGCTCCATTTCCTGCTCTGCCTCTTGCATGCTGGGATTGAAGACATACAACCCTACCCACAGTTTCTGATCAGATGTGATGAACACCTTCGTTCAACTCACCCTGTCTCAACTGTGTATCTGTTCCTCTGATCCTCAGTTTACCCGCCCAAGTAAATGGGTCCCCTCTCCTTCTTCCCAGTCCTGCCCATCGAGGTTGTCTCCAGGGCAGAGCAGGCAAAATGGGAAAACTCCTGGGAAAAAAAGAAAAACAAGTTCAAAGTGTCACCCAGGAGCCAGGCATCTGTGTCATTAAGACTATCCAGATAGGTCTCCTCTGCTTTCCCCCCTCCCTCCATGTCCATGACCTTCCCCCCTCGTCTCTGCTTAACAGACTCCTCCCTGGTTGACAGTCCCAACTGAAGCTATCCCCTCCCCCTCCCCCTGCCCCTCTGCGTCTGCAGAAGGATGAAGCGCCCGCCTAATATAAGTATGTTTACATTAAAATATAAGGACAATGCACCCACCATCTAATAGTTGACTCTGTATATGTTAGCGAGTGCTTAGGGCTCTCTTTTAGAAACCCATTATGTCCATGTGATTCCACTCAAAGCCTTTCTTCAGGATTTTGTTTTGACAGGAGGGCATTAAGGGTCTGAAAGTGATAGCACAAGAATACCAGTTACACACTTTGATCAAATCGCTCCATAAGTCTCCTGAAGAAAGTCTTGTATATATTAGGAAAGGAAATTAATTTTATTGCTGCTGTGGCTTGCCTGGTTAATGGCCCAGTGAGCTGGCTGGCCTCAGAAGGCAGCCGTGGGGGTGAGTGGTTTACCCCACTCTCTTCCCTTTCAGGCTTCCAGCCACAGCCGTAAGGAGAGGACCAGCTAGTGGGCACCAGGCTGACCCTGGAGACTGCAGGACTTGGGGTGCAGGTGGCTGGGACCTGCTTCTCTGACCTCACCTCTTAGTGGGGCTGTCACAGCCGAAGGGCACATGGGATGCTTGCTACCAGCTGTGGAGCTGGCCAAGCCCACAGCACATGTCACAAGCGATCAGCTTTGGGGGACTCAGAGACTCCAGTGTGGAAGAATGAAGACATAAAAAGGGTGCTTCCTGAGCAAAACTAAAGAGAAGCAGAGAGATGGCTCAGTGGTTAAGCGCACTGGCTGCTCTTCCAGAGGTCCTAGGCTCTGCTCTCAGCATCCAGATGACATTTATTCATAATGCCAGTTCCAAGGGATCCAGTGACTTCTTCTGGCTTCCACGGGCACCAGGCATGCAAATGGTGCACAAACACACATGCAGGCAAAACACTCATACACCTAAAACAAAATATAAGCTAAGGTAGGGGTGGCAGAGAGGCAAAAATAGAAATATCAGGGATAAAGAGCAGAGAGCCATCCACTTGACTCCAAGCAAGGGTAGTACCCATTGTCCTCAGGAGGGATACGGTCTCCCTAAGCCTTCTTGGTCCCTGCATACCCAGCTTGAGCCTGCAATTAAGATGGAAGCATTTTGCATTGCACACCACCACATGCCAGCTGACCATTTTAAAGGAAGAAATTCTAAGCTGTACCAACCCTGAGAGATAGTAGTGCTTAAAAGAGTATTTGAGAGCTGGGGGGTAGCTCATCTGTAATGTGTGTGCTGTGTAAGACGGAGACCTGAGTTCCCATCCCCAACACTCATGTTACGAAAGAAACAAGAAAAGAAGGGAGGGATGGAGGGAGGAATAAAAGAAGAAAGGGATGAAGGAAGGGAAGAAATGGAGAAAGGAGGAAGAAATGAAGGGAGAAAGGAGGGAGGGAGGGATGAAGGAAGGGGAGGAATGAAAAAAGGAGGGAGGAGGGATCAAGGAAGGAGGGAGAGAGGAATCAAGGAAGAGAAGAAGGAATGAGGAAGGGATGAAGGAAGGGTGGAGGGAGAGAAGGAAGAAGAGAAAGAAAGAAAAACAAGACAGCTGTCACAATGGCAGTGTGTATACCTGGGACTGAGTGGGTGTAGACAGGAAGGTCCATGAAGCCAGCCAGTCTAGCCGATGAACTCCAGGTTCAGTGAGAGACCCATCTCAAAACTAGGGTGATCAAGGAAAGACACCTGATACTGACAGCCTCTGGACTCCACATTCTCTCCCTTCCTCCCTCTCTCTGTCTCTCTCTGTCTCTCTCTGTCTCTCTCTCTCTGTCTCTCTCTCTCTCTCTCTCTCTCTCTCTCTCTCTCTCTCACGCACACATTTGCATGCACACACACATGCACACAGAAATGCATTACAAGCAGCCAATCAATTGCTTTTGGAGCTTCAGTCTGAGGTTTTCTGCCATTTGCAATGGAGAATTCTCATACAGTTGTTAATGGAGCATTCTTAAACAGTGACTGTTGTCAGTAATATGGTCAGTCACAAAACCCTGTTCTCAGACAGTACCTGTGTTAGCATCCCATCACTGTAACAAATATATGTGTACACACACACACACACACACACACATCTACACACACACACACACACACACACATATATATAATACTCACTTGAGAAGGTAACAATATTCATTCTGGCTCACAGTATCCAAGGGCCCAGAGTTGTCTGGGAACCTGTGGTGAAGCAATGCATCATGGTAGAAGTCTGTAATGGAGCTGACCACAACATACTGCTGACGTAAAAGAAAGATTGGGTAGAACCTGGCCCTCCAGGTGCCACACATCTTTAATCCCAGCACCCAGGAGGCAGCAAGGTTATCTTGATCTGCATAGTGAGACACTGTCTCCAAAAACAAAGCAAAACAAAGCAAACTACCCCCAGCAACTGACCGGAAGATGTTCCATCAAATTCTGCCTCTCAAAAGTCCCAACATTTCCCAACATGCTGGGGTCTCTCGTTTTACCACACAGAGCTTTGAAAGAGCTTTAAGCTGGTCAGAGCAGTGCAAACCTGTACTCTCAGCCTTTGGGAGGCTGAGGCAGAAGGATCCTAAATCTGAGGCCAGCTCTGGCTACTACTTACACAGCACTCACTTGAGGATAGTGTACTCCCTAGGATCCGTCCAGGGTCTGTTCTAAGCTGATGTGGCTTGGCCAGCTTTGTCACCTGTATTATTTATGGTGTTTCTTGCTATTCATGCCACATTATAAACGTGACTGAGGACCATGGTCTGACAAGGCTGAGGAGAGGAGAATATTGTGTGATGGGGAATGAGAGACAGTGGGAGATGGAGACATCTTCCCAGGAAAGTTCTCATCATCCTCATCCCTCATTGCAACCTCTGGCAGATGACCAATGCAGTGGCAAGCCCTGAGTTCCCAACACTCCTTGAGGCAGGCATGAGGACCATGTATGCCTCTGGGATCTACCACAACAGCAAGGGGTAAGAAATGATGGGCTGAGCTGTGTCTGGGGGATTAGAACCACATCAGCTCACACACCAGCTCCCCCTTGCTGGATGCCATGCTGCCCCCCAATGAACACTGGACACTTTGCTCAGCTCGCAGACTCTCTGGGTAGGAAGTTGGACACGACACTGGTGGTGTTTTCATTAGTGCGATGAAATGTCCAACATGAGCGCCTCACTCGGAGAAAAGGCTTTGCTCGACCACAGTTTCACCTGGCGCTGTTGCTCGGGGTGTGTGTTGATGCAGAACAGCACATCCAGAGTATTCAGCAGAACCAGTGTATCCACCTTAGGGTGGTCAGGAAACAAAGAGAGACAGGAAGAGCTCAGCATCCAAATATCCCCAGAGGAATGTGCACCCAATGACCTAATTTCCTCCCATCAGGCCCCACCCCTAAAGATCCTATTGTCTCCCACAGGTGCCACAGATCAGCCACCTCACCTTCACCACGTGGCCCTCTGGGGTACATCCCAAATTCACACCATACCAGTGGGAATGCCTGATGAAACCACCATATTCAGAGCTTCGGATGGGAAGTCACACAGGCGGTGGTGACTTGAACCAGTGGGAGCTGAAGACAGAATGATCTGGAAGCACCCTAAACATGTCAGCGTTGTCTGGGCTGGGGTTGTTTGCGTACCGCTGGTACTGTGTTTGCTTAGAAGCTGGGGTCCTAGAGGGTGAGCTGGAAGCAGACAGGGCCTTTGGAGAGCTAACATTTGCTGCACTGGTTCTAGGCGGGTCCCTAAGCCAGTCCTTGCTCAAGGGAATCAGTCAGATGCTACTTCTTGGTGGAGAAGTGGCGGCGACCTTGCAGAAGAGTCTGGTAAGTATCGCAGCAGCCCGGGGAAGGCTGTAGACTCTGGCCTACAAACAACCAGTTATATCCATGGAGACACAGCTCGAAGTGCTTAGGGGGAGCACATTCCGTATAGATACTGAGCCGGCTAGTTCTTCTGAGGCCAAAGACATCTTTACTCTCCTGTCAGGATGGATGCTCAGGGAGGGTCACCCAGGATGAAAGTGAATGCACCCAGATTTCAGTCTGCTTCTGCTTGAGCCTAGCTGCCCGCTGAAACCTCCTCTCCCCTTTCCGCTGTCTTAGAGACGTGGCCCCGCTGTCCTCTGATCCCATCAAGATGGACAGAAGTGGAGAGCCAAGGTGACCTGCTGTAGTCAAGGTCAAGGTCATGGGAACAAACTGCAAATGGAAGGAAGGTGGGTTGAGGGTGTGGCTCAGTCAGTAGAGAACCTGCCTAGCATTCAAGAGCCCTGGGATCAATGCCCAGCACCACATAAACCAGGACAGTGGTATTTGCCTATAACCCTGGCACACTGGAGGTGGTATCAGGGGGTTTGAGGTTATCCTGGGGTATTCGGTGAGTTTCAGGCCAGTTTGGAATATGTGAGACCCTGTCTCAAAAAAAAAAAAAAAAAAAAAAAAAAATCAGTGGGTCAGCTTCTGGACAGGCCCCAGACGAGGCTTTCTTCTGACCCATGAGGAGGGGTCCCTCACCCCATGCGAAGCCCTGGCTTCAACCTTTGGTCCCGTTCAGTAATCCCCTGTGTCGGCTCCCAGGGCTGTCAAGCTCATGAAGGATGGTTTTTCCTGTCTTCCCAACTTCATGCAATCTCCCTCTCCTCTGGCCAGTTCCAGCTGTGGCCTCCTCAGCTATCACATCCCCTCCCAGGGTCAGGGATTATGACGCATTCAGAGAGCGCCCAGCCCTAGCCAGTGTTTACATTGGAGGTTAGCATTTATCTCTCTACTTTCAACCTCTCTCCGCAGCTCAGCAGTGCTGTCTGTGTTCCACAAGAAGGCACGGCCCTCCAGGGATGAGAGCCCGCCAGGCTGGGGCCACCTCGCTGGCATCTGGAGCCCCTAGACTCTTTTTCCCACCGTCCTCGAGGTCAGTCCTCCTCTGTGGTCCCCGGCTAATCTCTGAAAACGGAGTTTCAAAGGAAGCACTCAATAAAAAAAAAAAAAAAAAGAAAAGAAAGAAAGAAAGAAAAAAGTCTGTGGCGTACTTTTCTTGCAGGCACGTTGACCGTGGATATTTGAGTCTTGTGAACCCTTTGACCCAGAAGAGATTTTTCTAGAGACCTTACTCTGCAGAGACTTGCATGTATGTGTGCAAAGGCACCAACATCTTCAGTGCAACTTTTTTTTCATTAGTGAACAATTACAGAAAACTGTATATCTTCATTAATAGAGAGCTGATCTCTATGACATCCATAGCCAGGACTGGGCAGCTGGTCAGGGCGGCAGAGTCAAGCTGGAGATGCCTGTCTAGGGAGATGAGGATGACAGTGCTTTCTTAGGGTCCCCAGCAGGAAAGTATGCCGAATTTAAGCTGGCTCATTTGAATATTTAAATGAAGGAATGGCTTGTCAAGGTGGGGGTGGGGCTTAGGGGAACTGTGGAGGGACCTGGAAGTACTTGGGGGCTGGTAAAGTTAGGGTGCAATTATTATTAGTCTAGGCTTGGGGGCCTGAGGTGCTTAAGCCCCTCGCTGTTGAAGCTTTGTTAGGAACTGGCAAAGGAGTCCGATACCATCTTCCCCAGACACTGCACAAGGTAGAGAGGGACGAAAAGAAGGAGAATAGTAAGAGAGAATTGGTCTCGCACACAGTGTATCTGATTGA
The DNA here is from genome assembly GCF_963924665.1 of Micromys minutus. Taxonomy (NCBI): domain Eukaryota; kingdom Metazoa; phylum Chordata; class Mammalia; order Rodentia; family Muridae; genus Micromys; species Micromys minutus. The sequence continues at coordinate 28,220,101 of NC_137964.1, forward strand.
AATATAACATGGGGTGTGCCGACGTCTCTAGAACCTAAATGTGTGCTGCGTAGATTAGGGGACGGGCCAGCCTCCAGACCACTGCATAGCTGAGAGCCCTGAACACAAGATCCTCCTGCCTCCAACAGGCACTGGGGAATGACAGCATATGCCACCATGAGCCGTTTCTGCTGTGCTGGAGAGGGCCTTGTACATTCTGGAGAACTCTCACAATCTCCAGCCCTTAAAAATAAGTTGAGAAATAATTCTTTTCACTCAAAACTTAAACTGAAAAATTCTAACCAACATTGACCATGGCTAAGATGTTTTTTCCGCATTTACAAAAAAGTCCTCCTTCCATTCCAAGCTTCCCAGCCAACCTGAGAGGTTACATTTTCTTATACTAAGATGTGTTTTATCTTTGTGTGTGTGTTATGTGTATGTTATGTGTGTATGTGTGTGTGGTGTGTGGTATATGTGTGTGGTGTGTGTGTATGTGTATGTTATGTGTGTATGTGTGTGTGGTGTGTGTGTGTTATATGTGTATGTGTGTGTGGTGTGTGTGTTATGTATGCATATGTGTGTGTGTGGTATTGTGTGTGTGTTTCCAGCCAACCTGAGAGGTTACATTTTCTTATACTAAGATGCATTTTACCTTTGTGTGTGTATGTGAGAGTGAGAGAGAGAGAGAGAGAGAGAGAGAGGGAGAGAGAGAGAGAGAGAGAGAGAGAGCAGATGCCTGAAGAATACAGAAGTCATCAGAGCCCCCAGGGGAGGACTTACAGGTAGCTGTGAACCAGATGATAAGGGTTCTGAGAACCAAACTGGGGTCATCTGCAAAAGCATTACTATGTCCTCAACTGCTGAGCCATCTCCCCACCATTGGCTTTCACCTTTCCTCTGACTGAGGGAAACAGTGGTAGTGTTACTATGGAGACATTGTAGAGATAAGGATGGAGAACACATCTACTGCATCTATCATGGACGACACCTATCTCTGGTCATGACGTTAATTTGTGGGTTCTGGGACATGTTTCTGGAAGGTTCTTCTATCAATCCATTTGGTGTTCAGGTCAAGTTGCTAATACGCAGAGTATCCCCTTCTCTTTATGCATAACTCCTCCTGTGTCCCTATCTCCTATAATTTATAGGTATCCAAGGTCATTGGGCAGGGCCTCCCATGGAGCTCTTTCTCACTGGCTGCAGTCCTTGGATGGGACCTAGTTTTCCAGGCAGGAGAAGGCATGTTAGATAGCAAGCCCAACAAAACCTGCACTTTGTACATGTGACATGTTTAGCCTTGTTCCCAGGCCCGTTAGGGACAGGTTCTGAGTAAGGTGTAGGGCAAGGAGAGGAGGCATTTCCTATCTCTCTTCCCACTTCCATCAACCTAATCAAGGCCACCCCTCACGGGCATGTCCGAGGGCTTCTCTCTGCTGCTCCTAAGTCCTTACTAAACGATACAAAGACATATGAATGTCTCTTGAACCTTATTCAAGGGTGGAGAGAGACATCTCATTGACTAAGAGTGCTTATGGCTCTGGCAGAGACCCGCAGTTCAGATCCCAGCACCATGGTAGGTAGCTAAAAACTACCATGATCTTCAGGTCCAGAAGAAACAGTGCCCCCTTCTGGTGTCTGTCAGCACAACGCTTAGGCACGGATAGATGCAGGAGCATAATTTTTAAAAGACTTATGGAGAAAAGAAGGGAAAAGGTATTTGCCGTATTTATGTAATTGTTCTGGTCTTCATCACAGACTGTCACTTGTTCAGGGACAGATTTCCAGTCTGCTTTGTTTACATCTAATTTGCTAGCACCTTGGACAGTGCCCAACAGGCTGGGGTCACTAGAACGCTTGTTGCCCAGAAAACAAACTAACAACCCCCTTTCCTTGAGAAATCTCTTCACCTCCCTGCATTTCTGCAGTCCAGTCAATGAAGGAGGCCCCGGGGCAGAGGCTCAGGCCTGTGGATTAAGATCTGATATTTGTCACCTCTGACTTGAGTCAGGTGATGTCACTTCCTTGAGTATCGGGATTGCTCCACTCTCATTTTGAAAGCTGAGCCCACCTCAGCTCCTCTCCCATGAAACCATCTTTCTGAGAAGCAACTTCTACTTTTGTTGTTGTTGTTGTTGTTGTTTGAGGTCCCTGGACTAGAGAACCTACAGCTCTATGTACCGAAGTCAGGTTTTCTTCAGCTGAGCTCTATAGTTCCTGTGGCTGTCGTTTCCTTATTCTCCCTGATTAGATTCCATACCCCGACATCTCCACCCAGCATGTTGTCTTGGTGTGCCTTTTTATATATTTCTTTTTTATTTTACAAATGACCAAGTGGTCTGTATGCCTATATTTGGGCTCAACATTCCATCTTGGATGGCTTCCCGTTTTAAAGAGCAGGTCTGTTTCATCTGTTTTCCCCTGGTGACAGGTGTTCTGATGTTGGGTGTGGCACTCTTAACTAAGCATTGTGCTGAGAACAGGTCTTCAGGCTCATTCTTGGTTGTTGTTACAATGAGCACAGCCCCAAGTGTCTCTACCTCATGCACCAGGCATCCAGAAGCTGTTTACCTAGGTAGGCATCCCCAGTATATTCTAAAGGAACACAGATTAATGGATGAAATCCACTTTGGTAGGTAGCAGGACAGACTTATCTAGAGAGACCGATGATGACCCACCTCAGGCAGACATCTCCAAGAAAGTTTCCCACTTATATTCTAGGGACAGTCACATTCTCTCATCTGTTTATCACTGGAGTGCACACTCATATGCACACACACACACACATGCATACACACACATATAGGCACATGTACACATACATATGCACATAAACATATATACACATGCATATATACACATAACACATGTTTATGCATGTACATGCATGTGTAAATGCACATGCATGCACACACATGTATACACAAGAGCTTACACATACATATGCACATGAACATATACACACATGCACACACAGACATGCACACACACGCACAGGCACACAGACACTGCAACACATGCATGCATGCATACAATACACATATATGCACATGCACGTGTACATATGCACATGCATTTACACACACATGCACATACATTACATATGAGTACATATGCACATACATATGCACATGAACACACATACACCTTTTTCTATGACTCAACATAAAACATTCTCCAACAAAGTATCCGAACTTCCTACTCACATTTTTGTAAACAGTGACATTATTAAATACTCCTCCAGTTACCTAATGTGCGCTACACCATTTCCTTTTGAGGCCCTGTGTGAAGTACTTTTCACTTGATGAACGTTATAGGCCAAAGTGTGCTGGCCAATTTAGGAGCCTAAATCAAGTCAGTTTTTTTTTAAATCAACAGGAAACAAGTGTGCAAATTTATAGGGTACAGTATGATATTTCAGGACACCAAATCAGAGAACACAGCAGCCATGACACTTGCTGAATCCCTGGGGCTTCCGCAAGAACACCGAGTTCACCTACGTGGGGCAGAATGACTGAGAGCTCAGCTCCGGTAGGTTCTGTTTGCCTCCTTCTGGGGATAATTCCACCCTAAACTCTACTAAGGAAACTAGTGAGAGTGGGAGGTGATCCTGGGCTTGGCTTGGGCTGCCAGGCACCGTGCAAAATTTAGAAGTTGAATCTCAGTCAATGTACACTGTAGATTCAATTATTTTTATAAGGCCAGCTGTTCCTTCCCCATTAATGAGGACTGGGAAGGGGGAAAGCTTAAGCCAGCATTGATTGTTCCTTGCTGGCCGCAGGCTAGGCAGGGCAATCCCTAGATTTCTGTGGTGGGGTGGAGCCTTTGCACCCAACCCTGCTTACTGCCCTGCTTCAGTGATTGCAGTGCTAAAGGAAGGGCCAGAAACTACCAGGAAGGAGCCAGAAGTCAGCGAGGCAAATCCCCAGCCCATTAGTCTTGAAGCCTGACACTCGTTAATCCGAGTTGAGAGGGGGCCAACCCAGTCCACTCAGAAGAGTCCAAGCAGCCTGTTTCTTTCCCCCCAGGGAAAACCTGTCCCTTGTCCAAGCTCCAACTTCCTTCCTACAAAGTGTGAAGTTACCATGGCAATAACTGACCCTGTTTACTTTGCCTGAAATCTCGTGGTGGCTGGTGGAGTGATGGCCGAATAAAACCAGTGTGTTCTAGAAGGCTGGGGATCTGAGATCTGAGCATGCAGCTGTACCCAGCTAAGATAAGTTGGGGTATCGATCCCTACCATCAAAGGTTCTCAAACTCACAGAACCGTTCTGTTAGCCTTTCCTAAATCCACCCCAAAAAAGGCAAAACAAAGCAAGCAAGAAGAGGGAGTTACAAGCCAAGAAAGAGGCACATCCAACCCAGCAATGGCCAAAGAAAATAGGACCAAAATGAAACACTCCTTTTCTTCTCTACCCAGTAAGAATCTGAGCCTAAGGGCCCCAGACTCTTGGAGTCATTCTACAGAGTGAGATGCATGGGGTCCATACATTAGGTGTCTCAGTCACCCCAACCTACAGCTCCTATCCCACAATAGCCCAGAAAAGCTGGTTCCTATTTAAGGGAAGGATTTAGGAGAAGATGGCACAGCCAACAAGTTAAATTTAACTATGTACCTCTCTCATGCATGAGAATTAGTCATATAGTTATGCATCTGCAAAGAAACCTGGGAAATGTAGTCTTTCTAGATGGGCTAATTCCCAGGTGTAGCCTGTGAGTCTGTAACTGCTTCTGCCTGAGAGAGTCTAAAATACGGGCTAACAGGTGGGTTTGCAGGTTTAGGGCTCAGAAAGTCTACCTCTTACTTAGTGAGACATAAAAGTCCAAAATGGCCCCTGGAGCCAAAGGACTGTGTAAAGGAACTGGGGAGGATATGAATTGTTAAAGTCTTGTGGGCAATGGGGAGCCATCAAAAGTATTTGAACAAGAGAGGTGAACCGAGTAGAAACTGGTCCTTTGAGTGGGCTGTTTCCTGCTCCAAATGTGGTTCATGAGAGCCCCTTAGGTTTGTGGACAGGATATAGACCTGTCCACTTTCAGGAACTTGGCTTCTCTTTAGTCCCTGGTAGAGTATACTTTGCAAAGAATCAAATGGCGTGTCCAACGGTGGTCCTCCCCTCTCTCTGGGGACACTGGCCACCAGCTCACAAGGACAAGGGCAGCAGCACTGAGGAACAGGGTTTCAGACAGCCCCTGGGTAAGGTGAAAGTGACTATCGGGATCTGCTTAGAGAAGCAGCTCAACTTTAATTGGAGTGAACCAAGGGCTATATAGTTTTTGAGGAATGGGGTGAGGATTTCTAGGGTGGGTACGTACCATTGTGTAGCTTAGGGTACCCGAATAATTCTTCATTTGCGTGGAGCGGCATGCTAGGGGTTCTAGATGCTTGCTGGACAGGTTCTTATTGGGAGAAAGGGAGCTGAACTTGTAACCTCACCAAGGCTAAGTGAGAGTCCACAGGTAAATGGTGGTGGTTTGAGGCTCCCCAGACACGCTCAGAGAAAGAGAAGTCCTCCATTTCATGCGGAGCTATGGAGAGTTGTCCACACAATGCTACACTGCAGCCTTAATTTACAGGTTTCTCCACACCCGACTGTCCAGGTTGTCGTCCACTCAGCTCTACCCACGAGATGGGTGACAACACCCACAGGCAACACGCAAACTATGAGCCGAGCCATGTTGCAACGATGTATTGTCTATAAGAACCCGTAGCTGGCCAGATCGGGTACAAAGGTCACAGTTTTTCACCTTCTGATACAGATCGTTCTGTTATTCTGATGTCAAATCCATGCTGGAGAAATGACCCAGTGGTTAAGAGTACTTACTGCTCTTGAAGAGGACCAGGGTTCATACTATGGGACCCAGCACCCCTTCCCAGCCTCTGAGGGCACTGCACACACAGACACATGCTCACACATGTACCAGTAAATAATAAATGTCTAAATTTTCAAATAAGTAAATAAAACCCCCTATACACAAGGTACTTAAAAATGCCTCCCTGATCTCTTCTCCTGTGACACTCTCTCTTGCACGCTACCTGGATTTATTTGTAGGTCCTGGGGTTTATACTACTTAGGAATCCCACTTTTAAGAAAACAAAACCAAGATTATGACTGAATAACTCATGAAAGCGAACATTTATTTATTTATTTGACACAAGAAAGTCAATAGCAACCAGCCTTTGAGAGCTGATAAGTATGAAAGACACAGGATTGGTTCAAATAACTTTTTGTCTGTGTGTTTGGGTTTTTTTTTTTTTTTTTTTTTTTTTTTTTTGTGACAGTTTCTCTCTGTAGCCCTAGCTGTCTTGGAACTCCCCTTAAAGACCAGGCTGGACAGGAACTCAAAGATTAGCCTGCCTCTGCCTCCTGAGTGCTGGGATTATCACATACATCATCATGCCTGGCTTAAAATTACATATTTTAGAATAACATATTTATGAATAAACTGCCAGACATCCTGCATCATATTTCTCCTGTCCCTTTTTGAGGGCTGCGCACCTTAGTTCTATCCTTAGTATTGTAAATTTGAAATATCCCCCACAGGCACATGCTTGAACACTCCATCTCCAGCAGGTGGCACTGTTTGAGAAGTTTTTTGGGACATTTAGGGGGTGGAGACTCGCTGTAGGAATTGGAGGAGGGGGTTGCTGCTTTTTAGACTGACACCCCCTTCCTGGCCACTCGGTTCTTGCTGACTTCAGATGCAGTGAGACCCGATGACACTTTGCCTGCAGCTATGCCTTTCCTGGAATGAGAGACTGTACCTCCTTGAACTGTAAGCTAGATAAACCCTTCCTCCCTTTAGTGGTTGCTTGTTGGGCATTGAATCACAGCAAAGAGAAAAGTAAGCAATTCAGATATCGTTCCTGCTGGAGAATTCGATCTCTCTGTCAGCAGTTGCTTCTTTCACTGATCATTTGTGGATCCAGACAGCCTAAGGTAATGAGAATATCCTGGATGTCTACACAGTCCAGTAAATCAACCGTTTCCACCCATGCTGCGTGCGCGGTGTGTTCACAGCGGGAACTAGGAACTGGCACGGAGACCAACTCATTTGTGATGGCTTGCACTCCACCCTGGAACAGCATTCTCCATTGCCACAGGCCCTGGGTGTCCCCAAGGAAATTAAATCTGAACAACCCACGCTCAGTTGTAAAGTGGGAGCTGTGCAGAATAAAATAATAATGACTCTGTTTGGCTTCCGGGAGTTCCTGTGGAAAAAAGAAATTGTGTGTGCCCACTTTCGACGAATAAAAATTAATGCAGCGAAAAAAAAATTCTTACAAAAAGAAATTCCAGAGTTTGTCCCAAAGAAACCTCCACCGGTGATCCAGTTGCTCCATTTTCACCCAGAAGTATGAGGGTTTCTCAAGTTCTGGCTTAAACTTACACTAAATTTCAGATGAGATTTGAAAATTGGGGTAAACAAACCTTAAATTCTCCCTCTGGAGCTATGGGTGTAGCTTGGCGGGGTGCTTGCCGAAGATACGCAAAGCCCTGGTTTGGTGGTGCTGGTTAACCATTATTCAAGGTCACCTTCACCTACATAAGGAGATTGAGGGTAACCTGAGCTACATGACACCCCATATGCAAAATAAAACACACACACACACACTAATAAGTTCTTCCTTTGGGGACATTTAGGATTTGAATCTGAAATGGGGTGTTTTCCTCGATGGCTCTCCACCTTTGACATTCGGTCTCTCCACTTAATCTAGAATGCACAGTTGGCCTCACCGGTGGACTAGTGAGCTCCAGAGGCCAGCCTGTCTCTGTCCTGCAGTGAGTTTGTAGGCATGCATAGCCATGCCTGGCTTCTTATCTAGGCTCTGGAGATACAAACTCAGGCCTTTATACTTACAGACTGGACACTTTACGGTTTTTTTTTTACCATCTCCCTTGACCCCTGACCACTTCTTTTATGGCATAATCCATAAATAAAGCCATGAAAAGTCAATAACCTTCCACAGCTTTCTCTGCCGTCTGACTGAAACCACAGGTGGTACCTTCAGGTTTCCTTCTGTCCTCCGGGAAGACTGCCAGCCTCTCTGTAATCTTTGAACCTTCCTTTTATACCTTACTCCCCCAACAATACTCCCCAAACTCCGTAACACTTGAAGAGCTCTACTTCCCGAGTCAACACTGACCCAAAGACAACCAGCTTCAAGAACTGCCCCCCCCCATAGCTTTTAAATGGGTTATTTTTTAACTATCCCTAGTAGCTTCTTTAATTATCAGAATACCTGGGCCACACCTAAGTATCTATAGTAGAAAAAGAGTTGACCATCTATATGCTTGGGATTCCCATCTATGCATTTAGCCAACCATGGTAGGGTAGGGACAGACGTGTGCTGACATCTGTGACCTTTTTTGCTAGTTAAGACATAAACAGAATTAACAGGGCAGTTTTGTTCGGTAATATAAGCAATCTAGAAAGATTTTTTTTCCTCCCTCTTGGTGTTTGGAGACAGGATCTCATTATGTGGTCCAGGATAGGTTTGAACATTCAGTCTTCCTGTCTTGAGCTTCTCAGTGCTGGAATGAGGAGGGGAACTTCATATGGGACACTGTACACAGGACATAGAGACCCCAGCCATACCCACATGGGTGTGTACATAGACTACAACTTGGGGTACTGGCTTAACTAAGAAAAATGCTTCTATTTGTCTTCTGGTGTGCAATCTCTTTAATCAAAGGGGTGTCCCAGTTTGAAATAGGGTCTTCCAACTAAAGACTACATTTCCCAGCGTCCCTTGCTGTTAATTGTAGTCATGTGACTCCACTTCATCCAGTAGAATGTGAGACAATGGAGCAAGCCTGATCATGTGGCACTAGAGTGCCGCCATTTCTGCTCAAGGTGATTGATGCGTAAAGAAACCAAGTTTAGAAATTACTCTCAGTGTGGGTTTTGGATCAGCAGTTGACCTAGGTCCAGATTAATTCTGGTGTTGCACTCAGTGGGGGATATTTCATTGAAACAAGGCTGTGTGTGGAGTTCGGGTGTGGCCTCCATTTCTTCTTTCCCCATGGCACCTTTCTCACTCGCACTTGTCTCTCTGTAAAGTTCCATCATCTTGCCGCTGTCCAGGCAGGTGGGCAGAACCCCATCAGCCTCACTCAGAGCCAGGTACTGCAGCCAGTGATGGGCTGTCATGGGGACCAGCCAGACACAACATGAGCCCCTGAGGCCAGGCAATTCATGCTGGAACTCTGGCCCAGTCACGTTCGAGCTTTTAAAAGAATTAATGGGGTTTGTTTGATCCTAATTGAAACAATGGTGTGAGGGCCAAAGAAGAAAGGGCTTTCAAATTCTCAGTCCAGGTTCTGTGGCAGGGTTCTGTCTCCCGGAATGACATGATGGGGTGTGGGAGGCGTCCTTAGGGGGGTGGTCAGAGCCATCAACACCTTCTTCACTCTTCTATTTATTGACTTGCTCCAGATTCGGGTGAGGACGGAGGGGTGGAATGACTCCAAGATGGGAATGAGCCCTGAAACCACGCTCTGCCTTTCGTTAAAGGGGATCCCTGCTCTGGAGTCATGTCACATCGTGATTCAAAGCAGATCTGTTACAGAAGTGGCAGGGCAAAGAGGGGAAGCTGTCTCAGCTGCAGTTCTGGGAGAGGAAACCCAGAACTGTACCTCCCATCCCCCTCCACACACACCAGTAGGAAGGACTCCAGTGCATCTTGGGAGCTTCCCAGTTGAGGCTTACAGAAAGGTTAAGAGGGGGGAGCTGCTCCCTCTAAGGGGGGAGTATTGATTCCCTCTGAATCATGTTGGGCTAACCCATTAGTTCAGGCTCACCAAGAAAATGGAAAATATTTGAGTTGCGCTTGGCTGCATTTTGAATGCTCCATGAGCAAGGCACCTACTTCAACCCCATGCTGTGTCTTCCAAATGAAGACATGGACGAGAGAGGAAGAGAGCTCAGCTCAAGGTCAGAGGTGGCAATACAGGGGTGGACCTTCAGGATGCATTGAGAGTGTCACTTTGCCCTACCTTGGTCACAACGATTGACGGCTCTGAACCCCAATGCTCAGCAGAGTAGAAGTGAATCTTGCTAATAACCATGTTGTAGGGTAATGGGTGCTGGATTTTGAAAGGTCGTCCTTGAACTTCCTGTCTCTTCACCATGACGTGAATCTGGATGTAGTACTGCATCATCTGGTCTGAAACTGCATTACTTCTGTGAGGGTTATTTGTATATGTGTTCATGTGTGTGCACATGGTATATATGTGTGCATATAGAAGCCAGAGGCATTGCTCTATGTTTGTTTATTTATTCATTTATTCATTTTTAAGGTAGTGTCTCTCCCTAGTCTGGATTCACCAAATAGGTTAAGCTGTTTGGCCAAAGGTCCACCTATGCCTACTCAACCAGTGTTAGGATTCCGAGCATGACCAAAACAAACAAACAAACAAACAAAGCATGGGTCCTGGGAATTGACTCAACACAGGTCTTCATGCTTACAGGTTAAGCACTTCTCTGACTGACCCAGATCCCTAAGAATGTTCCTTAGACTTGGACTATATTATCAGAAGCTCATTTTCTGCAGAGCTACCAGAATACCCTTGAGAAAATTAGGCAACGGTTTCTGGGCTCTATTCTTCCCTTCTGAGGAAGGATGTCGCAGGCCCCTTCGTGGTTCTGGTTTGGGGTTTGATGGTTTTCAAGATGACACATTTTCACCCATGAGCAGTGTTCAGCCTAGCTCCTGGCTCCCAGAAATGCTCAATATATCTTAACAGCTTTATGATGGCTTAATGTGTATTTTATATTACATGGCAAACAGATTCTGAGACTCGAGTGCCAAGCAGGGGGAGATCACGGGACTGTATTGGGTCGAGCTTCTCATATTTTTACCAGAATTAAATTAGTGTTGATCTGAAGGAAATTGTGACAAATGAAGTTCATATTGCAACTGGGAGAGAAACCACAAACTCTGTGTGTGTGTGTGTGTGTGTGTGTGTGTGAGAGAGAGAGAGAGAGAGAGAGAGAGAGAGAGAGAGAGAGAGAGAGAGAGGTGGGGGGAGGAAGAAAGGGAGAGAGGGAGAAGAGAGAGAGAGAATGTGGATGTATCAGAGTTGAAAGAGACTCTACAAAGACTGGAAAAGATCTGCTTAATACCAAGAAAGGTTGTAACAACAGATCAACTGACTCTCATAGGCCATCATACCGAGGTCACTGGTATCGTGTCAGATGATAGACTGAGGGTCTATAAATCATCATTTGGGCCAGATGTGATGAGGCTTACCTCTGATTCCAGCATTCAAGGAGGTTGAGGCAGGAAGATTGAGTGTTGAAGAACAAACAATGTCTCACAAACAAAGCAAAACAACAACAACAAAACCCCAGACAGTCAGTGTTACTAATGGATCAGGAATGTGGGCATCTTAAATTTCCTGAGCCAATCAGCAGCATGGTGGAATGACATCATTGTAGATACCGGATGCTGAGTGTCCACCCAATACCTTGTCCTAGAAGACTTACCTTGTCTACATCGTGGAACTTTAAAAGTACAAGCTTTAGAATTTCAGTCTTTTGTTTGCAACTAACTAAGGTCAGCATTGTAAAGGTTGGGTCAAGTTTCTTAACATCTCTGCAAGTCAATCCTTCTACTTATAAGATGGGTAACTAGCAGTTTCTGCCCTTTGGACTATCACAAGCATTAATTGAAAAAACTTGCTCCTTCTAAATAGAATTCTTATTTATTTTGTGTATATGAGTACAGTGTAGCTGTCTTCAGATACCAGAAGAAAGCATCAGATCCCATTACAGATGGTTGTGAGCCACCATGTGGTTGCTGGGAATTGAACCCAGGACCTCTGGAAGAACAGTCAGTGCCCCCAACCTCTGACCCATTTCTCCAGCCCCCTAGACAGTATCCTTTAGGACCAGGGAATTGAAGTTTTAGAAGCATGAAGATGAAATGGCCACTCACACAGAGTTGAAGATAGAACATAAACGAAGAACAATGTGTGTGTGTGGGGGGGGATTGTCTATAGAGATGGTAAAGGGTCTGCCACACAAGCTTACGGACCCAAGTTTGAATCCTAGGTCCCACATATAGAGCAGAGGCATGTTGTTACACACTACAGAGAGGGAAGCAGGTGGGCCCTTGAGGCTCCTTGGCATGTTCCAGATCAGGGAAAGACCCATCTCAAAAAGCAAGGTGGACAGCTGTTGAGCTCTGACTCCCAAGGTTGATCTTTACATGAATGTAGATGTGTACCCCACACACATGTATATGCCTGCATGTGCACACATACCAAATGAAATGAAAACAGATTAGCAGGGAACCATATATCTTCAGGGGATTGAGTGGAAGAGTAGTGCTAATTGGAACACTTGATAAAGGTTTAGCAGAGTCTTAAACATCCCTCTAGGGAAGACAGAACCTTGTGGCTCTCTAAAACTTGGGTCCTCAGAACCTCCTCATATTGGGAGCTGAGGTTCCTCTGGTCACCACCTCTCTAAAGCTGACTGTGCCTACAAAATCTGCCCTCTCCTCATGGGGAAGTGAGGCAAAGCCTCCTTTTCCTGACACCTGTGGTAATCCTTGGTGGAATGCATCTGAAAAGATGCAGAAGAAATTCTTAAAATATATTTCCCTCCGACCACAATATATTCCATATGCTCGCAGAGTGTTGGGGAGGGGTCTGGCGCGCCTGGTTACCTCTGGTAAATGTTTCTCCCCCACGCTGGGGAAATCCTTATCGGTGCTCCTACCTGACAGCTGGAAGGAATTTAAGAGAAAATGCAAAATGCTGTCTCAGAAGAAGAATCGAAACCACAGAAAGGCTTGGAGAGCTGCTTGCAAGGGATGGAAGGGGTGAGAGGCCCCCTGGCTGCCCAGCTTGGGAGAAAAAGAGCAGTTTTGTGTGTGTGTGTGTGTGTGTGTGTGTGTGTGTGTGTGTGTGCGTGAGTGCATGGGGGGCAGCTGACCTACAAAAGATCTCACTGTGAACGATGTGAACACACTGATTCCTCTGGGCCTCAGTTTCCCCATTTGTAAAGTGACCACAGAGAGGAGTAAATGTGCTGGGGAGGGTTCGTGTGTGGATCTGAGTCTTTTCTGTGGACAGCTGCCACTCTGTGAGTGGGTGCAGCCCTGAGCAGAAAGGGAGAGAGAATGGAAGCCAGTCTCCCGCTGCTAAGGAAACTGTTTACATGAGTTGGCAGCCTCCACTACATGTGGAGATCACCTGAGGGAAGAGGAAGCCTGCGCAGGCTCCACTGTGCACAGATGGAGATTCTCGGGTATCAGAGTATTATTTTAAACGGTCCTCAAGAGACACAGTGAGCTTCTCAATGAAGGCTCCAGAAACCTGACCGTTTGAGTGCACCCAGCATCTTGCAAATTCTCCCGTGGGGATGGGTGCCATGGCCCTGCAGGCAAAGCCTTCTGCACCTGCCACACAAATACACTGCTCTGTGATGCTGCCAATAGCTAATGAATTGGTGTGAGCCACCCTCTTGGAAATGGCTTCCAGCCAACTTAAAATAGCACTTCCATGCTGGACCTTACATTGGAATCTGGAGGAAGGTCAATTAAAACCCACATCCTTAGACCTCGTCCGTCCCCCAGAGCATCTGATTCAAGGACTCGAGGTGGGGCCTGAGAGTTTGGATATCTAATGAGTGGTCTAGAATGCTGGGGGTTGCTGGTCCAGGGCTTTGAGAACTACATCCTTTACACAACAGGGCCACAGCATCACTCCTTGTGTTTTTAATCTCTTTGTGTTTCTAAAAAGATAGCAGCACACGATAATTATCCTGGGCTTACATAACAGGACTGGGTCTTGTTTTCGGATGTATAGGTTTGTGTGTTTGCTTGGTTTTGAGACAGGATCCCATGTAGCCCAGGCTGCCTCAACTTGCTATGTGTCAGTCAAAGGATGACCTTGGATTCACTCCATTTCCTGGCAGCTGGGATTACCCCGGCTAACACAGTTCTAGGGATGAAACGCAGGGCTTCCTGCAAGAACTCTACCAAGAGAGCAACATCCCCAGCCCAGACACTGGACTTTATGACCATACTGAAGCCCAGATATCTATTCCCCCTTAACATTCTGCACCTGCAGAACTTGAAGCCCACACTGGAAAGACATTGGCTCAAGGTCACACAGCCAGTTGAGAACAGATGTAGTATAAAAACTGTGTTGCCATCCTGGGGTGGGAACCAACTGCTGGAAGAAACTGGTCTTTTCTGTTTTAATTCATTGTAGGCTGTCCTTACAGGACTGGGGACTCAACTTCATAGCCAGCTACTGCTGAACTTAGTTTGGAGGTACCCATCATCCTAAAAAGGTGACTTGGGAGCACAGAGACATCCCTATAGCAAACTAAAGCCGTGCGACTGGCCAAGAAATGCAGTAGGAAGCAAGGGATGCTGGGAATCAGGGATGGTCAGGCTCTGCAGAAGGGGATTTCCAATGTAAGGCTGCCCTGGGGGTAGAGTTAGTAACATTTACATAAAAAGATCCTGCTCTCAGTTCAGTGACTTTCAGGGTTGATTTTAATGACTGATTCCAGGAAACAAATAATAAGTACTTAGTATGATCTACAAGAGTTGTATATATACATACATACATACATACATACATACACACACACACACACACACACACACACACACACACACACACACACATATATATATATATATATATATATACCTTCCAGTGGTAGGGACGAATGATGCTACCCACATCTGGGCCTTCTCACATCTATTAACCCAACCTAGAATATCCCTCACATGCATGCCCATGGTAGAGGGATGGCGTTTCCATGGTGATTCGAGATCTCACCAAACTGACAATCAACAATGAACCGCCACAAGGTCTGTCTTGGAAATTAAACAAATAACATGCTTATCATTTAACTATTGATTACATTAACTATGTCTTTAGAGTTTCTGTAATTAGAACTATGAGTTTGGAACCTATGGTTAGTTTCACAAATTGAGTTCTCTGGGCCTGGGAAAACAGCTCAGAAGTTCAGAACACTTGTTGCTCTTGCAGAGAACTCTGGTACAATTCCCAGCACCCACACAGTAGCTCACAACCATCTGTAACTCCCCTCCCAGGGGCTGGTGTCCTCTTCCAGCCTCCTCAGGCATTGCATGCACACAGCAGATGTGGGCAGAACACCTTACACTTAAAATAGAAGAAAAAACAAACAAACCATTTTAAAGATCCAGTTACAAGCCTGTAGGTCTCCCTTAACGACACATGCTTGACACAGATATAGATGCTCAGCAGGTAACTATATATAGAGATCTACAGGGAGAGACAGACAGAGAGACAAAGAGACAGAGACAGAGAGACAGACAGAGAGACAGAGTCAGAGAATGGGGGCACAGAACAGAGGCTAGACAAGGTAGCCTAGTTGGGGGAAGGGGTCCCAACAGTCTGGTCTTGTGGAGGCATCCTCTCAATTGATGCTTCTCTCTCACTGATGACTTGAACGTGTGTCAGGTTGACGTGAAACTAGCCAGCACAATCACTGTCTCCCCATTTTTACCCTTTACTCCATGAAGCTTTGCTCACTGGGTCCCAGCCCTGCCCTGCCCTCCAATGGGCTACTTCCTCCACCAAGGACTCATGTCTGTCCCCTGCATCATCTGACTTTCGGGTCCCTTAGCTGGATGATCACTGCTTCCTGGAGAGGACCTCCCCTCCCCCACCCCAACCCCTATCGGACTTGGCTCTCCTCGTGCATTCTCCTGTCATTGTCACACAGAATGTTCTCCCAGATGTTATGCATTGTTTCATTAGTGTGTGTTCATGAGTGATTCCTTAAGAAAAAGGATGTGGCCTTTGTCTTCATGCAATCTCGCCACAGGAGAGACTCTTGGTCACAAGCCGATGCTTAATTAGTCTATGCTTCCAGTCCCCCCTCCCCCGCTTGTCTGAGTTTATCATGGTAAAAATGACACCCCAGGGAGGAAGATGGCTCTAAGACTAAGAAAAAGGTTTGTAAAAACGAGCAAATAGGGAAACATATTTTTTTCAAAGCAAGAATGTTTGGACAGGTATCTCTGATGTTTGTGTTTTTCCAGAACGTTCCCTTGCCTGGATCAGCTTTCAGTCTGTCCTGGATTCCCTCTCTAATACCCAAAGCAGGGAATAACCATAACTCACAGGAGTGATGTTCACAGATTAAAATTTAAAAAACGGTCCCATTCTGCCAGTAACATTGACGTTTGGCATTGTGTCTCAGCCAGTAAAATATGTGCATGTTAGATGCTTCACAGGACACAGCTAGATTCCTTTTATTCTTCCAGAAATATGACAGGGCAGCAAGCAGTCAGGTCTGGCACCTTCTGGAATTGGGAGAGAAAAAAAACCAAAAGAAAACAATAGTAAAGCTCTGGTGGGTGATGACATGGAAGCCTCAGCTCGTCAAGAGGCATTGCTTCTAAGTGGCTTTTTATTTCAAGCTTGAAATGCTTCTAAGATATTAAAAAACAAACAAACACAGAGGGGCTCTTTGAAGTCAAAATTTTTGGAAGGTCAAAACAGACCTTCCAGCAAGGACACAGAGTTACTGGGTATCCGCCAGCATGGGAGGCAGCTAAGAATGTACCACATGATCTGAGAATGCAGGATGACTTCAGTGTAACCTGACGGGTCCTCTCTGAGGAGTGACCACGGACCTCTTCTGGAGAAGGATGTAGATCTGGGAGGTAAGAAAAGGGCTGCTGAGTGTGTTTGCTCTGGACTCACACTCTGCTCTTGTTTTGTGCTGGTGTTTGGATCTGAAGGGTGAGCATTGGTCAATAGTGCCTGCCCTTCAGATGATGCAAAAACCATTTTCTGGTCTCTGTTTCAGCCTCATTCTCACATGTGCTGACACCTGTCTAAGGGAACCTTTGAGCCAAAAACAGAAAATGTATATATACACACATTGCTGTTTATCTCATTCCTCCATCTTTTCTACATTTCTATTGCTACAATAAAACACCCAGAGAAAGGCAGCTTATGGAAGTAAGGGTGTACCCCAGTTTACAATTTGAGGTCACAGCCCATCAGAGATGGGAGTCATTGAGGCAGAATCTTGAAGTGTCTGCTCATATTACATCCACTGTCAAGAAGCAGCAGAGAGTAGCAGATCACACACACACACACACAAACTTACTAATTTAAATACAGTCCAGGATTCTAGGCCAGGGAATGGTACTGCCCACAGTAGGCATGTCTTCTCAGACTGATGAGTATACTTAAGAAGATCTTCCACGTGCATACCCAAAGGCTAACTTTATCTAGACACCCTTCATAGGAGCTCCTCTCCCAATTGATTTTGGACCTTATCAAGTTGACCCTTCCAATTAACCATTGCAGTCCCAAATAGCTTCAGTTAACATTTCAATGTATGTCTTAGCCTTTAGCCACATGTGATTGGAGACACACACACACACACACACACACACACACACACACACACACACACACACATACTAACTTTTATGAAACCTGGACTCTGCTGTACAGGCTGTCCTGCGCAACAATTTGTTTATGTGGTTCTTCTCTTTTTAAACAAAAAGAAAAGCTGAGGCTCAGAACTGACTATCCTGCCTGTCAGAATAGCAGATATCAGTAACAAACTGAGCTTCAAGTCTACCTGTACAGTGGAGATAAAATGAGCACCAACCTCATTTCGAAGAATTGATGTAAATCCAGGCAAGTTCTCAAGTGGCTCCTACATCTTGAATGCTGTCCGTGTGTGTGTGTGTGTGTGTGTGTGTGTGTGTGTGTGTGTGTGTACTTGTGTATTCGTGCACTCCTGTGTATGTATTTGCATGTGTGTACACTTAAGTGTGTGCACTTGTGTGTGCATGTGTGTCCATATAATTAAGCAATCTTTTAGCCCACATACAAATTCCTGTATAACCAGACAACAAAATATTTGTAACCCCAAGAGACTAAAGCAGGTATTCAACTTGGGCAACATAGTGAAATCTTTTTTATACAAAACAAGCAAACACCCCGTTTTAAAGTTCCTGGAGCTGCTTAGATGTCTCAGTCTATAAGGTTGACCAGCATTCAATCCTAAGGGGACTCTCGTGGTGGAAGGAGAGAACCAACTCCCAAAAGTTGATGTTTGACCCCAACCATTCTCACCTACAATAAATGAATATTTTTTAAAGCAAATTCCTACTTAAAAATCTATATTGTATCAAAGAGTGCACCTGGAAGGACCCATGGCTTCAGATACATATGTAGCAGAGGATGAACTTGCCTGACAGCAATGGGAGAGGAGGACCTTGGTCCTTGGGAGGCTTGACGCCCCAGTGTAGGAGGATGCTGGAGCAGTAAGGCAGAAGAGTGTGGTGGGTGGGTAACACACTCACTCAGGCAAAGGGGAGGGTGGAGAGTAGATGTGGAATGGGGGGTTAGTGGAGGGGTAACCAGGAAGTAGAATATCATTTGAGATGTACAGGAATGAAATGATTAATAAAAATTAAAATATATATATATTGTAATAAATTGTTTCTTTCTGTCAGATGTAGACACACTAAAACATTTTCAAAGCTGGGCTGGCAAGATGGCTCAGTAGGCAAAGGCATTTGCTTAAAGCCCAATGACCTAATTTGGAAATTATCATGACAGGAAGACAGAACTGGCCCCCACAAGTTTTTCTCTGACCTTCACGCATGCTCTATGGCTTGTAGACAGACAGACAGACAAACACACATACAGGCATGAATGAATATAAAAATACATGTGTGTGTTTTCAAAGCTCTTTGATGCTTTGATCCTCTGTGGAGCTGGTGGAGTGGAGGATCATCCAAAGATTAACATCTGCATTGTCTGAAGGGCCACGTACAAATGTGTTTGGCTTTTGAGGCTATAGCGTCTCGATCCAAACCACTCAACTCTGCTAAGGTCATAGGAGACCAGCCATAGATAATGACAGACAAATGGGCATGCTGTTTCAGTAAAACTTTATTTGTAAGAATGGGTGATGGGATGATTGGACCGTGAGGTAGTTTGCTTATGTCTACAGTGCCATCAAGAAGTATTCAAAAGGGGTTACCTGACTCACTTTCTTTTCTATAAATAGATTTTTTTTTAAGTTTATTTTGGGGGAAACGGGCACATGCTGTGCCATGCAGTGAAGGTCAGAGGACAAATTTTACGAATCAATTCTTTCTTTCCATCATGTAGGTCCCAGAAATCCATTTCAAGCCATTGGTGACAGGTGCATTTACCCTTTGAGCCTTCTCACTTTGTTTATTCTTACAACATCTAAGAAAGGTTCATAAGAACATTGTTTCCATTTTACAGGTGAGAATGCTTTCTGGGTGGCAATGCAGGAACATGGTTGAGGCAAAGCTGGCACTTGCTTGTTCCAGTGCCCTGTCTCTTTATCTATTCCCTGCCTTTCAGTTCCTCCTCCAGTTCAACCACCCCCCCCCCGTCACCTCCTCTCCCACCCCACTTCTGAGCTCTGAGCATCAACTGCTGTTCTTGTCTGACCCGCAGGCTTTAGACGCTCTCCTTCTAGGATTTGGGAGCATCTCCAGGGGGTGGTGAATCTCAAACTCTGTTCTGGTTTTGGTCTCTTCATTATCTGTTCCAGTAATAAATTCCAACTCCGCGCCTGCCCCAGACCCACGCATGTCAACGTTTTTTTTTGTTCTTCTGTGAAGCTCTGGTCTCAGAGATCAAAGACAGAGCACAGCCTCTGGGGACCCATCGAGAAAGAGAAACTTCCACTCGATCACTTGCAGAAACCCACAGCGACCCCAGCCCACAAACACACTCTCCTGCCTTCTCCAGCAGACACCGAGTATTCCTCCCCAGCAGATGAAGATAAACCTCCATATAGTCTCAATTTATTGCCCTGAGAAGCAGGGTTAGAACCTTGGGGATCATGCTTTGCATGTAGCTGATCTGAGAGCCTCAGAGTTGCAAGGGAGGGTCAAAAGGCAATAACAGGACTTGATATTTTCCAAAGCACCACACCTGACTTCTTTCTAGTCCGGATGGGAGAGAGAGAGATAGCACAGACTTAGTTGTCTAACTCATGACAAGGAAGAACTTGCCACAAAAGAGTTCTATCCAAATGGGGAAACTAGGCAGTAACATCCCCTCTCACCTTAGTCCTGCTCAGGTGGCCTTCCCTAAGCCAGACATAAATTACTGGGCCAGACATTTGTATGCAGCTTTCTCCTTCCCTCTGGCTTAAGTCTGGACACCACTGAACGTCTTCAGCTTTGTTCTGTGCTGACACCAAACTGGCCATATGAGTACCCGATACAGAGTTCACCAGGAAGGTCAGGATCTTACCAAAGGGGTGGGGAAGGCTGAAGTGGGAGAATCATGAGTTCGAGGCCACCCTGAGCTACGTATTCAGACCCTTTCTCAAAGAAAACACAAAGGAGAAGGAAGAAAAGGAGAAGGAGGAAGAGGAAGACCGAAGGGGAAAGAGATAGAAAGGAGAAGGAAGAGTTGGAGAGGGAAAGAGGAGGAGGAAGAGGAAGAGGAGAAAAAAGAGGAGAAGGAGGAAGTTTAATGTTACTGAAGTGAGAAACTCGGTGATCTATTAGTATCTTTCCTGGACCTTTCAGTAGACAGGAGCTTAGCAGGTCTGAGAAGCTTTTTAGGAAATGGCCCAGTTGCCCTCAGACTAGCCAGACATTTCCCATTGAACAAGTATGTGCCAATAGCAGCATGCCACACACCCCAGCTTAGAGCAGCATCCTCTTAGACTTCTAGGGAGAATTGGCCATGGCTAGTATGGTCTCATTCATCTCAGTGGTCCAATTGGTTCGCCCATTTGGAGACCAGCAAGACCTTGGAACCCACTGAGGCAAAGGGCTGGACTGGCCAAAGGCAAAGCCAGGCCAAAGGGGTCAGTTTCAAGCCGAGCTAAAGTCTCACTTCCTGGAATTACATTTAAGTTCATTTTTCCTCCAGCTACCTGGTGCAAGCCCAAACACAGACGTCGGTCCAGATCATGTCAATGGGAATTACAGTCCCTACTGAAGATCTCTTCAAGAAAACCAAAGGCACTTTTGCCTTGAAACGCCTGAGTCCAATGCCTGCCTGGCACCAGCGGTGATGCAAATACTTGTGGAAAGCAGAGTTGTCCCAGTGGGAAGCAGTCGAAGACAAAGACACTGAGCATTGAGGCAAAGGGGGCGTCAGAATTCCGAACACTACTGTGTGGACCAGTCAATAGTGGGAGTTGGTAGCCACTGGGTGTTCTTCCCACGACATTTCCTCGCCCACAACCACAATCGGTGGATCCGGAATTCTGAAGGGAGCTGAGAAATAATGGAGGCGGGGTGAAGAGACTTCAGGCAGCAGTAAGCAGGGTAAAGCATAGACTCTCTTGAGACAGGCTTCAGGGAGCAGCTCAGTTGACTGGGGTGTACAGCATTGGTAGGGCCTGGGGAGCTGGGGATGCTTCATTTGCATAAGGAGGAGCTGGGGATGCTTCATTTGCATAAGGAGGAGTTTTAAGGTGCTTGCTGAATACGACCTTATAAGGAGAGAAGTTTAACCTGGTTGCAGCTATGTGACCTCCTCTGGTATGGGCAAAGGTGGCAGGAGCAGTGCACCAGGACATGCAGGCTCAGGGCAGAGGAGGGAGTGGTCCCACTTCTAGTGATCTTGAGATGAGATTTCCAGGGCAAACATGTGCTCCAGAATGGCTTCTCCTGGTTCCATAGTTTCTCAGACCCACAACTGGGGACCCCAAACTCCAGAGTGTCAGATCATTGTTGCTTGTGGAGGCAGAGCAGGAGACGTATAATTGGGGCAGGTGAGGAGATCTTAGAAGTCCTGACTTGCAGAGTGAAGCTGAGGCTCAGCGGTGAAGTGCTCATCTTGAGGGAATGGAGACTCAAGTCCCAGTTCAAAATACATGTGGGAAAAGCCAAGCATGATGGAGCACATTTGTTAACCCAGCACTGAGGAGGCAGACACAAGGCACATCTCTGAGGCTCACTGGATAGCCGGCCTCACTTGATCAGTAAACTTCATCAACTAGCTCCAGTCTGGTGGAAGACCCCAAGGAAGAAACCCAAGGTTAATGTCTGTCCTCCACAGAGACATACGCACACATGCACACACAGATGGAGGGGCAGAGGTGAAGCCAAAGCAGGAAGTGCTGAGTTCAAGGGTATCCTGGGACACTTTTGGTTTGAAGGAAAATGGGCCCTATGGGCTCAAATATTGAACATCTGGTCTTCAATTGGTGAGACTGTTTAGGAAGGATTGAGAGGAGTGGCCTTGTTGGAGGAGATGTGTTACTGGTGATGAGCTTTGAAGTTTCAAAAGCCTAGCACCATTTTTAGTGCACTACAAGGAGGCTCACAACCACCTGTAGCTCCAGCTCCAGAAAATTTAGCGCCCTCTTTTGGACTTCTTAGGCATGTGCATACACACACACACACACACACACACACACACACACACACACACCAAATAAATGAATAAATAAATAATTTTGATGAAGAAAAACCAAATTGCCTGAACCTCAGTCTGGCCCTTTATCTTATATCTAATTGCTTGGCAGCCCCAATAGAAATGGGACTATTCAGGCAAGCCCACATAGGTCTTTGGAGTCTTCTCCTCTGATGGTTTTGGCTCCTTCCTGATGTTTACACAGATAAGAAGCAGTATGAGATGGCCTCAGACACTCACAGGCATCTCCACCTAGGAAAGCAGGGCTGCTTTTATGATTTGGGGTCTTGAGGCCCCTGTCAGGGTACTCAGCACATACACCCAACTTAGAGTTAGACTGGCAACCATCAAGTCCCAGGAATCCTCCTGTCTCACTCTCCCAATGTGCTGGGGTCTCGGTCAGCTCTTAAAAGTGTGTTCTGGCATTTGAACCCACTGAGCCATCTCCCCAGCATTGCCACTGAGTTGCTTTGGAAGTGGATTGATGAGGCAGATAGAACAAGAGCCAAATGTGTGGAGAGTGGTGTGTTTGGCACCGGTTGGTTTGCAAGTAAGATGCAAGATGGAGGCCATGGTGGCAAATGTCCTCTGTGTCACAACTTCCCTTCACATGTGTCCTGCACTCAGAGCTTGGCACCGTCTCTTCTGAAGTGTGAAGAACTGGGCCTCCCATAGTCACATTCTGGGGCACCAGGGGCCTGAGGGAGAAGCCCATCCCCAAGTCTGATGAGAGATGGGGGTGGGGAGGAGGTGCCACAGCATGGTGATCACATGGCTCCAGGGCAGGGCCGAGCTCCCAGCCAGCCTATGGCCCATCTACAAAGTGAAATGGATTACCGGCTCACTTTCAATTGGGTTGACTTACGAGCTCGGTGGTCGTGGAACATTTACATGATCCAGAAGACGTGTTATCTGACGAAAATTACTTCATTTACTATCCTGCCTTGACAGAGGTATCCGAGGGGGATCTTCCAAGGTGGGTGAAGTTTTTAAAAGTCCCTGGGCATGTTTAAGAAAAGCAATTCCTGTCTCTCCTTCCCGTTCAGGGAACGGAACACTCTTCTGGTGTCCAGTGGGCCAACTGCCATCAGAGGCCTCAGGATATCCACTGTCATTTGACAAAGGTAATATGTTTAAGACAACCTCCATCCTGAGACAGACTGAGTCTGGTTTTCAGTTGTCAGAGAAGGCACTGAAGCCCAGCTCTGCTAGACTAGCAGCCTGGCTGTGGGTGGATGGGGATTCAGCGCGGGAATAACATCTTTTTAAAGATGTAAAAACATCTTTGTAAAGATGTAAAAACTGTGGGCATGCAAGATGGCTATGCTGGAAAAGGCGCTTGCCACTAAGCCTGACTACCTGAGTTCGATTTCCGGAGCCAACACAGTGGGAAGAGAGAACTGGCTTCCTGAAAGTTCTCCTCTGACCTCAACAGTACCTTGGCACATCCATGTCCAGGCACATCCATGTTCAAGTGAATGCATGTGTTTTTTTTTTTAAAGATGTGAAAATGGAAGCTAATACCAGCATGCTCAGACAATTCTATGCAGACCTACTAAGGACTGAGCAGGGCTCGATCATGCCTCGCAGAAGCTTCTGGAAGGCTTGCTGAGAGTGGCAGACAACTGGTCCTATGCTCACACTGTGTCTCAGTAGGTTTGGAAAGTGTAGCATAATCAATTTAAATTTATCCCCGACTAGCTTACAAATAAATGAAACTCAGACTATGGTTATTTTATTTGGCTTTGACAATTACTGGGGGGTCACCCCTACTCTGCTCTTCTAACCGCAGGCCTGGCTGCCTCCCCAGAGGTGTACCCCAGATACTTGCTGTTTCTCCTGACCATGTGCTCATGGTTCATCTCCCCTCCTGGTGGCTTCCTCTTCTCCTCTCCTTCTTTCTCCTTCCTCCCTGGTCTCTCCTTGCTCCTCTCTCTTCTCCACCCCCCAACCAGGTAACTTAAAACCCGCCTACCTCTAACTCCTTCAGTAACTGGCTGTAGCCAATTTTATTTAACCAATAGCTTTAAATCAAGGAACAAGGTTTGCACAACAGAGAAGCTTGTAAGCCTGGGAATTCCCTCCTAATCCTAGACCTTCATCTAAGCTGCTGCAGCTGTTCTTGTTGCCAAGTTCAGAGCAAAGGTTATTCTGTTTCCCAGTGTGGACTAAAGACAGGTGCCTCCCCAGAATTCCATCAGGGCTACATTGCCAGCCTGGGACCACAGATTTGGCTACCGGGTTCTCATCCTCTCCAGTGTGAGGCTGCTGTTGTTAGAGCACCCAAACCATATTTCATAAGGCAATGGAATAAGGCCCTTTAACATATCTTCATTCTGTCTGGCCTGTTCCTTTATTTAGAGCATTAATTCTCAACCTTCCCAATGCCAGGCACTTTAATACAGTTTCTCCTGTTGCAGCAACCTCCCAACCACAAAATTACTTTGTTGCTACTTTGGAATGGTAATTTTGTTACTGTTACGAATCATAAATATCTGATATGTGACCCGTCCCCAAAGGGGTCAAGACTCACGGGTTGTGAAGCACCGCTCTAGAGAAACCTGAATTAATACATCAACCAAACAAGTGAGAGTCTGGTTTCCAGCTGTTTCCTTTGAGCCCCGGTTTTCCAGAAAGTGCCTCTCTCCTATGACTTTAACATATCAGCCATTCTCCCTCAGGAACCTCCCATTCTTCATCCCAAAAGTTCCATCAAAAGCTCCTATGCCAACTCACCATGCATAAACTGGTCCAGCCTGGATCACATCCTTCCTTCCCCGAGACCCATCTTTATGGCCAGGAGTTTGAGACTCTTATCAACCGTGTCTGGGACAGAAACAGAAGCCAAATTTTAACTACGATGAGGAATTGAGAAGGGGGGTGGAGTGTCCCCAAAGGAAGGATATCAGACAGCCCAAACCAACAAGTCATCTCCCAAACTGGAGTGTTTAAACTTTGTTTAAACTTTGACCCAAGTGTTTAAACTTTTGCCACCAAGTTCCACAGCAAACTCCAATCGGATCACTGCCATTAGAGTTACCGCCAGCAGCATGGTACAATAGTTAGGGACAAGGACAGTGCCTCTGTGTCCTGGGTTTATGATCATTCCCGACTAAGTCCCCTGACCAGTGCTTATTGGGCCTGTATCAGTAATAATGTGAGCAATGTCTGCCTCGAAAAGTTTTACCAAGAATTAAGTCAAGTTGAGAAATCAGGAGACTTGTATAATTTTAGGGGTTCATTATCATAATAATTTAAATCACATGCAAGTTTCATGGTGTGTGTGTGTGTGTGTGTTTGTCTTGTTCAGAAGTCCTGTGCCTTTTCATGAAAACTTCCAAGGGATTGGGGATGGAAAAGAAAGAATCCTTTCTCTTTTGAGACTGTTCTCGGCTGACCGGTACCCATCCTGTTACTCAGATATGGATGTTCTATGCAGTGAGTGTGTCCTGAGCACTCACCATTTCTCTTTCTGATTCCACGGCCAGGTAGAGACTCCCCAAGCTCTGCCAAGTGGACTTCTAGCACCCATCCAAGTTGAAATGCCAGCCTCAGGGTGTGCCTCTGGGTAGTGTGGGCAGCGGGCACATGTGGGCTTCATGGCTTGGTTAGTACGGATTGCTCCTGGACCAAGTTCAATGGCAGGGCTTCACCCACAGCCCAGCTGCAGCTCTCAGAAGGCAGAGCCTTGTAGGGCATTAGTCACTTTGTCAGGTTTCTGGGAGAGTAAAGCCAAGGCATAGCCTTTGCGGTAACCCACATTCTCCATTAGACCGTGCAGGCGGCAGGCACACAGGTCTTCTGTTTCAATTAGAGGCTCTGTCTAGATAACCTGGGGAAGAGGGCCAGGCGCTTTTGTTGTGGGCATGCCAAGAATGGAGCTGACAGAAAAACCCACGCTCAGAAATCTCTACCCTCTTCCCTTCCGTTCCTGCCTGGTCTGTCTCTTCTCACTTCCTCCCTGAGTCAACAGACACCCTACCAACCACCACCACATAGAGAAGACAGCCTTGGGAAGTGCTTTGAGGGTAGTCTGGGGGAGCACTGTCTAGTGACATGGTCTGAAGGATACCTCTATGCTGTCTTAGATCCAATACAGGGCCCTGCAGAGCTATTCACAACCACCTGGGCCTATGCAACAGGGAGATTCCTTGGTCACTGGCTCCATGCTCCATTGTATTTTTTAAGACAGAGTCTCATGTAGCTCAGGCTGGCCTCAAACTTGCTACATAGCCAAGGATGGCCCTGAACTTTTGATCCTCCTGCATGCTGGGATTACAGACAGGTACCACATACTGAGTGCACGGTGGCCCTGGGGAGGGAATCCATGCTATGTGAGAACTTGATTAATTGAGCCATATTCCCAGAACCTAGAACCAGGCCTGACACACAGTAGGTGCTTATATTAGCTCCTTTTCCTGTTGTTATAAAATGTTCCACCGAAAGCAACTCAGGAGAAAAAAGAGTTAATCCGGTTTGCAGTTCAAGGGTGCTGTCCATCGAGATGGAGACATAGTGACATGACAAGCTTGGTGACATCACAAGCTTGAAGCAGCTGGTTCATCATCTCATCTACGGACAGGAAACATAGAGAGCAGAACTCTGCATTCACCGAGCTTCCTCCTTTCCACTTAGCCTAAGACCCACGCCTGAGAAACTATGCTGTCCTCATTTAGGGTAAGTCTCCCAGTCTCACAGACATCCCCAGAGGCTAGCCTAATCTCTCAAGCATAGCTTGTCTCCTAGGAGACTGCAGAATCCATGAGTGGAAAATCAGCACTAACCAATCTCAGCACTGTAAACCTATGGCCCATGTGAGTGCAAAGGCTGCTGGGAAATGGAACCTGTCAGTCATCTTTTATCTAATCCTTTACCTACCACCTACTATGTGCCTACTGACATGTCATCTATGTATCAATATATTTCTATTATATATATAATATATGTATTATATATTACATACCATATTTCTATCTATCACCTACTTGCCCATGTTCTATCATCTATTATCTGTCAATCTATCTTTCATCTATCAATCATCTATCTATATCTGTCTATATGTCTACTTGCCTATGTATCTATCACCTAGCTAGGTAGCTAGCTGTCTGTCTATCAGTCTATCTGTGGCCATCTGTCTGTCTGTCCATCTATCTGTCTGTCTATGGTCTATCTATGTTTCAATGTCAGTCTGTCTATGCGTCATTTCCTTAGGCTCAAACACTTCTGCAACACAAAGACAAAGCCACATCTGTCTGACTTCCACGGTCATAGTCATCCCAATACCACATGGCCTCTTGATAAGACAAGTGTGTCCATAAGCAGTTCTGGGGTCATAGTCGTGAGCCACCATGCCAGGCTTCTCTCCATATGCTTCTCTGTGTGTTTTATAACATATGAATTTTGTCTGTTGTTTCCATGGTGAGCTTACACAATATGTGTGTGTACCGAGTGTAGGCTCAAACATTTGCAATAATGGTGGATTCATGATCGGTAAGATGAGCCTTTCATGAAATGCTAGAATGGATGAAGATCCAGGGCCTATTGCAGGGTAGAATGCTGTGGAGATGGGGCACCACTCTCATTCTATGCATGGGCTACTCTCAGACATAAATTCAAAATCAGATCAAAATACATTCTGGTACTGAAGTTGGAACCATGGCTGGGTATGGTGATGTGAGCCTGAGGCAGGAGGATCACGAGTTCTAGACCACCTTGGGGCACATAGAAAGACTGTCTTAGACAAAACAAAAGAAAAGGTTGGGATAATAGCTTCCTTTGGGGGGGGGATCAGGAAGATTCTCCTACAAAGAGAGGGCTCTGCACATAGCTTTTCTTTCTCTTGTGAGAAACACTATGACCAAAAGCAACTAGAGGAGAAGAGGGTTGATTTGTACACTGGAGGCTTGACTTTGAGGTCACAGTAAGTTGCTGAGGGAAGAGGGGACAGGGACTCAAACAGGAATATAAAGTAGAAACCATGGAGGAACACTGTTCACTGGCTTGGGACCATGCACAGCTAACTTTCTTGTACAGCCCAGGGAATGATGCTGCCCACAGTGGACTGAGCCCTTCTACATTAATAAATAAACAAAATACCCCACAGACATGCTCACAGGTCAATCCGATCTAGTAAGTGCCTCACTCTTTGCAGGTGATTTTAGGCTGTGTCAAGTTGGCAGTTAAAACTGTCAATATGGGGGTGGTGGCTGGAGAGATGGCTCAGTGGTTAAGAGTACTGACTGTTCTTCCTGAGGCCCTGAGTTCAATTCCCAGTGTTTCACAACCATCTGTAATGGGATCTGACGTCCTCTTCTGGTGAGGTCCTCTTTCTCTGTCTCCCTCCCTCTCTCTTTCTCTCCCCTTACCTATGTATTTCTCTTCTCTCTTCTTCTCCCTCTGACCTGCTTGTTCCCCCCTCCTTCCACTCTCTCTTCCACGGTGTTTGCCGACCCTTGCTGGTGATGGTGAATTTGGATGACTCCCATCTGACTAAGCAGTCAGTCTCTTTTTCTCATTACTGTGACTAGTTCTTCATCCCTTACTGAAGGCTGAGAGTAGCCTAGGTCTGTGGGCATAAACCTAAGTGCTGAGAAGTCACTTTAACAGTGTGGCCATGTAGAGAAATAACAACAGAGGGGTCTGTAACCACCCCCCAGGGGCTTTTGTCCTGGATTACACTACCTGGGTTTCAAATCCTATCAGAAGTCAGTTAGAGACACCATAGCACTCATGACAATATATACAATGTATCCATCCATGCTAACCAGTGGAAACTGCGTGCCTGGCATGTTCAAGCTGCAGCTTGCAGGGCCCTGTGCTGGGCAGTATCGTTGGTGGCCTTTGTCTCCCATCAGCTTTCATGGCACCTTCCAGGGCGCTATGGAAGGTAACCAGCAGGGAGGAAGCTTCTCTGTGTCCTTCAGCCAAAGTATACAGCATCTTCAGCAAGCAGGGCCTTGCCATGTAGTTATCAGGGAGGGAGGCATCCAAAGGCAATGACAACACCCCATGTTGTTGTGGAGACTTCTGGGGCCTCCCTGACTAACTCACAGGGAGGTGACATACCCATGCTTCGCACTGCGATGTTCATTTAATAACTCGTGTCTGCCGCTGGGGACATTGCTCACCCACGCACAAGAATTCTGTACAAACTTTTGGGTTTTCATTTGTAGTTTGAAATTAGCTTACTAACTGGCAAGTTTCCATAAGGCTTTTCCACGGATCTTTCATTTTGTTGAGCACAACTACCCCTCTACCCTCTACCCTTTTTTTCTCCTGCCTCTAACTGTGAACCCAAATAACTTTCTTCCTTAAGTTGCTTTTGCCAGTATTTGGCATGCCCCCCAGCTGCACCCCAAACCAGACCCATAATTCATAGCTGTAAGAAACGATGGTTTAGCCTGACTAAACATGGGAGGGAATTCTTCAGGCTGCTATGGATATAACTGGAAACTTTTGTGGAAAAATCTGGAGGCCACGCTAGTCTAAGGCACATGGCCGTGTCATCAGACTTGGGGTGGGGATGGGATAGACTCACATGTGTTAATTAGAACCGGCATTGCGCTGGATGAAGGACAGGCGCTTACAGCCATGAGGAATCGGCCCACACGCTCCCCTTGCTGTTCACAGCTGTGTGGCCTCCAGCGCGTGTCTTCACCTCTCTGGGCGAACTCATTAGTTTAGTGGAGACGGGAGGAACAGGAATCAGCTAGACTTAGCACTGGTCCACAAGAGGCAGCTTTGTGATCTTCATTTTCCATCTGCCGGAGAGCTAGGACTACCCTGTTCACCCACTGAGAGAGAAGGGTTCAGAGAGAGCATAGTCAGCCAGTCACAGAGTTGTGGCTTCCAACACAGAACGTCCAGCCTCTCTTATCTGTCTCCTGTTCTTATAGACAGTACTTGTTCAAGAGGAGATATTTGCTTCCAGTCTGAGCTTAAAATGGTGTACTGGCTGTTTTTGTGTGTCCAATTGACACAAGCTAGAGTCATCAGAGAGGAAGGAGCTTCAGTTGAGGAAATACCTCCATGAGATCCAGCTGTAAGGCATTTTCTCAACTAGTGATCAATGCAGGAGGACCCAGCCCATTGTGGGTGGAGCCAGCCCGTTGTGGGTGGGGCCAGTCCGTTGTGGGTGGGGCCAGCCCATTGTGGGTGTGGCCATCCCATTGTGGGTGTGGCCATTCCATTGTGGGTGGGGCCATTCCTGGGCTAGTGGTCCTAGGTTCTATAAGAAAGCAAACTGAGCAAGCCAGTAAGCAGCACCTTCCATAGCCTGTCTCCAAGTTCCTGCCCTGTGTGAGTTCCTGTCCTGACTTCCTTTGGTGATGAACATCAATGTGGAAGTGTGAGCTGAATAAACCCTTCCCTCCCCAACTTGCTTCTTGGGCTTGATGTTTGCACAGGAATAGAAACCCTGACTATGACAGATAGTAATGAAAAGATTGAGGTGAGTCTAGGATTTCACATGACATCTTCTGGGCTGAGTGGAGGGGAAGGAAGAAGTCCTTGGCCTCATCTTTCTGATGCAAGCTCCCATAGGCACACAGCTCAGATCCAGAGCTGAGCTGGAGCAACTCCAGGCACGAGCTGTTCTGCCCAGATCTCCCTTTCTGTCATCTGAGGTGAGCCTCACAACATGGCGTCTGGTATTCTCAGACTGTCTGCTCTGGACTTCGGCTGTCAAAATCCACTCAGGAGAGACAAAAGAACAGGGAAAAACTGGAAAGAGGCAGACTTAGACACCAGAGTCCCTGATTGCCAACTAGCTTCTAATACCCCGAGTTGATCTCTCCTCTCAGGGACACCACAAGTTAAGCACTGTGCTAGGTCCACTTGAGTTACATTATAAAGGCCTGTCTTAAGGAGGTGGAGGCACTTACAATACCACACGTATGCACCTGTCTTTGTGTAGTACACACTTTTACCAATCCTGTCTTAGAGAGAAGCCAAACAGGTTAAATGGTTTCCGGGTAGTCACAAGGCTAAGATAGCTAGTGAACTTGGCTCTGGAGTTTGACCTCTTACAAGCAAGGTCATGCTGAGCTTGTTGCTCGTTGTGGGTGGCTCACAGCTTATAGCTTTCAAGAACTTAGCAAGCGAGACCATTTCTTGGAGACTCAGTTTTCCCATCTGTATCCTGGGCATGATCCTGACGTCTTTCGTATGGGGTTATTGGGATATGAAGTAAGGTGTGAAAACAAATATACCTTGGTGTGTTCAGTTACTGTGAATAGTCGGAATATTCTGCTCCTGTCTCTGCAAGGTTTAATGACAGGGATATATGTTGCAAACAGAGGAGCCTGAGTTCACTGTAAATGACGGTGTCTTCCTCAAATTCAAAAGAAGACATACACACGACGGGAGAAAGGTGATCAAGGGCTACAGATCCTGGCTTTGGTGAGAAATGTTGGGGTCCTCTAAATTTTTTCCCAACCTCTTATTCTACAGATGGGTAAAATGAGACCCAGATACAGCATCTCTCCTGTATCTGGCAGGTCCCATGCCCCTGGGATGCTGGCAACTTACTGACAGGCGTAGCTAATTGATTGCTAATAAAGCCAGTTACCCTCAGCCTGTGAGGGAGGGAGGCACAGGGTACCAGTCGCTTTCCCATCCTCTCCCTGAGCTAATGGCTTTATGGAGGCCATAAACTACTGCACTATTCAATAATGAGAATGGCCTCCCTTGGCCCAGTGACCCTCGGTGACTTGATTGACACATCGGCCCCAGCATTCCTGAGGGTGGTGAGAGACTGCTTTGCTCCCAGAGGACGATCTGAACCACAAGCCCTCACCTTCCCTGGCATCTTCCCAGATGCCTATGGGAGCTGGAAGGCCCTGCTCGCCCATCCCCCAACTCAAGGCAAAAGTGTCTCCAGCTCTGTCCAAACAAGTAAGATACCAAAGAAATGACAGAGTCGCAAATGAGACAACAGCCACCTTTTCTCCCCTTTGGGTCACTTCTCCCAGGGACACCAGCTACCGTGCCATGATGACATTAACCACTGCCCTGACAGTGACCTCATGGGTAACCCAAAGCCGGAGCCACACAGCCAAGTCAGCCCCAGATCTTTCCTGCAGAAATCAAGAGCATCAATGTTCATGGCTTTAGCGGTCTCATCTGTTGGACAGCCATTGCGAGCTGATACTGTAAACACTCCTGTGTGCCAGGCCCTGGAGTAGACACCAGTGTGCAAACCTCAACAAGTAATCCATACTGAGAACGCCGCCTCCCAGAGTGTAGAGTCTGGTGGGGAGGATGGGGTTGACTGTAAGGTTGAGATCTGGTGGAAACTGGGGTAGACCATCAGTGGTGTGAACCCCCAAAACTCACCCTGGGCCTTCTATCCCCACTGTGAAACACTGAGGAAGTGGAGACTTGACTCTGCTGTGGTGTTGGGGGCGGGGAGCTGAAAAATGATTTGGATTGAATGTGGATATCAAGGTGGAGCCATAGTTACTGGTTATGTCATAGAGGTAGAAGTAGAAAATGCACACAGAGACATACAGAGAGACACACACATACACACATATACACACAGAGAGACACATACACAGAAATATAGAGACACACATAATGCACACACAGAGACACATACATAGGCATACACAGACACACACAGAGAGCTAGACACAGATACACAGCAGACACATACACAGACACACACACATAGACACAGATGCACACAGAGACACATACACAGAGAAAGTCACACAGACACATACACACAGAGACATACACATACACACACAGAGCTAGACACAGATGCACATGCAGACACATACACAGAAAGAGGCACACAGACACACACAGACAAACACAGACTCACAAACAGAGCTAGACACAGATACATACAGAGAGACATACACAGACACACATACACACACACACACACACACACACACACCTGCCCCCTTCCTCCTATTTCAGAAGCTCTCTGGTGCCCAATGGTGACAACCAGATATGATCTGCCAAACTCTACCCTCTGGACTTCATTGCTGAAACAAACCTCTTTCCTTCATAAAGTTATCCAGCCTCAGGTGCTCCAGTATGGTAGTAACTAAAACAGAAGGGAAAATACAAACTTCTCAGGAGACAAAAGTAAAAAACAAGTATCTTAAAACTATTTTCTACTTGTTCATTCTGTTGCTTAACAGTGTGTATACACAGATTCTGATTAATATCTCTCTGTCTCTGATTCATCTCTCACACATATTATCTGTCTCCTTTCTCCTAGTCTGATCAATGCCCTCTCTCTCATCCCTACCACTCCATCTCTAGGGTTCCTGATTTGGGGTTTTTGTTTTATGACCCTTTTCATTTAACCAGGGCCATGTGTACAGCCACTTGGTTAAAAGTACTTTGTGTTTCTGTGTTGTCTCATTTTTCTTTTAAAAAAAATTTTTGACATAGGTGTGTGTGTGTGTGTGTTATATCCTTTAAGATGTGCATGCTCTTTGACATCCCACTTAATTTATTATTTTTGAAAAACCACACAGCCAGCCATGGTGGCGCATGCCTTTAATCCTTACAACTAGGCGGTGGGAAACAAAATATGTGTAGACACTTTTGATTTCTTTGTCTCAGTCTTCGTATGTGTATAAATACATATATTTGCTTTGAGAGACACACATTACTCTTGAATATGTAAACATGACATCTGTTTCAGGGGAGCGGACCCCCCAAGGGTTCCTTAGTTTCCCCTATCTGCACTGTTCTGAAACTCGGAGATGCCCCTTCCTCCCTGGTGGCGCAGGGGTGCAGATTTGTTTCCTTATCACCTTCAAATTTGTTGAGGACGAAGTCACACTAGCCCCTCCGATCCTTGAACCAAGCAGAGTCTGGTGAATGAGTTGTTTCCCAGGATGCCCCTCGTGAGCCACACCTCTTCTATGGGGTGGCTATGCATCACTTAAGTGTCTGGGGCCCTGCTCTGGTGCTCTGGCGGAGGGAATGGGGGGATCTGATTTACTGCCCACCCAGGGCCCACACTGAAAGCAAGCCACGATGCTCTGTGCACTGGGATGACCTGTGAGGGATTTGTGACTTCAGCAGAGAAGCTTTTTACAAGACTCTAAACCCAGTTAAGTGAGCAGGAATCTCCTCTCGGTGAAATACAAGTCAGGTGGAAGGAGGCTAGGCTTTCCAACTTGGCCGAGGGCCACACACAGCAGGGAAAACAAGGAGACAGGTCGGGGTCTTCCTGGCTTACCCTCACCAAGAAACACCCACCCAAACCAGTCCCAGCTCCGTAGGTTATTCTCAGGGACACTGCTGTGGCTTGTGTGGACTCCTACTTGTCCCCACTGGTCTGACCTGGGCCAGGCATTCCTCCAGGACATCCAAGAAAACAAGGGCATCCCTTTGCCAGTAGGAGTCTGTGGGGACACCCAGAGGCGCGGGGACTGCGTTGTGATGAGGAGAGAACAGAGGAGATGAGGCTAGCCAGGACTAGGCAAGGGCTATGAGTCAGACTTCCGGGTCGATCCTTGGGCAGAAGAGAAGGGCGTGGCCGTGGATGAGCATCAGTACCACTGGTGCCTCATGGGAGGGGAGACTAGTCTGGGAGAATCGTTGCAGGCCTCTGGGGAGAGGAACATTTGGCCAGCTCCCGAGGAGACTCAGAGCTCGTGAACTGTGCACTATCTTACCAGCCTCAGCGTGGTGGACTTGAGCTTGATCTATGTAGCATTACCCAGAATTCACAGGGGCCAACACCACCTTTCCCCTTGTGGGGCCGTGGGCCGTGGAGGGTATGCTGGTTCCCGGTTGAGAGGCCTGAGATCCTGGTGACCCTGAAAGAGACAGTAGGGCTCTCTACTCCTGAAACCAGGCCCCATCACTAGCCACAGCCCTCCAAGGCCCTCCATAGGTGAGGATGTGACCACAGGTCACATAGGCTCAAGACAGATCTTCGTTGTAATGAGGTACCTAAAGGCCTGGAGGCTTAGCCAATTAGCCTTTCTTCCCAGGCACTCCTCCCTGCAAAAGGTATTTAACCACAGGCCCACCCTGAGAAGTCAGAGTACAGTTTTACTCATCCACTTTCTTCCATGACAATAAATGTCTTAAAAGTATGGACTGTCTCTTTTCATCCGGACCCTCCATCTGGAGCTGTACAGAAACCCTTCGCCTACAGAGCCGCCTTCTAATCTCCTGCAGAAGGCCTCTACATTCCTAGCCATGGCCAACACCAAGCCTATAGCCCATTGCCGACAATGTCCCCTGGCCCCAGGCTAGATCCCGCCCACAGGCCAAAACTCCGTTCGCAGCTCTTCCACAGCATCCAGTGGAACCTGGATGTCCAAGAACCTGGAAACCAGACAACCCGGGTCTCACCGCAGGCCCAGGGACCCCCAAGAAAGCTCCGGCTGACCGTCCTACCTACCCCTCAGACCATGCTTCCCCACGCCCACCCCCACCCCCACCCCCGGAGCGTACCCCTGCTACTTCCCTACAGTCTGACACTCATCCCCAGCAGTGGCATGGTGGTAAGCGTGGTCCAACTTCCCACGTCCTGCCTGCTGAGCTCCCCAGCCCTGTGGTGGAGCAGACGCGAGGACCCCCCCACCCCCGCGCCTCCAATAACCTACACCCTCTCATGATGTCCAGAGCGCAGGCTATCTCTGTGGCTCACAAGAGTCCTGGCATGATGGGAGGTGAGGCTAATTTGGAAGGATGACCACTTCGGGAGCCAGTCACGTCCCAGACAGATGCCATCAGGAATGGCTGCCACTGTGGTCCCTAACTCCGCTGGTGTGCAGCCTGGAAGTCTCATCCTGAACCCCCAGACAGGAACTCCTGCCCAGTGCTCCCCACTGAAGCTTTACCTGTCTCACTTGCGCTCCCTCGGGGTCAGCGGCTGAAAATAGAAACAGCTTGTGGCTTTACTGGGAGGAATTTAAGAGGATGTGTTCTAGGGTATTTCTTGTTAGAAACAGGCTTCCTGAAGGAGGTGACCACTCCTTCATTCAAAAATAAAAACGAGGGTGTCTCAGTCGGCAGAGCCCCCCTGGGCATGGCGGTGCACACCCGCAATCCGGGTATTCAGAAGGCAGGCGGATCCAAACTCCGGGTCTTCAACAACATAGCGAGCCCCAAGCCAGCCTGGGCTGCAGGAGACCCTTTCTCCAAAACAGCAAAATCAAAAGCCAAAGAAAACCATGCCTGGCTTGGGGGTCAGTGTGGGGTGAGGTAAAGCCTGAGTAGGAGTGTGGGGGTCTCTATGATACCCACAAGAAAAACCGGATTGCTTTCTGCAAGGCCCTGCTCCCTGTCCCTGCTCACCAGCTTTCTGTCCCTTTTAAGGAAGGCTCTTCCTGCCCGCCCTGGCTCATCATTTATTAGTCTGCGTGCCCTGCAACGAGGCCTCTGATCAGAAAGGTTATCAAGAGTCCAAAGCTATGGGGAGATTTGAGCCGGGTCCACCACCACTGGGCGCACATGCAAAGACCCATAGCAGAGACATCTGCGCGTTCACCTTTCCACAGCCAGGAAAAGGGAATCAGCCAAGGGGACCACAGCAGGTGAACGGATGAAGAAAACGTACAGAGACACGATGGGCTCCCACTGAGCTGTAAAAAAAATGGTTGGAGCTGAGCCGGTTGTGAGGAAGTGGAGGGAGCTGGAGAGCGTCCCTCAGAAACACTACTGTCTTCTGCTTCCTCTCAAGTGAAGGGTCTACATGCCTGGCACGAGAGCGGAAGTGGAGTTGTGTGGGGAAGGAAAGAGCCTGGCAGGGGAGGCGGGAAGCAAAGGCAACCGGGAAGAAAGACATTGCAGTTTTCTCTTGTGTGTGGGCAGTGGATTTAAATACATATAAATACATGCCAGCGGCATGAAAGCGGAGGCCGGTATTTGGGGAGAGGGAACACAGCGGGAGGGGGAGGAGGGTCAGGGAAGGCCGCGGAGGCGGACAGAACTGAAGCAAGACATTTTTGAAAATGTCGTACTCGGAGGCAGGGCAAGATGGCGCAGTGGTTAAAGACCATTGCTGCCCAGCTTGAAAGCATGGCTTTGATCCTCAGGATCCACATGGCGAGAGCGAAGAACTGACTCTCCCAAGGTTTCCTCTGACTTCAGAGCGTGCATACACCATGACACATGCACGCCTGACCCCCGCGCAAATACCATACACAAATAACTGTAACTTTAAAAATAATCATAGACATACTATGGGGGGAAATTGTAAAATCTACGTTGCAGGGCTGTGGTTAGTCGAAATATAAGAGGAAGTGTGAGAGCCCCTGAGAATTATGGGAATCATGGATGGCCTCATTAGAATCCAAAGAACTTACCAAGTGCCTTGCAGCCATCCAGCTTTGCTAAATTAGTGATTGTTGAATGAGAGAATGAAGTCAGATCACGAGGCTTCGAGGGAACCCCATGACCCTGAGTTACTCCAGGGAAGAGCCAGAGTCTTCATGGTGGATTTCTAACCCAGGCCATCCCTGGTAAAGCAGGTGCCTGATTAATTACAAGCCAGAGGCCTGGGAAGGGGGCAACAGAGCAGTCGTTGCTCTGCCATGGCTAACACACAGCTCTGCCTCATGGTCCATGATGGCTGCTACAGATCCTGCCATTGTATCTATATCCCAGAGAGAAGGGAGAAAAAAGGGGTGGTGTGCATCAGTCCCCTTTAGAGGCACAAAGAGAAAACTACACACCTCACTTCTGCTTAAATGTCTTTAGCCAACAGTGTGTCACATGTTCACATGCCAGAGAGTCTGGGATATATATTATGCTGGTAGCTATGAATAAAGTTCCAGTGTGGTCGTCAGTTGAGCCTGACATCACAGCACTCAAGAAACTGAGGCAGGGGGATCATGTGTTTAAGACCAGCCTGAGCTACACAGTGAGACCCCATTCAGACATTCAGGGGATGGGGCTGCATCTCAACAGTGAAGCCACAAGTAATGATGATTAATATTCACGGGCTCCTTATTGGGCTCCTCTGGGATATGAGCAGTTGCTGTCTCCATTCTATAAGGGAAACTGAGGCTCAAGGAAGAGCTGGCAAGAGCAAGACCAGAATCAGGCTGATTTGGTGAAGAGGAGAGGCCCGGGCATTTGTACTGGCACGTACCCTTCTTAAAAACCGGGGAGCCATAGAAGACTCAATTCAGTGGGTAAGGTCACAGTAACAGTGCTGTGGGTTGGAGAGACAGACAGTATCTTGTTGAAACCTCAGTAACATCAATATCTCATATGGGAGCCAGCAGAATGGCTTAGTGGGTAGAGGTGTTTGCCACCAAATCTGAGAATCTGAGTTCAATCCTTGGGGCCTGCATAGTGGAAAAACAGAATCGACTCCCCCAAGGTATTCTCTAACCCTGATACATGTGCCATGGCATTCACCCCTGCCACTCACCCAACCAGTCACTGTGAAGAAATATAAATATCCACTTTGGGCATGTCAGTTTTGCTGTAGCAAGTCCTATATCCAGGATAGCATCAAATAGTTGCTCAATAAACACTTGCTGACTTCTTAGAAGCCATCTCATGGATAATTAAATGACTAAATCATTGCAGTTGATCTCCCTCCCTCACTAGGCTGCACATTTCACTGAAGAATTTCACCAAGGGCAGAGTCATGAATCACATCTGTACTTAGTGCAGCACCCAGAACACACAAAGTACTTAGTCCAACACCCAGAACACACAAGGTACTTACTGTAGCACCCAGAACACACAAGGTACTTAGTGTAGCACCCAGAACACATAAAGTACTTAGTGTAGCACCCAGAACACA
Source organism: Micromys minutus (assembly GCF_963924665.1). Taxonomy (NCBI): domain Eukaryota; kingdom Metazoa; phylum Chordata; class Mammalia; order Rodentia; family Muridae; genus Micromys; species Micromys minutus. The sequence goes on from NC_137964.1 coordinate 28,259,257, forward strand.
CAGGGTACTTAGTGTAGCACTCAGAACACATAAAGTACTTAGTGCAGCACCCAGAACACATAAGGTACTTACTGTAGCACCCAGAACACACAAAGTACTTAGTGTAGCACCCAGAACACATGAAGTACTTAGTTGCCTGTTGAGTGAATGTGCAATCAACTCTGTCATTGAAAATAGAAGAGCAGAGACCATTAATGAAGTAAAAAATACAGAATGCAGTCACCCATGATGTCATGGGTGGTGCTCATGACTTCCGTGCTCAGCTCCAAGTCTTGCTGGAACCTGGTTAGAACTGGCTGAACCCCACCAGCCCAGACAAGGGTGAGTGTGAGTATTGTGTGGTTTCTTTGGCATCAACTAACACTGTAAGAATTTTGAAATCAAGCAGATCCAGTTGGATGACTTGGGTCCCAATGAGCCAATGGCTCCAGTAAACATGTCTGGATGAGAAAGGTCCTTGGGACACAAGAGGCTCATCCAGATAGATCTGCCTGTCCCTTAAGCAAACTGGGTCCTTCCTCCCTCCTTCCCTTCCTTTTTCCTTTCTTTCTTTCTTTTTTTTTTTTTTTTTTTTTCTTTTTTATTGGGTGAGATAAGGTCTCATGTAGCCCAGGCTGGCCTTGATTCACTATTTGGCACGAAGAATCCTAACTTCTGACCCTTCTGCATCCACCTCCTGAGTACACGGTTTATAGGAGGCATGCACCACCATGCCCAGTTGACATGGTATTGGATGAGAGTCGAACCCAGGGCTTTGCACATGTCCAGCAAGCACGCTGCCGGGAGGGCCTGGAAGGCAAACAGAACTCTATGATCAGCTTACTGGCTTGCTCCCCATGGCTTTTTCAACCTGCTTTCCTATAGAATCCAGGACCACCAGCCAATCACCATGGGCTGGAAGTCCATGCCACACCATCTTGGTTTTTTTTTTTTTTTTTTTTTTTGATATAGAGACTCAGTTGCTAGAACCCGGGGATTACTGATTGTCCAGATGACTGGCTGAGCAGCAAATCCCAGGGATCCACCTGTGTCCCCTACAGTGCTGGAATTACAGGCTTGCCCCACTGTATCTGGCATTTTATGACTGGGAAATCAAACCCGGGTATGTCCGTTATCAACAGAGCTACCCACCTGAGCCCAAAAGACCAACCCATTTATCGTATTCAGCCTAGGCCAATAGCCAGGCTGACAGACCCTCCCCAGCCTCCCACCCAAACCCTAAATCCTCCAGGCCTGCTGCTGGCTGGAAGGCCTAGCTTGGCTCTGACCCAAATCACTAGAGGCTACGAGCCTGCGCTGAGCTTCAGGCAGGGACAGGGCCACCGAAACCAAGTCCCTTTTCTTGTGTGACATTTGAGGAATTGTCTAATGAGATGCCTGGACTCTCGGAATTAGAAGTGTTTGTGCTATGAGCAGGCGTCCCTGGAGATGGAGCCACCTCCGCCTCCCGCTTCGGGTGTGCCAGAGTTTCCCTAACATGCTCTCAGAAAGTCTTTTTTGGACCCAAAATGAAAAAGTGCAGCCAAAGCTCACTCTGTGGAGAGATTTTATTTCCAAATGAGTCCACTTCAAGAACAGCCATGGATTCGTTTCATTAGCTTTTTTTTAACTTCCAAAGGGGGGGAGGGAGGCTGAGTCTTTCTGAGACAGCTTGATGGAACTGCTGGGCAGTTGTGTTTCAAATCACAGAGACCGGGAACCCATTCAATGACAACATCTGCAAACTGGCTGGCACTGTTGTGGGAAGGCTGAATGGAAATATTCATTGAGCCCTGCGTGAGGTGGACCATGCCAGGGCAGGCTTTGCAGAGGTTGGTACTGAGCCAGATGGGTCCAGATAACTCCCCGTGTGCTGGATGGATTTAACACGAGGAGAAGAAAATCCACCTGTGAGCAAGGAGGAGGCAGAGGATGGGTTAAGAGACCTGACACTGAGTGGCCCAGCTCGGAAGATGGCTCCATGGGTAGAGAAATTGCAGTTCAAGACCACAGAACCCACACAAAACCATACCTCTTCAGCATCCTTACCTTCCTCCTCTTCCTCCCGTCTCCTCCCCCTTTCCCCCTATTCTCTCCCTTCTCCTTTTATTGAGGATTGGACTTCAAGCATCCTAGACAAGTGCCCTTTTGTTTTTCTTATTTTATTTTGAAACAATGTCTCACTAAGTTTCCCCGGCTGTTCTCAAAGTTACAATCTTCCTGCCTCAGCCTCCTGGGTACCGCCCATTACAGGCATTGTACCCCACCATATCCAGCTTCAATTCAGACTTCAATGCCTCAAAAGGCTGCTGCTACTGCTCTCGCTGAGGAAGGAGCCAAAGCTTTGACAGGATAAGGGGATGCTGGGAGCAGGTTGCCCTTGGTTCCCTCACTTCACCAATAGAGATGGGCTGCATGAAGCCCAGCTCTAAGGCAGTAAAGCACAGTGCCTCAGCCTAGCCCATTGCGTGCTCGGATAGTCTCAGTGCTGTGAAGGAAGTCGATGGAAATGGCTCCTTATTCTGAACGTAAGCCTGCTCAGTAATCATGTTCCAAGCAATGAGGACCAGAAGCCTGGGGTGGCAAATGGAAAGGGAAAAAAAAATCTAGTTCAGGTAGGTTAAATTTAAAGAGAGGATTCCGTCATACCTCGATTCTGTGCACCTGGGATGCAGACTGGGGTGCCCTAATTGCTAACGTAATTCTGTAACTCCAGGGTGAAGGGGTATGGCTGCCTCCTGAACTCTGTTCCAGGATCTGTCCCCACTGTCTCTTAGAAAGCTACAGGCAGACCTCAGGAAGAGGCAGTTGGAAGTCTGAAGCACCCATCTGGAAGGTCCCCAATTGTCCCAACCAGCAAGAGGCTCCCAGCCCTTCACAGATGCTAACCTCGGAAGATGGTTCCTGTCTTTGTTAGGGTCACTAATGCTGTGATGGAACACCATGACCAAAAGCAACATGGGTGAGAAAAGGTTTATTTGGCTCACGATTCCACAGCACTTCATCACTGAAGGAAGTCAGGACAGGAACTCAGAACAGGGCAGGAACCCGGAGGTGGGCTGAGGCAGAAGCCATAGAGGGGTGCTGCTTACTGGCTTGCTCCCATGACTTGCTCAGCCTGCTTCCTTATAAACTCCAAGACCACCATTCACTAATAAAAGACTAGGCCCTCCCTCATCAATCACTAATTAAGGAAATGCCCTACAGCTGGATCTCCTGGAGGCATTGTCTCAGTTGAGGTTCCCGCCTTTCAGATGGCGCTAGCTTCTGTTGGGTTAAGGTAAGACTATGAGGTGCACTTCCTTTGCTCTTGTCCTATTACTGAGTCTCCAGGCTTTCATGGTCTGGGCTCCTTCTTTCTCCTCTATAAAGAAGACATGGCCCAAGCCAGCAGGCTCCCTAGGTGTCCTTCTTCACAACCAACAACCTCAATTCCTTCGTCATCTTCTTCGAGATTTCCTTGGAGTCACCTGACCCAGGAACTCAACTGTCATTCATCCTGGGGACTCTCCATCACTCACATCTCCCCGTTTATTTTATTTTAATTTGTGTGTGTGTGTGTGTGTGTGTGTGTGTGTGTGTGTGTGTGTGTGTGTGTGCTTCATTGGTTTGGATCCCTGGTGGCTTGTGCCCAGTGTATTCTTCAGCAGATATAATCCTTATCTCCTGCCTTCACCTGTGTTTCCAGGATCCTGAACCAAGCTAGACTCACAGTCTAGATCCTTTGAATGAACTGATTCAACAAATATGAATAGCTGACGGGGTGGAAGATGGATGGAAAACACCTGTTTCCATCAGGGCAGCAGAACGGTGATGACGATGCCGGAGCAATGGATGGGTCCATAGAGCTTGTTGATTGGTAAGCCTGGCTGGCCCTTTGACTCTTCCTCCCCGGCACTGTCATTACAGGTGCCCTAGGGATACAAACTCGGGTCCTCATGCTTGCACGGCAAACACTTTACCCACCGAGCCATCTCTTCAGCCATGTGTGGTCTTGGTAAATCCCTAAGTCAAGTACAGAGCCAAGCATAGACAGGCTGGGGACATGTGATAGAGTATAAGCCCCACTTATCTGAGTGTGACAGACACGTGAGTGTGCTTTCAAAAGCTCGGCATCTTCAGACATGTACAATTTAGGTCCAGATGGGTCACTGCAATTGTGGGTAAAAACTGGGCATAGTGGCACATAACTTTAATCCCAGCACTCAGGAAGCAGAGACAGGTCTCTGTGGGTTTAAGACCAGCCTGGTCTACATAATGAGTTATGGGACAGTCAGAGAGAGCTACATTGTAAGAGCCTTTCTTGGAAAAGAAACTCACGGGAAAACTTCTGCTAAATGGTTTAACACCATGAACGCATGACTACTGAGTAGTTTACTACATAGACATGTGATGCTAATGTTTTAGATGTGTTGCCACATGGCTCACTGTTTAAAGGACCATTGTTACTGCCCAGTTTTCTTTATTAAATACTTTCATGTCTTAGAAAATATCCTGAAATCTTAGAAGGAAATGGCTTGAGGCTTTGAGGGTTTTTTTTTTTTTTAATGTTTGCTGAATAAATACAATTTTTAAATGAAGATTTCCATCAGGCAGATGCAAATTAAAACCACACCAAGACTCTCAGGATCTAAGTTCTTATCCTCAACACCCACATAAAAGCCAGGTCTGGCAATGCACACTTATAACCCCAGAACTAGGAGATGGAAACAGGAGAATTCCTAGGGCTTGGTGGTCAGCCACTCTGGGCTGAATGACAGACTTTGGGTTAAACTAAGGCAGAATGGTCCTGGTAGCTCTCAACTTTCATACAGAACCCAGAAGGCAGAGGCAAGTTGGTCTCTGTGAGTTCCAGGCCAGCTTGGTCTATATGGCAGTTCCAGAACAGCAGGACTACATATCTCAAAACAGAGATAGATAGATATATAGGTAGATAGTACATACATACATACATACATTCATACATACATTCATATATACATACATACATAGATAAATAGATTCATAGATGATAGATTGATAGATACATAGATACATAGATAAATGATTGATAGATACATACATACATAGATGATAGATTGATAAATAGCTACATAGATACAGATAGATGATAGATTGATGATAGATAGATAGGTAGGTAGATAGATAGATAGCAGAGTAAGGTGCAGAGAGGTTGAAGAAATCTTTAAGGGGTCCTCTGACTTTCATGTTCTTTCACACACACACAAGCATACGCCACACACACATAGTAAATAGCTACCTTGAGTTGATAACACCCACATTGTCCTGTGTCTTTCTGTAGAGAGTACTCTAAGCATCTGCTCTGTAAGATGGGTTAATTTGCACACTCACCAGCAGTAAAGAAGGCTTCTTTCTCCTATGCCATCCTGTTCACTTTCCTTCTGACAACCATCCCTGATAGGGTAAGTCGGATTCTTTGTTTTTCTTTGCTCGGATTTGATTTTTGAGAGGTATTGTAGTGATAAGTACTGGTCCCCAAGGCCTGGCTGCTCCCAGGAACAAGAGAAGCCACTCGTACCGTATGATGCTGCTCCTTGATTTAAAAACTATTGGTTAAATAAGGTGTCAACAGCTCATATCTGGGTAAAAGAGACATGGTGGGGGTTTGGAGACCCCTGGCTTGGGGCCTGAGGAGACCAGAAGGAGAGAAGAAGAGATGGGTTAGAAGTCAGGAAGGTGTGACCATGAAGGCTGGACAGTCAGAGTTAAGAGCAGCCCAGAGGAAACACATTAACATCTTAGAGTAATCAATAGGAAATAGATTTCAGTAGCAGAAAGGATAGATATCTGCCCAGCTCTAATGCTGATTATGGCTTGTTATAAATATAAAGGTTGTGTGTGTCTTTTATCTGGGAGATGAATGATCAATGGCAGGGTAGAAACCCTGATTGAGGTAAATATTTCCTATACCATTTCTTACTTCCGTCTTTTCCCTTATCTCGACTTCTCCCAGATCCTCCCCATCTCCCCGCCCACCCACCCAACTCCACACCCCCTCCTCTCTCTAGAAAACAAACATCAAAACACAAAAATAGAATCCAAAATATGCAAGCAAAAGACTAATGAGAAAAAAAATGCTCAAATAGTGCAAAATGTGGCCAAACTACCCACAAAAATACCGTTGAATCTGCTCTGTATTAGCCAACCTCTCCTGGGCATAGGACCAGCCTTTAAGTGTGGTTTGTATACCTAGTGAGACTCTTGTCAATGGGTGTCAGTTACAGACAGCTTCTTGGTTAGCTCACATCCACTCCCCTCTCTCAGTGCTGGGACCCCATCTGGCTTGAACCTGTGCAGCCTTGTGAGTGTTTCCACAGCCTCTGTAAGTTCGTGTGTGTGTCAAGAAGATGACTCTGTTCCTTGGAGTCCTCCATCCCCTCAGACTTTTACAATCTTCCTGGTGAGGAAGAGTCTTAATATAGTTTTGATTTTCCTGTTTCAGATTCGAAACCCCATGACGTCATGCCTCTCTTTGTTGCAAAGGCCTGCAAGACGGAGAACTCACTTATTTCCTGCTTCACGCCCAGGGGACCTACCAGATAGAGAGTTACAAGGAAACTTACCGGAAGTTGCCAGTGTGTCCCAAAGACTGCAAAGATCTTCAGAGTTCCCACAAAAGAACTGGGGCAGCTCATGTCTGTGATCCTAGACCTTGGAAGGTTAAAGCAAGAGAGTATCCGGAATCCAAGGCCAGCCTGAGCTGCATAGCGAGACCTTGTTTTTTGAAAAAAACAAAAGCAAACAAAAAACAGAATGAAACAGGAGGCTCTTGGAAAGGAGAGTGGAGTATAAAGCGCCCCAAGTCCGGGAGTCTTGGGGGTCTTGATCTCTCAGCAGCACATGTGTGAATTAAGCCTTTGGCACAGATTTGAAGCTACGTAGAGTTTGCTGAGGCCAAACCGGTGGACCAGGGCGAGCTTGGAGGCCTCTTGACACGTGGTATCACACAGGAGACCGTTCATCTGCATGATGAATGTGTGGCGTGGGCTCCCGCATCCCTGGAGAAGAGCTCCCACAGCCTTGGAGCCAGCTCCCATTCCTCTCTGTAGGCTCCTCCCCCTCCTCCCATAATAGAACCCTGAGTGCGTCCCTGGCCTTACCCGTTCCTCCCCAGCAGTCCACACACCTTGGTCACAATAGAGCTAGTTCATAAATCACGCAGCCGCACTAGCTGTCTTGCGATCAATCTCTTCCAGGTGTTGCCTCCGATGTCTCTCAAGAAGAGCATCTCGCCCCTGGAGGCTTAGGCGCTAAGAGTCTGCTGTCTGGGAGTGGTTTGAAGCCAGATTCTGTCATCTCTCTGAATCTCTTGGTTCAAACTCAACACCGCCCCGCCCCCACCAAGACTCTTCAAATCACAGGGAGCTTTAGAAAATCTCCTGGTGTTACTGAACATATTCTAGGACTGTAGATGACCAGACTAGCTCACCAAAAGCTTGATAAACACAACCAACGATTGATTCCCCCCACCCACCCACACACATACTTCCCTCGGATAATTTACATACCTCCTAACAGGAACATGTAGTGAAAGTATTAAGTCTAACCCATCGGTAAAGAGACTCATTTCAGACAGCCATTTCATGTGGACCATTGTCTCCAGTATTGGTTGGACACTTTGGTGTCTGAGATAAATCTTGAATTCATTGGGCAGCAGGCTGCAGCATGTCACTCCTGAAACAAACCAGTTCTTAGAGCTAGACCCCAGAGTTTTTTCTTCATCCTTGCATGGGGTTACAGACCGACCATGACCTTCTGTGACCTTTCCATTGGTCACCTAGGGGACTATGTCCTCTGGGGTATTGTATTTCTGATGTGGAACTTCCAGGCAGGACTGCCCAACTTCAGCTGGTCTATGATGAAATCAAGAGGCTTAAATGGCTGAGTTCTAGGAACATCAATCAAGTACCACCTCACCCACCCACCTGAAGAAACGACAGTCTACCACCTGCTTCTGTGTGCTTTAGATAGAACCTGTCTTTACTTGTAGAGACATGGCACTGTCAGGAGCAGTATGTCTGTCTGTCTGCTGGCAGGAACTTTTCTACCCAGCCATGTTCTGAATCTACTTACCCTTCCACTGTCTCATTTATCCACCCACTTATCCAGCCATCCATCTGCCCATGTCTCCACTCCATCCACCTAGTCATCTAACCATCTATCAGTCTATGTATTCAACCATCTATATCATGTCTAATGTCTACATAGCACTGCAAAGCTGTGTACCTGGTTTGCTTAGGAACTTCCCCTTTAAGAAGGGGAGTGAAGGAAAGTCACCTCTACCAAGGCCACCATTTTTTCATGCTCTGGCTCACATCCAGTGATAAATTTGTGGAGAGATGTGAAGGCAACTCTGGCCCTGTCTCCTACATGGACCATCTTAGAAATAGCCAACCCAGCTTACAGATGGTGGTAGAGTGATTCGAAGGGGGCCACCCATTATCCATGAGCTCTTTCTCTCAGGCTCTTGTAGGCTCCCCTTCTGGTGAATTCCTATGACTTCTCAAAGTATATAAGAGGGGCTTAGAAGAGAACTCAGTCTGTAAAGTGCCCAATGTGATATCCAGGAGCCATGTAAGCAAACAAACCAGGGATGTTGACACATGTTTGTGATCCCAGTGCTGGAGAAGCTAGGGCTCAGAGATCCCTGGGCTCCCCCGCCAGTCGTCAGAACATATTTGAAGCTCTGGGCCAGCAAAAGACCCTGTCTCAAACAAACAAACAAATAAACAAAAAGCCAAGGTGGACAGTGCCTCAGAGGTGAAGACCAAGGTGAGCTTTGGCTCCCACATGCATGGTGTGTGAATGCACACATGCATTAAATCAGAATGCAGAAGAAAATGATACAATTGTCACTCTGGCATCCTGTCTCATAAGATCAGTAAAGTCAGCCTTCTTAGGGTTTCTTACTGGCTTTGATGAAGCCAGTGACCGTGTTTGGAAACCCATGGACAGGAAACTAAGCGTGGCTTCCAGCAGTAGCTGACAAGAAGACTCTGAAGTCCTCAGTTCTGTAGCCTGAAGGAATCTTAATTCTGGAGACAGCACTGGGGTTTTAGAAGTGTACTTTTCCATGCCCCATTCTTAACATGAGACCCACACTTGAATCTAAAAACTGTGAGTCTTTGGATCATGGGACTATGAATCCCAGGATGATGTCTGGACGCCTCACCCTCACAAGCTGCAAGATGCTGAATACATGCCAAATTTATAACTAGGTACAGAGATAGACAACTAACCCAGAGCTGACATTGGCGCCTGCTCCAAGAAAGTTTTGCCATAGCCCACTCCTCCTCCCATCTACTCCTTCTTTCTCCTTTTTGTACACCAGATACATCCCAAGAACATCCTCCAATAAACTTCTCAACATAAAATTGTCTCAAGTTCTACTTCCTGGAGAAGCCAAGTTGAAACATAGTCACTACTTATACAATTCCTTCTCCATTTTCAAGGATAAACCACTAGTTTTGATTATTTTACCTCCTGAGAGGCAGGTCCTAGCCTTTGGGTCAGTGGGTGGGATGGGTAAGAGAATGGATGAATGGACAAAAGAATGATTGGCTAGAATGAATGTGTCTATGGGTGGAGGGAGGTTGGAAGGATGGGTGGATTGTTGGTTATATGGATAGATGGATGGATAGATATATGGATGAATAGGTGAATGGATGGATGGATGGATGGATGGATAGTTGGATGAATAGATAGATGGATGGGTAGGTAGGTAGATAGATAATAGATGGGTTGGTTGATGGATAGTTGGATGGATAGATGGATTGATAAATGGATGGATAGGTGGGTGGGTGGATAGATGGATGGACAGATGGATAGATGGAAGGATAGATGAATGATAAGAATGGATGTGCAGAAGGGTGGACAACTGAATGAGGGATGCAAGGATTGATGGTAGATAAATGAATGGGTGAGAGGTTGGAATGGATGGGCAAATAGGTGAGTGAAGGATGGAGGATGATGTGTGGGAAGATGGGAAATGGATGAATGGATAGAGGAGTGGAGGGGTGTATTAGTGGGTGGGTGGCAGCACTTTCCTCCTTGTTTCCTGCTGTCCTCAACCACTCACATGTGACTCTCCAGTCCTGGTCTGAAGACTTTAGCTAGCACACCTGATCATTTCAGGAAATATTGTTCCCTTTAAGTCGGGGCAGCATGAGGCACCATGATCTCTCCTGCTCTTTCTGCAATGTATCCAATGTCCCTGTTAAATGGGAGCAGAAAAACAACACACATCCCCTGAGCATGCCTGTCACCTGCAGCCATCCTCTCCTAGAAGCAGAAATGAAACTAACAGATTCCATCTGCCAGGGACTTGCTGTGTGATTTTAATCAAGCCAGTTCCTTCCCATCTCTGAGCTTTAGGTCTTTGGTTTGGTGTTTTATTTATTTTTTTTTCTTTCCAAATATGGACAGCAAATGAATTAATTGCTGAGTTCTCATTCACAATTTTATCTCAAGTGTTACACAAATGAAAGAAAGGCGGGCATGAAGGGAGACAGGAGAGATGAGGAGACATAGGAGGAAGAAGAAAGGACAGAAGAAAAAGATGGAGAGAGGGAGGGAGGAAGAGAAAGAGGGAGACCAAAATTGGCTTTCTAAATAAAGCTGTTGGCCCTCACCCCATTTTGGTCCCTTCAAACTACCTAGGAAGTCATCATTACTAATATTCTACCAAGTTACATCAAAGCCCTAAGAATTTTATGAGGGTTTGTCCTGTTGAGAAACATTCTGCCTCTTTGTTCTTATGGCTCTGGATTTAGGATTCAGTCTGAAATTGTGAGTGTCCTTCCACTTCCCCACTGCCTTCTGCCCCAAATCTAGGAAGGGTGTCCTGCTCTGGAATGTAGTTCTAGAATCTAGAGTCACTGTCTCAAGGGTGGAAGGAAGGGGCTGGCTAGCAAGGAGAGGAGCTGTCATCTCCCCTCT